>NC_067482.1:101339878-101649253 GCF_947179515.1 Apodemus sylvaticus
TTACTGATTTTATTTCCATTTTACCTGTCTGCATTAGCACCAGCCCATTTCCAGCACCATCATAGCACAGCAAACTCATTTCAGAGCATCTCAGTCTTTCTCTGCTTTAATGGATGAAAGTGGAAAACTTGAAGGAAAGCCTTAGAAAAGCATATTTCAAAGTAGCATGAATTATCTGGTTATTTTAGCCAAAAGTTAGCCATCTACTGATCCCTGCCCTCATCCTGACCCCCCTCTACTGCTATCCTTGTTAGTGAGATTGTATATAGTAAGTGATCGCATGTGCTGTAGTGAGTAATCTTTATCCTAAACACTAGGTTGTAATCCTATCATGCTTACTCAAAGCCTCTCAAATTCTTTCCCTGATTCTTAGTCAAAATTCCTTACTTTATGGCATTGACTCCCAGATCTGAGACTAAGAGTTATCAATGCTCCTCTAGCTATCCTTTATACAACAACAGTTTTGTAACGTTGAATACACTTTTCTCACTCAGATGAGAAAACACATTGTTCTCTTGGCCCAGCAAAATTTATTAATTCTTGCCATGATACTATTACAGACTAGGTGAGCACTGAGATGGATACTTTTGCATTGATTTCTACTTCATGATATATAATTGTACAACGTTATATCTTTCTCATCATTTAGATGTAAGCTCCCTTCAGGCAAGGGCTCTGCTGGTTGTTGCTCCCTACTTTAGCTCCAGATACTTCTTATACAAGCAGGTTATCACTGACCATTTTCATAGGAAGAAATAAAATATTAAAGGAACAAATAAGTGTACCATACTAGATGCTAGCTTTATGGAAGAATCAAACATGGGTTGAAGATAGAGTGAGATATTTTGACATTCATCATCTTACTCATCACTATTCAGAATTTGGCCAAATACCCATCTTGGCTCCATGTGAACACCAATAAAGTATGGGCACCACTGGATTCTGGCATCTGCTATAAACAGAAGTGCAAGAGGACTGTAGGTTCAATCTATAATGGTAGATGCTTGTATAACGGATAATTTTGTTATCAGTAGAGAAGGCCAATATCCATTAGGAATACTTATAACTAATTATTATATCTGACATATTAATATCTATTAATTAAACACACATAATTCAAGGAAAGACAAAATAGGGAATGTCTGAAGCCCACAAGCCCGTGTATCACTCATCCATGGTTGCCTTCAAAGTCCAGCCTTCCCCATGAATAAAGCCCAAGTTAAGCCAGTAACCATTAGAACCACTTGGCATCAGCAATAATTTAGGTTTTTGCAATTCACACTTGTTGGGCTCTGGAGGCAATTCATTTTATAGCAGAGCAATTTCCAGTTGAAGTTCAGTTTGGAGCACCATGAAGAAGGCTTTGACTCTCCCATTACCACAGACTGCAGCTTCCACTTCTGGGGATACTCTTATGATCTATTCTATGAGACTTGGTAACTGTCTCAAAGTATTACCACTGACAAGAAAATGAGAGGCTCTAAATTGTATAGCCTACTTTTTAAATTACCAATTCTATCATTCTAAGTTTACTAAAATTAATGTCATGAAGTAAAAATTTGTATGTATGGTGATTTATTCAGTAAACATTTGTGTTTCTATTGTTTTCAAGGGACAAGCAAAACATTGTAGTTATGGAAGAAAAGACTGCCTCTCTCTTGGAGTGTGCATATGCTATTGGAGAGATATAGACACCAAGCACACAAGCACAAGGTCAGAGCAGAAGAAATTATGGTTGAGAGGTATAAATTCTAGCCATTATAACTAAGCTCAGCCACATCTTTATTAATAAAAAGAGAAACCATTACAATGAATTATTCTTTGCTCATGAGATGCTTGTTTATCCCAGAATCATAAACATCCATATGGGATTCAATGAATTCTTAGTATATATTTTGTTCATCTTGCTGGTTGGGAAGTACTCTGCCTTCAAAAAATTATTGAGATGCTTGAAGAAGGGTCAGTTGTGGAGAGAATAGTCAGATGAATCTAAGGGTGGTACAAACCTATGATGTTTGGCTTTTGCAGTATTGTTTCTGTGGCATATGGCTGAACATTGTCCTGGGGAAATGGGTCCTCACTGCTTAGCAGTGTCAGCTGCAGGCATTACAATTTCCAATGCATCTCATCAGTTGTACTAATCAAACTTCTCAGAGGTCATAGTTTTGCTGGCCTCAGAAATCTGTGAAAGGATCAGATCACAGGGGCCATGACCCTTTTTTGTGCCAGTTTTGTTTTGGAAAGTGATTTGGAGATCCGTCTTGGTCCAGTCACTGAGCTGGTCATCATTAGATGCCAAACACAAGTCACTAGTCATCACACATAATAATTCAACAGAAAAGTATCTCATTGTGGCATAGAATAAGAAACAAGGACAGTTCAAATTTGCCAGTTCTATTATACTCTGGTCAGCTCATGGCCATCCATATATTGAACATTTTTAATATTTAAATTTTGCTTCAAACGATAACAATAATGGGGTGATACATATTGAGTTCTTTGGTGAGTTCTCACGTAGCTGTAAGAGAATCAGTGTGCATGGTTGTGCTCAAATGGTTGTTTTCTTCTTCAAGATACCAGCTCCTATGCTCCCCTTTGTCACGTTTGCAAAGTTTTTTGAAGCACCACTGCCCTCTGCATTTGTTAACAGTACCTGGACCAAACATATTCTTGGTGGTTTAAGTTATCTCAGTTGCATTATGAACCATTTTGAACTCCTATAAGAAAGTTGTTCAAATATGTTTTTGTCTAATATCACTTCCATAGTATAAAACAAATAGAAAACAAATAGAAAATAGTAAGTCATTACTAATAAAAACAAGAAGTGCAAAATCTCATTAAAATGATGTATAATATAACCACATGCATTTAAAACCATATTCAAATATCAAATAGAAAATTTGAACAAAACCAAAGTTGAAATTGTTTTATAATGAACCAATAAGCTAAATATATATTTGCTAAAAAATAATAAGTCTACCAAAAAAGGCATGCTAAGGAATGGGATGAAGTAACGTGATGTCATTTTAAACAGTTGACTAGAGACTCTTTGAAGAGATGTCATCTGAAAACACCAAATCTAGGAGTGAAATCAAACCCCAGAAAAAGCAAGAAAGTAATCTTTCAACAAACCCAAAAGAAGACAACCACACAAATATAAAAATAACATAAAAAATAACAGGAAACAACAATCACTAATGCTTACTATCTCTTAACATCAATGGACTCAATTCCCCAACAAAAAACATAGACTAACAGACTAGACACATAAACAGGACCCAGCATTTGGCTGCATTCAAGAAACATACATCAGTGTCAAAGACAAACACTACCTCACAATAAAGGGCTGGAAAACAATTTTCCAAGCAAATGGTCCCAAGAAACAAGCTGATGTAGCCATCCTAATATTGAATAAAAGCAACTTTCATCAAAGGTTAAGACAGACACTTCATACTCATCAAAGGAAAAATATACCAAAAAGAACTCTCAATTCTGAACATCTATGCTCCAAACGCAAGGGCACCCACATTCATAAAAGAAACTCTACTAAAGCTCAAAGCACACATTGTACCTCACACAATAATAGTGGGAGGCTTCAACACCCCACTCTAATCAATGGCAAGATCATGGAAACACAAACTAAACAAAGACACAATGAAACTAACAGAAGTTATGAGCCAAATGGATTTAACAGATATCTATAGAACATTTCATCCTAAAACAAAAGAATATACCTTCTCAGCACCTCTTGGTACCTTCTTTAAAACTAACCATATAATTAGTCACATAACAGGTCTCAACAGATATAAGAAGATTGAAATAATCCCATGCCTCCTATCAGATCACCACAGACTAAGGGTGGTCTTCAATAGCAACATAAACAACAGAAAGCCCACATACACAAGAAAGCTGAACAATGCCCTACTCAATGATAACTTGCTCAAGGAAGAAATTAAGAATTTGAAGACTTTTTAGAATTGAATGCAAATGAAGACACAACATACCCAAACTTATAGGACACAATGAAAGCAGTGCTAAGAGGAAAACTCAGCTCTGAGAGCCTCCATTAGGAAATTGAAAGAGCATACACTAGCAGCTTAACAGCACATCTGAAAGCTTAAGAAGAAGAACAACAACAACAATAACAACAAAAACCCAACAACAACAACAAAACATGCTTACCAATCCTTACCATCTTTATCAATCCAATAGAGAGCTAATATCCAATATATGCAAAGACCTCAAGATGTTAGATTTCAGAGAACCAAATAACCCTATTATAAAATGGGGCACAGAGCTAAACAAAGAATACTCAACCGAGAAATCTCAAATGGTGGAGAAGCGCCTAAAGAAATGTTCAACATCATTAAGGAAATGCAAACCAAAACAACCCTGAGATTCCACCTCATACCACTCAGAATGGCTAAGATCAAAAACTCAGGTGACAGCAGATGCTGGAGAGGATGTGGAGAAAGAGGAACACTCCTTCATTGCTGGTGGGATTGCAAGCTGGTACAACCACTCTGGAAATCAGTCTGGCTGTTCCTCAGAAAACTGGAAATCGTTCTGAAGACCCAGCTATACCATTATTAGGCATATACCCAAAAGATTCTCCAAAACATAAAAAGGGCACATGCCCCACTGTGTTCATATAAGCATTATTTATAATAGCCAGAAGATGAAAACAATTCAGATGTCCCTCAATAGAGGAAGGGATGCAAAAACAATGTGGTATATTGACACAATGGAGTACTACTCAGCTATTAAAAACAATGACTTCATGAAATTCTTAGGCAAATGGATGGAACTAGAAAATGTCACCCTGAGTGAAGTAACCAAATCACAAAAGAAAACGCATGCTATGCACTCACTGATAAGTAGATATCAGGCAAAGAGTGTGGAATACCCATGATACAACTCTCAGATCCCAGGAAGCTCAAATAGACTGAAGACCAAAGTGTGGATGCTTCAGTCCTTAGAAGGCAGAACAAATTGGTCACAGGACATAGAGGGAGGGAGGGACCTGGAACGGAGAGAGGTAGAAGAGGGAAAGGGAAAGCAAGAGCAGGTGTGGGAGGAGACTGGGGAGAAGTATAGAGGGTCACAAAATTGAATGGAGGCGTGCAGGGGGGTGGGAAGAGTGACAATCAGTGGTAGCCACTAGAAACTCCCAGATGCCAGGGAAGAAATAGGTTCCCAAGACCCAATGGAGATGACAATACCTATCAAAGGAGAGACCATATTCAGTTGTTAGCCACAGTCCTCAGTTTAGGGATGGAGCCACCCACCCATCTCAAAAATATTAACCCAGAATTGCTCCTCTCTAAAGTAAATGCAGGGACAAAGAATGGAGCAGAGACTGAAGGAAAGTCTATCCCGAGACTGCCCCACCTAGGGATCTGAAGCCACCAAACCCAGGCACTATTGCTGATTCCAAGAAGCACTTGCTGACAGGTGTCCGGTATAGCTGTCACCAGAGAGGCTCAGTCAGAGCCTGACCAATACAGATGCATACGCTCACAGCCAACCATCTGACTAAGCACGGGATCTCAATGAACGAGTTGGAGAAAGGATTGAAGGAGCTGAAGGGGTTTGCAACCTCATAGGAAGAACAGCAATATCAATCAGACAGATGTCCAAGAGCTCCCAGGGACTAAGCCACCAACTAAAAAGTACACATGGAGGGAGCCATGGCTCCAGCTCCATATGTAGCAGAGGATGGCCTTATCTGGCATCAATGGGAGGGGAGGCCCTTGGTCCTGTGGAGGCTTGATGCCCCAGTGTAGGGGAATGCTAGGGAGGTGAGGTGAGAGAGGGTGGGTGGGAGGGAGAGCATCATCATAAAAGCAGGAGGGAAGGGAGATGGTTTAGGGGATTTGCAGAGGGGAAAACAGGAAAGGAGGACAGCATTTGAAATGTGAAATAAAAATAAATAAATAAAATAAAAATAAATAAATGAAAACTTTATTTTCAGAAATTAAAAAAAGAAACTGATATTCATCTACAGAGATAGATAGTATTCTTGTGAAAGTAAGACAGTGGTTGGAGAGTATCTATTGCTATTATGTAGCACTAAAAATGTCCTTTGTATGGATTGGAGAAATGGCTCAGATGGTCAAGGTGCTTGCCAACAGTCCTGATTACCTGAATTTGACTCATAGAATCCATATGATAAGAATAGTGAACCAAGTCACAGAAGTTGTGCTGTGAGCTCTCTATGAATGCTGAGACACATATGTTCCCTCTATAGGTGAATGTTATGAAAATAGTCCTTTGTGATAATTTTTTAAATTTTTTATTGGATATATTCTTTATTTACATTTGTGACAATTTCTTAAATCATTCTTTTTATAAATAATAACAAAAAAGAAACAGGATTCCTATTAACAAAGTAAGGAGAGGAAGCAATATTCCCAGAATTTCTGGGTTTAAAAGTCTTAAAGTATCTTTAGACAGCCATGATGACTTAAAAGTCCATTCCAATAGCAACAAAATAGAACATACTTTATAAACTTTGGTTGGTGGCCTTTATGTATAGTTGTTTGTTAATTTTAAATTTTGATGTGATAAAAAGTTTTGTGAGTATCACATCATAAAAGTCAATGCCTACATCACAGAAATGTTCACTAATTTTACACATTTATTTACATTTATAAAGATTTTGTCTTAATTTGGTTCTTGTGATTCCCAACATACTGTTTCTTCTCCCTCGTTCACTTCTCCTCCCACCCCCACCCCCCAAAAAAGACTGCAAAATTGGCAAGGTTAATTGTGAAGGCTGGCTTTCAAGTAAGCTTGACACAAGTTAGAATCTCTTGAGTAGTGAGCATCGGGTGAGAAATTGTCCTTGCTGCTCTGTAACACCACCCTGCCCTGAACATGGATTGCACCTTCTCTCAGCTGCCCAGAACAAGGTCAAAGGTCAGCACAGATGCAGATTATTTGCCTTTTGCTTGATGGGTTTTCTTTTCATCTCTTTTCATCTTCTTTGCTGTTCTTTCTGGTTCCTTCATGGGTATTAAAACAAGTGTTTGTGGGCTTCTATATTAATTAGGGACCCATGATTCTCTGAGAAACTTCTAGGTTTTCAGAGCCAGATCAGGACAGCTGCCACTGTTAGCCCTGTGGATTGAACAATTATCAAGCTCTTCTCAACCTTTGCAGTATGAGACAGTCTCTGCAGAAATACTCCAAGTTTTCAGGGTAACCCAGCCTCAAGAACCAAGCAACGATCAGGTGTGGTTTACCTGTTGTTAGCGTTTTGAAGTAAGCTGATTTAATAAATCACACACACACACATACATGCTTCCATGCTCACACACTGTCACACACACACACATTTTCACATACTCACACACACACATACACACTCACACATTCCTTATGCAAGTTTTGTTCTTCTAAAGAACTCTAATACATTTATTAATGTCTAAGATTGTTTTATCTTCTTATCAATGCACAATTTCTCTGTACAATATTTTGCTAATAAGGAGTCCATTAAAATTTTAATTTATCATGTAAATTACATGCAATAATTGTTTAAAAATTATTATTCTACAGGAGGGACTAAATGCAGATATAGATACGAGTTATAAGAGAAAATATAAAGCTAATTGTTCTTCCAGTTATAAATCTGCTATGGAGTTTTAGTTTTGATTAAATACATAAAAACATATTTGATTGTGAAATTGTACAATTTGCTGTTAGCCTCTATATCTTCAGAATGGTTGTTCTAACTGTATAGAACTTCACTAAAATGTGTAGACTATGGAACTGATTAGCTTCATGTGTGTTGTTTATATTTGTAGGGTTGTTTTTACAATAAAGTTTATAAAATTAAAGAAGTATTACCTTAAATGAGACTTAAGTTACTCTATTTAGAGCTGGGTAAAATAAGCTAGTTTCTTGAGTTGCCATTGACCAAGTCTTTTAAAACATAATGCTCAGAATGTTTGGCACACCTCATAAAATGTATAAGCCTACAGCAAAGAAGGTGTTATTTTGAGAGTTGTTTAAAAAATAGAGTTTATCAAGCCCTGCCAAAGTCTTTTATGAATGGAGTAAACAAAATGTGCTTTTTCCAGGGGAAATATTTTCTGTGACATTACAAAGAAGCATTTGTCAAAATGAAATCTATTGGAACCCAAGGGGTCAGTTCATATGACGGTTCCGTGAAAAATGTCGTCATGAGAGTGAGTAATAGTGTCAGAATGAAATGGTTCGTTGGGTGGGAAAGGACACTGATAGCGCTGGAGATTCATTTGCATTCCTGTATTTATTAAAAGTTCAGTAATTTTCTACATGACTCTCATATGGTTCTTTTCTGACATAATTTTATTTTCAAGACAAATTCTTACTATCTAGTCAGGCTGGCTGGATTTCGTGATACTCCTGTGTTAACTGTTTGAGTGCTGGATTGCAGCTGTGTATCACCCAGATAACTATATGGTCTTAATTGTATCTTTACGTACCCTTGCTGAGTCTCAAATTAAGCTGAAACTTCCTAAAGATTCATTGTGTTGTCTTCAACAGCTCTGAAACAGTTCATAGTTTTAACCTTTTGGCCAAAGTTGTTTTTCAGTATTATTCAATGTATGTTTTAAAAAATTGGAAAGCATCTAATTAAATTCACCCTTTGGCTCACAAAATTTCAAATTTATCAGCAAAATCTTGGATCCATCAGTCCAGACCTATCCATATGATTGCAATCAAATCAAACATTCCTGATGCCTCATTTGTAACGATAAGCATGTTGGTGGCACTTGATGGCAATTTCTCAGTTTGAGGAAGAAAACAGAACAAAAGCACATGAAATAAGTAAAAACAGTTTCAGAGACACATCAACAAAGTGCAAATTGCTACACTACTAAATCTCCACGTAGTACAAGATTAAAGTACAATTTACAGTGGATTTAAATTAAGGTTATAATTAGGGTAATTTAAAGAGCACTTTTTCAGATGAGTTTTGAACAGAGGTTTGTAGAAAGCTTGTATGCATGAGTTGGTAGGTGGGGCTAAGAATTTACAGCAAGAAGGGCAGAGCAGTGACTTTCAAAGGAGAAACTGTAAGACATAGGGAAAATGACCAACAACCATTTCAGGAGTGTGTTTCACGGAGCCCACCACTTTACCTTATGCACCTCAGCGGCCAGCTCCCCTTATCTAGTCATTATAATTTTCCATCTTTTTATGATAGAAAACTTGTGACAAATAATTGCAGGCATTCTATGGCAGACACCCAATACCCTTTGTCTTCTCTTGCTCTCCCAGGCATGACAAGTTTTAGACAATACAAAATAGTGTTGTGACCTATGCAATGGACGCTAATGAACTGAACAGAGGTGATCAAATTCAGATTAGCTTTCTAATGAAAGCCACAGATAGCCCTATGTTCTCAATGTCTTTTACTCAGATTGTTAAAAATTCATCTCAAACTATTATCTCTGTAATTTCTTTTAAGTTACTAATAACTGAAACCTAGAGTTTCTCTGAGAGCATTGCTAACTACTGGCATCTCAAGCTGTGGTTCCAAATCTGATTACCCATTAACTGGAAAATTTGAATGAAGTCTCCTATTTCTCTTTGAGTTCCCTTGGCTTTGGTTTGATTGGTTATTTTGTTTTGTTTTTGGTTCTTTGTGACTTTTACCTTCCTTCTCTTTCTCTCTTGCTTCCCCTCACTACAGAGCTGCATACCAAACACAAGGCCTGGAGCATCCTAGCAAGAACCAGGGATCTAAGCCACCAGCCACTCTCGCTCTCCTTCACAATCAAGGATGTTAAGAATTTCCAACTGCTCTCAAAACTAGTTGTCGGGAACCTCTTGTCAAATGAAATCTCCTTCTCTCCTTCTGCTTTCTTGATCTAACTACTGGGCCCATGAGATGGTTGGTCAACACTGACCTCAAAGGTCTTTCTGCCCACATTAAGACTTAGGAACCTATTCTTCATTGGAGATCTGTAGAATGCTCACTTATGGTGCAAGCCTATCTCCAGCCTTGGAACTATTTAAGAGATCCACTTCGTTAACAAATTTGCTCTCCATGCTTACCTTCTGTAATCCTTCTCTCATTCCACTAGAAATTATGTGCATAGGACCAATCCAGGAATCTGTGTCGGTTCTGATATCTAGGTAGAGATTTTTATTTGTAAGACAGTATTTTACCATATAAATCTGATTGGCCTCATCATTATATAGGCTGAGCTAGTCTCAAATTCACAGAGATCTGCCTGCCTCTTTAGTCATATTTTTCCATGAAAATTATCTGCTTTCTAAATCCCATGATCTTCCAGCTACAGGGATTTCTATTTTCTAGTTCTCTAAGAACTAGGAAGCTTTTTTTTTTTTCAGGAAGAAGTGTCTTGTATGCAGCCATATTAAAATTAGATTTAGTACAAGGAGACAAGGATGGATCAATTCGCATTCTTCTGCATGCTGACCTCCAGTTGAACCAGCACCATTTGTTGAAAAGGCTATCTTTTTTCCATTGGATGTTTTCAGCCTCTTTGTCGAGGATCAAGTGGCCATAGGTGTGTGGGTTCATCTCTGGATCTTCAATCCTGTTCCATTGATCCTCCTGCCTGTCACTGTACCAATACCATGCAGTTTTTAACACTATTGCTCTGTAGTATTGCTTGAGGTCAGGGATACTGATTCCCCCAGACTTTCTTTTGTTGCTGAGAATAGTTTTAGCTATCCTGGGTTTTTTGTTGTTCCAGATGAATTTGATAATTGCTCTTTCTAACTCTGTGAAGAATTGAGTTGGGATTTTGATGGGTAGTGCATTGAATCTGTATATTGCTTTTGGCTAAATGGCCATTTTAACTATATTGATTCTACTGATCCATGAGCATGGGAGGTTTTCCCATTTTTTGAGGTCTTCTTCCATTTCCTACTTCAGAGTCTTGAAGTTCTTGTTATACAGATCTTTCACATGTTTGGTAAGAGTCACCCCAAGATACTTTATACTGTTTGTGGCTATTGTGAAGGGGGTCATTTCCCTAATTTCTTTCTCATCCTGCTTATCCTTTGAGTATAGGAAGGGCACTGATTTTCTTGAGTTGATTTTATAACCTGCCACTTTGCTGAAGTTGTTTATCAGCTGTAGGAGCTCTCTAGTGGAGTTTTTTTGGGTCACTTAGGTAGACTATCATGTCGTCTGCAAATAATGATAGTTTGACTTCTTCCTTTCCAATTTGTATCCCTTTGACCTCCTTATGTTGTCGAATTGCCCGAGCTAGTACCTCAAGTACAATATTGAAAAGATAAAGAGAAAGGGGGCAGCCTTGTCTGGTCCCTGATTTCAGTGGAATTGCTTCAAGTTTCTCTCCATTTAGTTTGATGCTGGCTACCGGTTTGCTGTATATTGCTTTTACTATGTTTAGGTATGGGCCTTGAATTCCTGTTCTCTCCAAGACTTTAAGCATAAAAGGATGCTGAATTTTGTCAAATGCTTTTTCAGCATCCAATGAAATGACCATGTGGTTTTGTTCTTTGAGTTTGTTTATGTAGTGGATTGCATTGATGGATTTCCGTATATTGAACCAACCCTGCATTCCCGGGATAAAGCCTACTTGATCATGGTGGATGATCGTTTTGATGTGTTCTTGGATTCAGTTGGCAAGAATTTTATTGAGTATTTTTGCATCGATGTTCATAAGGGAAATTGGTCTGAAGTTCTCTTTCTTTGTTGGATCTTTGTGTGGCTTTGGTATTAAGCTCAAATCCAAATGGATCAAGGACCTCCACATAAAGCCAGACACTCTGAAGCTAATAGAAAAGAAACTGGGGAAGACCCTTGAGGACATCGGTACAGGGAGAAAGTTTCTGAACAGAACACCAATAGCGTATGCTCTAAGAGCAAGAATTGACAAATGGGACCTCATAAAATTACAAAGTTTCTGTAAGGCAAAGGACACCATCAAGAAGACAAATCGGCAACCAACAAATTGGGAAAAGATCTTCACCAATCCTACATCAGATAGAGGGCTAATATCCAATATATATAAAGAACTCAAGAAGTTAGACTCCAGAAAACCAAACAACCCTATTAAAAAATGGGGTACAGAGTTAAACAAAGAATTCTCACCTGAAGAACTTCGGATGGCGGACGGAGAAGCATCTTAAAAAATGCTCAACTTCATTAGTCATTAGGGAAATGCAAATCAAAACAACACTGAGATTTCATCTTACACCAGTCAGAATGGCTAAGATTAAAAATTCAGGAGACAGCAGGTGTTGGAGAGGGTGTGGAGAAAGAGGAACACTCCTCCACTGCTGGTGGGGTTGCAAATTGGTACAACCACTCTGGAAATCAGTCTGGCGGTTCCTCAGAAAACTGGGCACCTCACTTCCAGAAGATCCTGCTATACCACTCCTGGGCATATACCCAGAGGATTCCCCACCATATAATAAGGATACATGCTCTACTATGTTCATAGCAGCCCTATTTATAATTGCCAGATGCTGGAAAGAACCCAGGTATCCCTCAACAGAAGAGTGGATGCAAAAAATGTGGTATATCTACACAATGGAGTACTATTCAGCCATTAGAAACAATGAATTCATGAAATTCTTAGGGAAGTGGATGGAGCTAGAGAACATCATACTAAGTGAGGTAACCCAGACTCAAAAGGTGAATCATGGTATGCACTCACTAATAAGTGGATATTAACCTAGAAAACTGGAATACCCAAAACATAATCCACACATCAAATGAGGTACAAGAAGAAAGGAGGAGTGGCCCCTGGTTCTGGAAAGACTCAGTGAAGCAGTATTCGGCAAAACCAGAACAGGGAAGTGGGAAGGGGTGGGTGGGAGGACAGGGGAAGAGAAGGGGGCTTACGGGACTTTTGGGGAGTGGGGGGCTAGAAAAGGGGAAATCATTTGAAATGTAAATAAATTATATCGAATAAAAAAATTAGATTTAAGAGTTTAGAGAATGTCCCAGTAGACAAGAGTGCTTGCCACTTTTCTAGAGAGTCCAAATTTTGTACCCAGAACCTGTATCAGGTGATTCACATGCACCTGCTAATATCTAACACCTTCTTTTGACCTCTGCAAGCATCTGCATACACATGACACACACAAATACAGACACACAAACTCACACATGTAAGCACACACACAATAAAAACTAAAAGTATTTAAAGATTAGGCTTAAGATTTTATCTCCTCAAACATTTGCTTAAAGGAAACTCTTCTAGGCTATAATTGTGAAATGAACCAAGTGGGATGTTTGGAGACTTATAAACGTGAGCTCTATGTAGCTTTTGTATTCCAGGGTACCATGGACTCCGTGGTTGTTCAAATTAAATAGTGCTTAGTTTATTGCTTAAGTGAAGCCTAATGGAACCCCAGGATAAAGGAGTTCCTCCAAAGCTAATTTCAGTCCAGAAGTTCCCCATAAAACGTTACCTACAGAAAGGTGCCTCTCTGTTTAACCTCTACCTGCATTAACAAGTATCAGAGTTTATTAATTCAGTATCTGAGTTTGCTGAAGGAAGTTCCAACCCTGAAACTCCTAAGTTATGAAGAGGAGTTGCTAGGAGTCCTTTGACTAGACTTTTGGGTTGAGTACTCAGCTCTCATTTCTTTTGCTTCTAAACATGGATAGACAAAACTTGCTTATTTTGTAAATGATCAGAATATAAGACTATTTCACTCCCGAAACTGCCCTGGAATTTTAAGTGCCCTGGCTTCTCAAAATCCACAGGTCTTTCCTTACTATGACATGTAGTTCTGTTTTTACAGATTTTCACAGCCATGAATATGATTTATTAAAGAATCCATAATTGTTTCTACTTTCTCTTGCCCTACTGGCATGATGTTTGGAAATGTAATAACAGCATGTTCAAGTTCCCAGCAAGGCAGATGGTTCAAAAAAGTGAGGGAGTTGGTATGTGCCTGAGGCAGATGATAAAAATGCATGAGATTAGGGCTGGAGATATGACCCAGCCATTAAGGACACTGGCTGCTCTTCCAGGGGACCCAAAGCCTGATTCCTGATTCCTAGCACCACACGGCCTAGCACACACACAAGCATGTGTGACTCCAGGCTCAGGGGATCTGATACTCTCTTCTGGTCTCTGAGGGCAGTCTATATAAATTGTGCACAGGTTTACATGCTAATAAGTGGATATTAACTTATTATATAAACCACCCATATTCATAAAACAAACTAAATAAATCTCAGTAAACAAAAAGGAAAATGGGTTCTTCTATTGAAGATAGCAAATTTCTGGCAATTCTTATAAATAGAAACAAAAGATGTTTGGATAAGAACAGGACCTGTATCCTGAGTGCAAAAATAAGATAAAGTAACTGATTCTAGTAAGGTGAAAAACTTGTCAATAGCAGATACAACTACAGTCTCTGCTGGCTTTGCTTTTAGTAATTTAATACTGAAGAAACAGATGATAAAGCCATAGCCAGCCTTTTAAAAGTAATTCAGTATTTACCTTTTAGGAAGCAACTTGCAGAATTTGTTCTCTATTTTAACATGAAAGAAAAATTCCAAGCGACTTCTAATTGGGCTTCCAAAATATTAGTCCTTACTTTATAATAAGAGAAATGGTGGGGATGCTAGATCTGAGAATAGGCCCCTCCCCCCTTATCTGTGGCAGGGTTGGGAGAGTAGCCTCCGCCTATTGTTCATACACTCTAGTCCACCTCTCTCTCTATTCCATAGTTACCCCACCTAGTAAGCTCACTGTAGCAGAATTCCAGATTCCTAAAAAATCCGTGCTGGCTCTGAGCCGGTGTCTGCTGGATCTCAGGTTTCTTTGCATGTCCTCAGTGCTTAGGTACTCTGTTAACTACTGCCAGGCACCGTGGAAAGGGCAAAGAAGAAGGTTCATAGTGCACCTCTGTGGTGTTGAACAGAATGTTTCCTCAGAGGCACTGGCCTCTTCACTGGTCAATGCTGGGTCTACAAACTCCAAATTCTCTAGCCCATTGGCTCCAGTGAGGTCTCTGTTCACCAGACCTAGAACAGCTTTGGTTAAATAAATCAAGACACACCTTAATTGGCTGTCTGTCTATTTCATTCCCCGGGACCCCTTGATTAATTAACCACAGTCAGAAATTTCTGCTACTGAAGCCATTCCTGGGTCCCCAACTGGAACATCTGGCTATTAAAACAATGCCCACTTTGCTTCAGACTGTTAACAGCCATCACCTGGGCCAGGCCTCAGCTGGCCTCACGCACCCCCACTGAGACCAGGAATACCACTGTTATTGCAGCTTCTTCTATATGATTCCCAGTTCAGGAAAAAGCAAAAGCCAGTAGAGCATGTTAATTTTTTGGGTATTTCATTTTCTGTCTGTTTTTCTTGGCAAGTGACAGAAGTCTTTTGGGCCCTAGAAGGGCAGGAGTGGAACACTCCAAGCATTCAATGGACCTTCTCAACTCCCTACATCTTTCTTCAACATTTTCCAAGGGCTCACTGGCTTTCTTTTTTTTTTTTTAATTTTTTTAAATTTTTTAATTTTTTTTAAAGATTTATTTATTTATTATATGTGAGTGCACTGTAGCTGTCTTCAGACACACTAGAAGAGGGCGTCAGATCTCATTTTGGATGGTTGTGAGCCACCATGTGGGTGCTGGGATTTGAACTCAGGACCTCCGGAAGAGCAGTCAGTGCTCTTAACCGCTGAGCCATCTCTCCAGCCCACTCACTGGCTTTCATTTCACCAAATGGAGCCATCAGTAGGTTGACATTTATTTTAACAAACCTAGAAACTATTGACACTAAAGCCAGCTTTCTGAGCTGCCACACTGATTGCAGTATGCCTTGTGAGTGAGCACAATGAAGGTCATGTGGGTTCCCGAAGAAATTTTAGATTTCTAGCATTGCTTCCCATTAAAATAATATTGATAGTTAAAAATATGACACCTTTATGAGTCTCCTGGGTCCCAGACAAAATCAGAATCTCTGGAGATGGTCAGGCATCTTCAGGTTTTCAAATCTGCCCAAGTGATGTTCATTCACAGCCAGTTTGAAATCCTACTGGAACAGCAGTTGTCACTCAGCACTACAGTTTCCATTTCCACTTACATGTTATTGTTATACAGTGTATATCCTTCTTCTGAGAGATATCTCTGAGATCAGCCTCATAACCAATATTTTCCTCTGTGCTCCCCCATCCAGAACCTGCAATTTTACCAAGAATTTGTAAGCTTACATAATATAAAAGGGATGATTCAATATTGTCATAGTTGAACTGAGAGGCAGGAACTGTTCCAAGCTCAGGGTTAGAAATCCCAGTATTGCTCACTTCCTTATACTTACATTTAGCTGCATGTGGAGGGTTTCATACGCTTGGAGCCATTGCCATGTGAGGCTGTCCCACTTTTTGTGCTGAATCTTTTGCAGTGCTCCTGGAATCTATCCCTTAATACTCCTTGTCTCCTGTTGTAACTGGTCAAACTGAATTCAGGTATCTCAATATATTCTTAGGGGGAGTCAAAATTGCTCTCAAACTGGCTAATGATATTAAAATATAATATTGTTGCCAAAATCTCACTATGCAGCCCTGGCTGGCCTGGCACTTGCTGTGTAGATCAGGCTGACCTCAAACTTAGAGATCCACTTACCTTCATTTCTTAAAAGCTGGGGTTAAAGATGTGTGCCATCAATCCTTCAAAAACCTTGTATTTTAAAATGTCATATATTAGAGTTACTAATCTTTCTATTCTTTCAATACTTTATCAATCAGAAAAGCTCACTTTTTAATGGTCACTGTGCATTCTTCTACAATTGATCTCTTCCTAGCAGGATTCAAATGCTTTTACTCTAGTCTGAGTTGCTGTGCTTACATCTATCTTAAGCTGAAACAGTTGTTCTGCCATTTTCCTCTTATACCACTTACTTGATGAAGAAATTTAGTTTCTTGTCTGTTTTCTTGTCACTCAGCATTTGCCAAAGTCATGTGACCTGTTTCCCTTTCCCTGAGTTTACAAATAATTTTCCAAAACCTGAGTATATTGAGGCCAATCACCTTGGTATATCAGCTGGTACATATTAGATGGGTCGATTTCTAGTCACAGGTATCTCACATGGCATCTCTACAATTATGAGATCGGTAGTATTACAATCCTGGGAATATCTGCTCCACCACTGCTTTTCAATCAATAGTTTCACCACCTGTTAATACTTGTTGCCAACTTTCCTTCAGGAGCTATGAAGTTTGGAAGTCCATTTTTGATACAAACTATTTCAAACTATTTGTAGACTCTAAAATAGATAAACACAAACCTGAAGATTAGGGCTAGAAAGATATGTTCAGAAGTCATTCACATATGGCTGGCATTTTTACCCATTATTAGATGCAATCACTGAAGGGAGAGGAGTTGTGTAATAATATCTTCCTTTGCCTTAATGGGGCATTAGCCATCAGGGCCAAACACTGCCAGGAACTGCCAGAGGTGCTAGAAAGGTACAACTGCCTCTAGCTGTCATCCCTCACAACGTTGTCATTGTTTCCTGGAGTATAAGAATTGTCTTCCAGTTGAGCTTACTGCCTCTATTTAATTTTTTTCTACTTAAATTTGCCAGATAAAGCTTGATGGAAGATAGAATGTGTGCTTAGCAGGCAAGAGGTTTGGGGTTCAATGTTTAAACCTCAAAATAACAATAGCAGCAGCAGCAACAACAACAAAAACATCAACAATCTTTCTCTTTGAGTATTTGTGTTTATTTTATTTGGGGGGTTATGATTTGATTAAAATCTTTCTTATTTCTATTTCCTCCCTTCAAACTTCTCCCACTTGCATCTTTCCACTCTCATTCAAATCCATGGCCTTTTAAAAACTATTTATTTATTTATTTAATTATTTATTTGTTTGTTTGTTTGTTGTCTATTATCTATCTATCATCTATCTGTTTATCTATCATCTATTTATAGTTTTTACTACTTGTTATAAATCCCTCTTCCAATAGCCTTGAATTGCTGTTAAGACCAAGTCCTCTCGTCTAAGCCACCATACGAGAGTCTTTCTATGTGATTCTTCTCGACCTCCCTAACCTTAAGCCTTACTCTCTTCCCTGTTCATTGCTAGCTTCATCTGTCTACTTGAAATAAACCTAGAGTCACCTGGGAAGAGGAAATCACAACTGAAGAATTCTTCAGATCAGACTGGCCTGTGGCCATGCCTATGTGACATTTTATTCATAGACAACTATGGGTGGTACTGTCTCTGGGAAGGTGGGCCTGGGCTGTATAAGAAAGGTATCTGAGAAATCCAGAGGGAGCAAGCCAGGAAGCAGAATTCATCCATGGTCTCTACAGTGGGGGAAAATAACCTGTAAGCCAACTAGATCCTATCCTCTCCTAGGTTTTTGATAACAATGCTTATCATAGCAATGGAAAGCAAAATGAGACACACTTGAGGGTAGGTTTCCCAAACATCCAAACCGTTTAACCCTGTTGTAATTTCATTCATTATCTTTGCAGAAGGGCTTGTTTTATTTGATGAATACCTTACCCACAGTCTATGTTTGAGCTCTAGGAAATGAATTTTATTTCTCAACCATCAATTAAATATCCCTCTGTTCATGTAGTTCTGTACTATGTGCATACAGCTGTTGTGTACATGCATAAAATGTAACCGAATACAGTGTGTTACAACGTGAGCACAACAATGATCATTTACTCTCTCCTCAATGAATAACCTGGCAGACATTAAATACTGTTCTACAAAGTTATAAACGAGCATATTTATGAGAGCCGGTACACAAATGCCCTCGTTCTACTGAGCACACAGGGCTCACACACGTTAAGGCTGCCTTAAAGGAAGTGGTGGCCCTGGTAGTCATTTTGGCTAATGAAATATAAGCAGGAATAATTTTCTAGAGGCCATTAGGTCCAGTACTTGATTTATCTCTTCCTTCTTTTTCCTTTATGGAAGTCTGGGTTACAATGGAGTGTTTATCATCCAGAGTCCCTGTGCCAAGAACATGTCAACTTGTTGGAATGTAGCAAAAGTTAGAAATAAATGTTGCTTCTATGAAACCACTGGGTTTTGGGATTGTTTGTCAGCATAGCACAATGAACCCAACCCTAGTCAGAATGCACAGAAGATGCATGTATGTGGTCTGATAATGTAGTGAGGCTGACAGCCAAGCCAAACTGAGGAGTCTCAGTGCACATACTTATGGAGAAGGGTTTCTCACCAAGACACTCTATAGAGAAGGTTCACCCTATGAGTACAGGATGCTCGCTTTTGTGTTATAGATGCCAGGTGCTATGCATCATTGCAGTGCCGAAAGGATTCAGTCAGCACTGCCCCAGAGCTGCTGTTGAGGTCTAACCTTTACCTATGCTGCTGTAGATCTTCAAGTGGGAAACATCCCCGTGACATAATGGTTCTCATGAGGTTCCCAGAGTGACAGTTCTCAAGGTTTGGCTCTTCCTGGCCACAGAACCCCATTCTGCTCACATCTTTTAGTCAGGTTACTCCAGGAGTATTAGTTAGAATCGGTTCACACGTTCTTTTCTTGTGGTCTGAATTTACTACCCTGGAGTAAGGTGGCTCCAGATATTATTATTGTTATTATTATTATTGTTATTATTATTATTAATCTTGTAAAGTATTTAATGTGTAGGCTTTCTCAAAAAGTAGGTGTTCTGAGGGGTTTTTGCTCAGCAAGTCTTGGAGGATTCCAGAGCAGCTATGACTCTGGAAAGGGGAATGACTTCAGAGCCTCACAGGAACTTGCTTTCTGTAAGCAAGAAGAAAATCTTTTCACCTTTATTGTTAAAGTTTTGTACACACGTCTATTAGAAGACTCAATAAAATGTATCAGATATGCAAAATAGTAAAGATTTTTAAATGTCTTCATCCTAAATGAAGCCACCCAAAGCATGTGGAGAATTGGTTACATTGGAGACTGTTGGCACAACAGTCTTTTCTAGAGCTCTTAAACAAGAAAAGTATGCTACTATTTTGATCCATTAAAGTCATCCATTAAGACTGGTGTTTGAAAGATTTTGAATAGAAAAAAATTTTCCTCCTCCAGAACACAGATGGGAGGAGACCACCCAGAGAAAGGTAAACACAGCGGGTGGCCGTGGTGGCCTCCCATGTCCCCTCAGAGCAGCAGTCACAGACAGTCCTACATAGGAAGCCTAATCCCCAAACACAGCAGCGGAGTCTCATACTGTGCAATTCCACCATCTCAGCAGGGAAGACATATCTACTAAATTTGTTTGAATTTCTGAGACTAGTAGACTAGCAGATACCCCACATCACCCATGACTTGGTTACGAAAAGTCTGCTTCATTTATGAAGAAGCCACACTCATCTCTAGTAGTAAAAATATTACCTGAAAATATATTGCTTTGTTTCATTTCATTTTTTTAAATTTTTAATTAAAATTTTAGATCTGTTCTTATTTTTGAGATTTTCTTAAATGTATACAATAGAATATCATCATATCTATGCCCATTTCCCTTATATTTCTTCAAACATGGTCCCCTCTCAACTTCATAGGTTTTGCTGGTGGTGGTGTTTTGCTTGTTTTGATAACCCACTAAATCCAGTTATTGCTCCCTTTATGTGCATATGTGTGAGACCATTCACTGGAATCTTGCCAGTGGCCACATCCTTAATAAATAATGATCTTCCCTCCAACCCCCAAGGCTTCTCTGTAAGGGGTGGCATCGGGTGATCACCTCTCCCATCTATGCTAGGATTTGGGCTGGCATGCTCTTATACAGGTCTTGTGTAGGCAGGCACAGGTGCCGTGAGATCACTGTGGTAGTAGTCACATCCAGAAGGCATGTTTCCCCATCTTCTAGTGAAAGACCTAAGCCCCTCATGAGAAAATTAGACCCCTAGCGAACTTAGAGTCTGAGACAGAAATAGAGTCAGAACTGCATGTTTGGCTAAGCCCCACTTGATTGGACCCTTAGTTCTGGAATTGGTTGACCTTGGCCTGGCCTCAGGGCTAGAACATCCAGCTCCGGGAATTAGGTAACGCAAAATTTGAGCCATCCTCTACTTCCCCATCCTGTACTTCCCATTCTGTACTTCCCCATTCTGTACTTCCCCATTCTGTACTTCCCCATTCTGTACTTCCCCATCCTGTACTTCCCCATCCTGTACTTCCCATTCTGTAGTTCCCCATCCTGTACTTCCCATCCTGTACTTCCCCATTCTGTACTTCCCCATCCTCAACTTCCCCATCCTCTACTTCCTCATTCTGTACTTCCCCATTCTGTACTTCACCATTCTGTACTTCCCCATCCTCTACTTCCCCATTCTGTACTTCCCCATCCTCTACTTCCCCATCCTCTACTTCCCCATTCTGTACTTCCCCATCCTGCACTTCCCCATTCTGTACTTCCCCATTCTGTACTTCCCCATTCTGTACTTCCCCATTCTGTACTTCCCCATCCTCTACTTCCCCATCCTCTACTTCCCCATTCTGTACTTCCCCATCCTGTACTTCCCCATCCTGTACTTCCCCATCCTCTACTTCCCCATCCTGTACTTCCCCATCCTCTACTTCCCCATTCTGTACTTCCCCATTCTGTACTTCCCCATTCTGTACTTCCCCATCCTCTACTTCCCCATTCTGTACTTACCCATCCTGTACTTACCCATTCTGTACTTCCCCATCCTGTACTTCCCCATCCTGTACTTCCCCATTCTGTACTTACCCATTCTGTACTTACCCATTCTGTACTTACCCATTCCGTGCATGTTTTTTACTCCACCCCTTGCCTTGTGATTTTCCCTTTAAAAACCCCTAACTTCAGTTGCTCGGGGTCGAACTTCTCTACCCCTGCGTGGGATAAGAGCTCGACCCCAGTGCACTGGTTTCCCTGAACAAACTTCGTGTGATTGCAGCAAGGACAACGGTTTTTCGTGAGTTCTTGGGGGTCATGTTATCCCGCGATTTGAGTGATGGTCTCTCCTTTCTGGAGGTCTTTCACTAGCTCTAATGGTCTTTCTGCCTCAGACTTCTAGATGTTCTGAACCTTGGTTGTGGAGGACTTAATACAGATGTTCTGTTTAGAGTAAAGCAGTCTCTATTCTGAGTACTGTGACTGATGCATCTCTCCGTAGACTTTTTTCCATTGCAAAGGAAGCCTTTCTGATAAATGTTGATAGCAGCTCAGGTCTATAGGTCTGTGAGTTTCAGTATAAGTATTTAGAAGGCAGTATGGCCACTTGGCCATTTAGCAAGATGAAGACAGTGGTTCTACTGTAGGGTCTATGGCCTCCCAAATCGAGGGTTCTTGACCAGGACTGTATGCCAGACAGGAAATCCTAATTCAATTGCTCATTTTAATTTACACTTTGTTACTTATTGTTTAGTTATTTTGGTTCATTTGTCTCATTTGAATATGCTTTTATGACTTACTTCTTCTATACCTCTGTACCTTCTTTATAATATTCTTTGAATTATTTCTTTTATATATTTCTCATTAATACTTTCACTTTTCACTTTTCCCACTACCCCTCACTCTGTTCTTTAATAATTTTTGAGCTCTGAGCTCAAAAATAAAAACAACTATAGTTTACATTTTTCTAAGTCAGTGCACTATTGACACTGGTTTTTGAAGTTTATCAGTGACACAAGTGAAGTCTACAAATGTCTTCTACTTCAGGTTAAGATTGAGAGAACTATGAAATCACTATTTCTGTTACCTCTGTGACTTTAGTAGGCTTCCCATAACTAGTAGTGGGAATAAGAATTCAAATGAAGATAGCTCACCAGAAGATTTGCATAAAACTAAAATTAAAATAAGCAGATTTGAAAAACAAAGAAAACAAAACCAATCTGGAGGACCCATCCCTTTGCAGCAGACATTCAGAGAGATGAAGATTTTTCATCACCAACCTTAAAAGCCACTCTTAGTTTGGGTTTCTGTTGCTGTGAAGAGACACCATGTTGATGGCAACTCTTAAAAAGGAAAACATTTAGTTGGGGCTGGCTTGCAGATTCAGAGCTTTAGTCCATTTTTGTCATCACAGGAAACATTCCACTATGCAGGCAGAAAAGGTTACTGGAGAGGAGCTGAGAGCTCTCATCTTAATCAGCAGCCAGCAGAAGGAGACCATGACACACAAACCAGACTTGAGCTTATAAGACCTCAGTGCTCACCCCCAGTGACACACCTGCTCCCAAGGCCACACTTCCTTATAGGCCACTCTGTAAAGGCCAAGCATTCACATACATGAGTCTATGTCGTCATTCCTATTCAGTCAAACCACCACAGTCAGAAAAGCATCGTTAAGGCCTTGAAAATAAGTAACTGTCAACTCAGATCACCAAACTTAGAAGTTATCTTTTTAAATTGATGGGAAAAAGAAAAAAAAACTTTCAAAACAAGTATAAACTAAGATATATTATGACAATAAAACAAACAGTGCAAACACAAACAAACAAAACCCAAAAATTTACAGGGATGCTATTCACAGAAGATGATAAAGTACTGTGGTATATACATTAATACATGGGAAAGAATAAATCTCATGAGAGGAAAAGACCAAGAAAGGAAAGTTAGAGCAGAGTGAATGGCTGAAAGACCAAATATTTTAGATCAACACATTCTTTACAGTATTGACAATTATTATTCAAATTAAATAAATTAGTTAAAGATTAAGTACAGCCAAAGCTAAGACTATTCTTAGGAAGGGGCTCACCTACCTGGCATTATCTTTGGGTGAACTCATTTGGTTTGCCAATGTAGCTATTTAATTTCTGTATTATTCTGTGTGAACACAGAACTCTAGAAGAAAATGTATTTTGCAATGAGTCTTCTACCAAAATATGCACACTAAAATAGATATATATTTTTGGAAACTTGAACAAATTTTAAATATAGAGAGGAACTTTTACATAATTATAAGTTATATGAGGCAATATTGCTTCTTATGCTATATATAAGTAAATATATTATATATAATATATGTATTAGCATATATCTATAGACTTTACATTCCTTACAATAAATATCAGCTAAAGGGGCCTAAAACTTGCATGATGCCATCTTTTATATTTTGCCGTAGATGGGGTCCAAGCTACCATCTTATAATGCTCTTTCTCTCGTGTCCTTTACATTTTACTCTCTCTTTTCCTTTGGGACAACTATCAGATTTCAAGACAAGAGATTAAAATACTTATTGGGATGCCATGCCACCTGGCAGGAACTTGACATTGACCAAGGTGAAGTTCCTCTCCCAGCCTTTGAGCAAATTCCTGTGTTAGCCATAATCCCCTCCACCTAGGGTGGAGAACTGAGACCAAGGTGAAGTTCATTGTTCCTCCAGATCTACAAATCCCTGAATTAAGCAGGTGACCCACCCAGTCACCTGGGCAGCCAGACCTGTTCCCTGGAACACACCCTGGGATTTGGGGGAAGGGTCTTGCTTGAAACCTTAAAATTCTGAGTCCTCCATTAAACCTTGTGACTTTGAGCAGCTGGTGTCTTAGTCTCCATCCTTTTTCCCCACCTTCCCATACATCCCCAGCTTCCCTTCCAGGTAACTGTGGGCAGTTACACCTGCTCAAGTGGATATGACCATTTCCATACAAAAACTATTAAGGTTTTGATGAATGTTTTCAGTGTCATCTTTCACTTAGAATAGGTACATAGGATATTATTACTTTTAAAGAGCTATAATTCACATGTATGGAAAGTGACTTTAATTTTGAAATGACAATTTAGAATGATCTGGGGACAGTATGTAACTATAAAGAAGATCATCTACATTTGAGGTTGTAAGGTTTGTATGTTCACCCTAAATATTTTAGAAATTCCCTGTTATCCGAGTCCTGAAGTCTTCTGTAAGGATATCTCTCAGCAGTGCTTTACTGAGTCCCACTCATTCTGCACATGACTTTCATGTTTAGCTGCAGTAACTGTTCATAATGTTACAACATCATTTCTTGAAGGAATTTATTGTCTAATTGAAAATGCACATGATTAAGTGATCCTTTCCATTGTTGAGAAAATACTAATAACACTCACCAATGACATTCTAGTTATATTTCACAAAAACATTCTTTAGAAACTGCTAATTGGTGTGTATAAAAAGTTAAACTATCTATAAATGAAAAGAGGGTATATAAGTGACTTTAAAATAATTATCATTCACATAATACAAATCTACATGTAATTATTCTTTCAAGCACATTCATTCCTTATAGAATTATTTTTAGAATTTCAAAGAAACCTAGGGATCATAAAGTGACTTATGTGAAGTGAAGCATTTGTATGATTAACCTAATATGGAAAAATGTTCCCAGGGAAACAAAAAGGCAAAGAACTAAAAAACAGAAGAAACAAAGGATTTTATACAAGTAAAAATCCATTCAGTGTTATCATATTAAATGAAAATAGGGGCTGGAGAGATGGATGGTTCAGTGGCTAAGAGCACTGGCTGCACTTCCAGAGGACCTGGGTTTAATTCCCAGAACCCGCATGGCAGTTCACAACTGCCTGTAACCCAGGTCACAGGGGATCTGATACCTTCACACGTGAAGGCCAAACACCAATACACATAAAGTAAGAGCTTTTAAAAGGTAAATGAAATCTTAAAAGACAGTTAGCCTTAGCTTAACTACCAGATTGGTAGAATTGAAAAAGTTTAGTTTATCAACTGAATCATAGGGAAGTAGTTAGTCATAAATTGTGAGAAAATAAGGTGGTATAAATTATCAGCATATAATTTGGTAATATTTATCAAAATTATAATTTAATATATACTTGAATAAAATTATAGAATTATACACTAATAATACAAACTTGACATTGTTTAACATGAGTTAAACCTTAATTTTTAGTGGTATAAAAAGTTAATAAAATATCTTTAAATTAAATTCCATATTTCTTTAGTGGGCAAGAGATTATTTACTGGTACACAAAAAATTCAATCTAATTTATAAACAAGTATCTTTATTCAGCTTTTTTCACTCTGCATTCATAAGTGCTTCATTGAGTAGTTAATCTCAATTCTGACACCATTTACCTTTCCAAAAATCTTAATTATGATTTATTTTTAAAATAAACATTACTATTAAGTAATGTGTTTTACAACAAATGACCACCGTTATTGATATACAAGCTAATTATATAGCCTTCCTTTTGATCTCTTCAGTGTTGCTTTTTATATAAATAAATTTTATGTGCAAATATCATGTGCTTGCATATAACTTAGTGGCTTTTAGACATCTAATCACATTGCTGTAACTAAGCCATCTGTAGTTTATTGATCAGTTGATTGTCTCTATTTCCATAAACTGTTTTGGATTATTTGAGGGGGGATTATTTATTAAGGGGGAGATCATGTTCCTATGTGTAGTACTTGTTCAAAAGAAGGCAACTTTTATATTTTTATTGCATATAAATGAGGTGCTTTTTATTAAGTTTGGCATATTACACAGGGCTATAAGAAGTAGGATTATATCTTTCTCTCCACCAACTTGCTAATACTGTTTATTATCGAGAAGATTTTGAAGAATATTAAGATAGTTATTACTTCTTCACAGAGATACTCAGAATGTTTTTATTTTCATTTTGAAAAAACCAAATATAATAAAATTAACTTTAGAATATTGAGAAATATTTTAATTTTTTGCTCAGCTAGCTATCAATGTTTTATAAAAGTCAGCTATTTTCCTATTAGACTATTTATACTTCTAATTTTTCTACAGAGATAAAGAAACATCACTAGTAAGAACCAAGTTATATATAAAGGTTCAACATAAGATATAATCCTTACTGATGTTTCAGGATATTTGATTATTGTGCAAATAAAACCTAATTGTTAGCAAAATGTAAAAAGCTTAAATAGATGCTGTGTTTGTCAGATGCAATTAGGTGTGTCCTGAAGAGATTCAGTTTGGGTGTGCCCCTAAAAGCCTCCATAGATAAGAATGCGAAAGAATGGAAAATTCCTGCCTATTTTAAGGCAGGTTGCTCGGGAGAAGTCTTGAGGTCTTTGTTTTATGACTGAGTTGCTCCACCATAAAGGTGAAATGATTTGGCTTCTATGCCTTGGCTTGGACTCACACTGCTATGACAGTGGCATGGTTCAGCCTGCCAAGATCCTAGGGTAGGAGGTAGAGACTTTTTATAAGTATGTAACTGGACTTACGATAAAGTCTACTTCTCTCTCTCTCTCCCTCCCTCCCTCTCTCTTTCTCTCTTTCTCTTTTCCTCCCTCCCTCCTTCCCCCTCTCTCTTTCTCTCTGCCTGTTTCTTTCCTCTCCTCTCCCTCCTCCCTCTTCTCTTCCTCTCTTCTCTCCCTCCCTCTCTCTTTTCTCTCCACCTCCCTCTCTTCCCCTCGCTCTCTATCTCAGCTCCCTCCCCGCATCCCTCCCTGCTTCCTCCATTTCTCCTCCATTTCTCCCTCCTCCTCTCTCTTCTCCTTCCTGCTTCCTCTCTTTCTCTAATCTCTCACTTCATTCCTTTTCTCCTCCTCCTCCTTCCTCTCTCTCTCTATCTCTCTCTTTCTCTCTCTCTGAGATAACAGATTTTTAACCTCAGTTTACACTCCTTTTTTGGTATAAAAATTAGATAATTTAAGTGATTATATGCTTATTTTTCATGTTAAAAATATATTTACTTTATTCATAGAGCATTTCATCACTGTATATGCAGATGACCTTTTCCCCAAATGCAAATGGGTTATTTAAAAAATAATAATAATTATTATTATTATTATCATTTACTTTTTTCAAACAAAGTCTTAACATGTAGCCCATGCTGGCTTGAGCTATCTACTTGTTGAAGTCCTTATGTGCTGGGATTGTAGGTGTGCCATAATGGTCACCCTAAAACTGCTTCTCTATTGCTCTCTATGATGCTATGCACTCACCTAGTAACTAAACCTTAAGGGAGTTTTGGTGTTGTTTTCTTCTTCCATCCATCCCTTCCTCCCTTTCTTCCTATTTTTGGTGTATGTTGTATTGTAGGTGTTTTTGTTTGTATTGTTGTTGTTGGTGGTGGTGGTGTGTGTGTGCAGGGGTGGGGGGGTGGGTTATGTTTGTGTGTTTAGATAGAACTCAGGGCTTGTTCAAGCTAAGTTAGTATCATAGAGTTATAGCCTAACCTTTGTAACAAAACATAAACCTTTGAAACAAAATAAGTATACATTTATATAATATAAATTAGTTCAGTAAAAGGAAATGCCATCTCAAAAAATGTGTAAAATGTAGGAAAATTTAATAAAATACTTTTGGATTTAATAATAATCAATTTTATACTGGATTTTACATCCTGGTGTTTTTTTTTCCATTTGAGACAGAATTCCATGCAGGGTGATCTTGAATTCAAGAAGTAGTAGTGGGTGGTATGTGTATGCCAGCCAGTGCTGGTGATTCTGGGTATTAGTCCCCAAGTAAGGCAAATGGCCTACCTAATGAATGACCAACAACCCCAGTTCCTTTATGCTGGATCATTAGTCTGAAAATTAGTTATGAATAATTTGAATACTCTTAGTAATTCTAAAATGAAACTACGTCTTTTGTGATTGTGTGTTGTATGTGCACATGTGCGTGTATGTGTACATGTGTGTGTGTGCCTGTGTCGGAAAGAATTTCATGGTTTAGAAATGGAAAATTGAGCAGCAGCTTGTCCCGCTGAAGGGCCATCAGCAGTGGAACCAAGGCAACAGGGTCCTGGCAGGCCCTGTGCCCACTACCACTGACCATCGCTGGCCAGCCTGGCTGCAAGCAGCGGCGGATTTACAGTGCCTTTCACCACTCTGAAGCCACATCAGAACTCTGCCTCCCGCAAGTCAGTTACCAGAGGCTCTCCACCATCTTGGCTCTCGGACGCCAGAGAGAACCCACACCCCTAAGGTACACAGACTTAGCCCAAGGCCAACATCGCTGGGGTCTAAGCCCGACAGGCATTGGCCTGCACCCAGGCCCTGGGCTATTGGGGGGGGGGGGCATCTGTGTGCCAACCTGGCCAGGAGGTTCTTTGCCCAGCAGTCTGTCCCGGCGCACTGCCATTTTGGCCAGGAGGTTGTTAGCCGGGGAGACTCTCCGGGCACTTTCAGGGAGCAGGCCATCTTGGCTACCAGACCGAACCAATTAACAGTCACAGCCCAAGGCGAACATTGCTCAGGCCTAAGCCAGCCAGGCTTTTGCCTAGACTCAGGGCCTGAGCAGCTAGGCTAGCCATGTGTGCACCAACCCGATTCGGGGAGCAGCCGGCAGTGATCAGCCAATGGTCTTAGGAAGCAAGCCGGAGTAGCCATTCTAATATCAGATAAAATTGACTTTCAACCTAGAGTCATCAAAAGAGACATGGAAGGACACTTCTTGCTGGTCAAAGGAAAAATCCACCAAGAAGAAATTTCAATTCTGAACATCTATGCGCCAAATGCAAGGGCACCCTTATTCGTAAAAGAAACTTTACTAAAGCTCAAAGCACACATTGCACCTAACACAATAATTGTGGGTGACTTCAACACTCCACTATCCTTAATGGACCGATCAGGAACACAGAAACTAAGCAGGGACACAGTAAAACTAATTGAAGCTTTGGACCAATTGGATTTGACTGATATTTATAGAACATTTCACCCTAAAGCAAAAGAATATACCTTTTTCTCAGCACCTCATGGTACCTTCTCCAAAATCGACCATATAATTGGTCACAAGACAGACCTCAACAAATATAAGAAGATCGAACTAATCGCATGCCTCCTATCAGATCACTATGGAGTAAGAGTGGTCTTCAATAACAACAAAAACAACAGAAAGCCCACATACACATGGAGGCTGAACAATACTCAATGACACCTTGGCCAAAGAAGAAATAAAGAAAGAAATCAGAGACTTTTTAGAACTTAATGAAAATGAAGGCACAACATTCCCAAATCTTTGGGACACAATGAAAGCAGTGCTAAGAGGACAACTGATAGCCCTGAATGCCTCCAAAAAAGAAACAGGAGAGAGCATACACTAGCAGCTTGATGGCACATGTGAAAACTCTGGAACAAAAAGAAGCTAATTCACACAGGAGGAGAAGAAGACAGGAAATCATCACACTCAGGGATGAAATCAATCAAGTAGAAACAAAGAGAACCATACAAAGATTCAACACATCCAGGAGCTGGTTCTTTGAGAAAATCAACAAGATAGATAAACCTTTAGCCAGACTGACCAAAGAGCACAGAGAAAGTATTCAAATTAACAAAATTAGAAATGAAAAGGAGGATATAACAACAGAAACTGAGGAAATTCAAAGAACCAACAGATCCTACTACAAAAGTCTATACTCAACACAACTGGAGAATCTGGAGGAAATGGACAATTTCCTAGACAGATAACAAATACCAAAATTAAATCAGGACCAAATAGATCATCTAAATAGTCCCATAACCCCTAAAGAAATAGAAGGGGTCATAGAAAAGTCTTCCAACAAAAAAAAGCACAGGACCAGATGGTTTCAGTGCAGAATTCTATCAGACCTTCAAAGAAGACCTAACACCAATACTCTTCAAACTGTTCCACAAAATAGAAACAGAAGGAACACTACCCAACTTGTCCTACAAAGCTACAATTACGCTGATACCAAAACCACACAAAGATCCAACAAAGAAAGAGAACTTCAGACCAATTTCCCTTATGAACATGAATGCAAAAATACTCAATAAAATTCTTGCCAACCGAATCCAAGAACACATCAAAAACGATCATCCACCATGATCAAGTAGGCTTTATCCCAGGAATGCAGGGTTGGTTCAATATACGGAAATCCATCAATGCAATCCACTACATAAACAAACTCAAAGAAAAAAAAACACATGGTCATTTCATTGGATGCTGAAAAAGCATTTGACAAAATTCAGCATCCTTTCATGCTTAAAGTCTTGGAAAGAACAGGAATTCAGGGCCCATACCTAAACATAGAAAAAGCAATATACAGCAGATCGGTAGTCAGCATCAAACTAAATGGAGAGAACTTGAAGCAATCCCACTAAAATCCGGGACTAGACAGGGGGGCCCCCTTTCTCCTTATCTTTTCAATATTGTACTTGAGGTACTGGCTTGGGCAATTAGACAACATAAGGAGGTCAAGGGATACAAATTGGAAAGGAAGAAGTCAAACTATCATTATTTGCAGATGACATCATAGTCTACCTAAGTGACCCAAAAAACTCCACTAGAGAACTCCTACAGTTGATAAACAGCTTCAGCAAAGTGGCAGGTTATAAAATCAACTCAAGCAAATCAGTAGCCTTCTTATATTCAAAGGATAAGCAGGCTGAGAAAGAAATTAGGGACATGACACCCTTCACAATAGACACAAATAGTATAAAGTACCTTGGGGTGACTCTTACCAAACATGTGAAAGATCTGTATGACAAGAACTTCAAGTCTCTGAAGAAGGAAATGAAAGAAGACCTCAAAAAATGGAAAAATCTCCCACCCTCATGGATTGGCAGGATTAATATAGTTAAAACGGCCATTTTGCCAAAAACAATATACAGATTCAACACAATACCCATCAAAATCCCAACTCAGTTCTTCATAGAGTTAGAAAGAGCAATTTTCAAATTCATCTGGAATAACAAAAAACCCAGATAGCTAAAACTATTCTCAAGAACAAAAGAAATTCTGGGGGAATCAGTATCCCTGACCTCAAGCAATACTACAGAGCAATAGTGTTAAAAACTGCATTGTATTGGTACAGTAATAGGTAGGCAGATCAATGGAACAGGACTGAAGACCCAGAAATGAACCCACACACCTATGGCAACTTGATCCTCGACAAAGGAGCTGAAAACATCCAAAGGAAAAAAGATAGCCTTTTCAACAAATGGTGCTGGTTCAACTGGAGGTCAGCATGCAAAAGAATGCAAATTGATCCATTCTTATCTCCATGTACTAAACTCCACTCCAAGTGGATCAAGGACCTCCAGGTAAAAGCAGACACACTGAAACTAATAGAAAAGAAACTGGGGAAAACCCTTGAGGACATGGACACAGGGGAAAAGTTCCTGACCAGAACACCAATAGCTTATGCTCTAAGATCAAGAATTGACAAATGGGACCTCATTAAATTACAAAGTTTCTATAAGGCAAAGGACACCATCAAAAGGACAAATTGTCAACCAACAAATTGGGAAAAGATCTTCACCAACACTACGTCAGATAGAGGGCTAATATCCAATATATGCAAAGAACTCAAGAAGTTAGACCCCAGAAAACCAAATAACCCTATGAAAAAATGGGGTACAGAGCTAAACAAAGAATTTTCACTTGAAGTACTTCGGATGGCTGAGAAGCATCTTAAAAAATTCTCAACTTCATTAGTCATTAGGGAAATGCAAATCAAAACAACCCTGAGATTTCACCTTACACCAATTAGAATGGCTAAGATTAAAAATTCAGGAGATAGCAGGTGTTGGCGAGGATGTGGAGAAAGAGGAACACTCCTCCACTGCTAATGGGGTTGCAAACTGGTACAACCACTCTGGAAATCAGTTTGGTGGTTCCTCAGTAAACTGGGCATGTCACTTCCGGAGGATTCTGCTATACCATTCCTGGGCATATACCCAGAGGATTCCCCAGCATGTAATAAGGATACATGCTCTACTATGTTCATACTATTTATAATAGACAGAACCTGGAAAGAACCCAGGTATCCCTCAACGGAAGAATGGATGCAAAAATGTGGTATATGTACACAATGGAGTACTATTAAGCCATTAGAAACAATGAATTCATGAAATTCTTAGACAAATGGATGGAGTTGGAGAACTTCATACTAAGTGAGGTAACCCAGTCTCAAAAGATCAATCATGGTATGCACTCACTAATAAATGGATATTAGCCTAGAAAATTGGAAGACCCAAAACCTAAATCACACATCAAATGAGGTACAAGAACGGAGGAGTGGCCCCTGGTTCTTGAAAGACTCCGTGTAGCAGTATAGGGCAAAACCAGAACAGGGAAGTGGGAAGGGGTGGGTGGGAGAACAGGGGGAGGGAAGGGGGCTTATGTGACTTTCGGGGAGTAGGGGGGCCTGCAAAGGGGAAATCATTTGAAATGTAAATAAAAAATATATCAATTAAAAAAAAAGAAGTGGAAAATCATACATCCCATAACCATTTTCTGCTTTCTTCATCTTTGTAGAAGCATAAGCATGTGTTAGCATTAGAAGCTATGTCTGCATACACAGATGGTTACTACAATCTGAGTCAGTTACACGTAAGGTCTCTACGAAGCTGTCATGGTCTTCTCATCCAGGAACCTCCTGAGCTCTGTAGCCATCTTGCAACTTTGAGGAAAGGTTAAAAAGAAAATTAGTTCCCTAAAAATTTGATTTCAAGTAAGATGAATTTTTATAGATTTTTTTTCTATTTTTATAAGTAAGATCATCCTTATCTTAAAATGTCTTTTAATAGTTTGACACTTAATAAGTTTTATTTATTAATTTAGCTTGTATCTGCTAACCAGTTGTTTCTAAGTTTGGAACCATAAAAGCCTGTTACAACAAATACTCACCTGATTAACTTAAACCTGTTTACTATGGCTTCATAATGAAATCAAGTATGAGAATTTATATTAGACAAGTTGAAAGAAATGGTTGTTGCGTTTTAGCTTACATCACATTTTGATACAACTTAGATTTGCTATATATATTCCTGTCTTTTTAAAACAAATTGCTGAATTGCCGTGCCATAATTCACATTTGTTATTTGTGGGGTGGGTGTTCCTATATCTGCTGACTTTGTTTCAGGGACCTGTCTTTGAGACCCAAAGTCAGGGGTGCATCTTAGTAAGTTAAAGAATTTATAACGATTTTGATGGTTAAAACCAAATGTCAAAGACTGTTAGAATACATTGCTTCTGAATAATTTTTTCTGTCAGGTTTTCCAAAGTAAAAGCGAAAGTTTGTAAACCTCCTTTCTTGGGGCCAGAAGTGTCTCATTTTTTGTATATTTGGGTAAGTTGGATTGACTGAATAACCTGAGGGAAACTTTCAAAATATAATCACTTCTCTCGTTGATACTCTTTTTTTCTTCTGGGTCGGTCACCTTTTCCTTCTTACTTAGTCTTCCTTAATCATGTATATTTATTAGTCAGTCCTTCTTGATGCAACCTCCACTCTGTGGATGTTTCAGGTTTGTACTCCTGTGGATCAGTGTGACATCCATTTCTGAATTGTAGTCTTGGCTAGGAATTTTTTTCTAGTTTTTCATAAATAGATTATAGAAGATCTGCAACCTCATTGATTTTTGGTTTTCACTGGGTATGGAGATAAGTTTTTCCTTTTTGCTATTGTCATTGTTGTCATTATCATCATCATCATCTTGTTTTGCTGAGAAGACTTTGTTTAGAACTTAGACTGTTCTGTTCCAGAATGATTCAAGAATCTTCTGAGACTTTTGAACAACATGGCTTCTTGTCATTTCCTAATCCTAAATCAGAGTTGTTCGCTTGTTTCTTTGCATTTAGACCCCAACACTCCCCAAGTATAAGTAGAGTGCAGCAGGAATCATTAGTGTAGACTGTGGAGGGAGCACACTCACTATCTGGAAAGCTTCCTGGCAGTTAAGTCTTCTCCAGGAGTTTTGGCCTGGTGTGATATAAAACCCATCACCAGCCAAGCTCAAGTCAAATGCAAGCCTTCATAGCTTATTTCTTATGAGTGTGCTGTTTTCATATGTTAAAACATGAAAAGAAATACCAAAATTTCTCACTACACTACAATTTATGGGCTGCTTTTACATTTCTGAATAGAAAAAAGGCAAGAACAAAGTGCTGCTTTGAGTTAATCAGTGTTTTGCAATAAGGAAACTTGAAGGCTAATAATTACAGGGTCCAAACACCCAGTAACTGTCAACAGTTTCCCCCTCTGTGCATCCTGCCACACCGTAACTCACACTGCAATCTTGAATAGCTCCTCTCTTTTTTTGCTATGACAGCATCATGCTTAGTAAGATATTATGGTTTTGCTTTTCCAGTCTTCTGAGACCCTTCAATGGTTCCATTCATTCCTAATTTTGGTATCTCCCACACTTCTGCCTTCAGTTCTTTTCTCAGCAGATTTGAACAATCTCTCTAGTTCATCTCACTAAAGTCACTGCAGGTGTCCTGTCTTCTTCTACTGATGGCAATTGAAAACTAACACTCCTGGGACAAAGTCAATATTAATATCATGTAATGGGAGTATCAGGTAATGACTGGAGGATATTAAGACTAGTAAGTCTTTAAATTCTTTGAAAAGGCCCTGCTCAGCTGTTGGATGGTGGGCCTTTTTGTAGATCATTTGGGGTTTGCTAGTGAGTTGCAGGCCTCCCTGAGTGAGATTGGAACATTTTCTGTGGGAATCTCAGAATGAGAGGAGCTGCTGGGGAGCAAACTCTAACTGGATTTGTCACCTGATAGGCCCTTCTCCTCCATGGTAAAGTAACCAAGGAGGCACCAGAAAATACATGGAGTGATTTTGCATAGCAAGAACCAAGATGATGTACACATACACAGAGGGGCAGGGGGGTGGTGTAGAATGAGAGAATGGGAATGGGGTCCTTCCTATTCAAATCACCAATGCACAATTCTAGCTCAATTTTTTTTCATTCATCACAATGCTTTTTGTAAGTTTTCTAAGTTAAGACATTCAGTTTTCCAGGACTGCAAAGTTTAAAGAAAAATGTTTCAAATTTGGAATGGATACTTTTGTAACTTGTAAGAGATATCTCCAAAGTTAAAGCTTATTTATCGGGATAGAAGTAGTTCCATTGTTTTCTGATGTTCAAATATCCTAGGTATTCTCAGCAGTTTGTGTGTGTGTGTGTGTGTGTGTGTGTGTGTGCTTCTTGTAAACAATAGCTTGCAACAATGAACCGATGACTACATAAATTCCCAGTCTAGAACACCTCAGCACAGTAGCTGGACCATTGAATTAGTAAGATTTTATGCAATATTCTTGTTTTTTTTTTGTTTGATAGCAGATAGATTTCTAAGATTACTGGATTTATTTTTGGGAAATGCTCATTTAGATATTTATTCACCATGGAAATAATAAGACTATTTCTCTTAAAAATGAGATAGTGTTCATTAATACATTTTTGGAAAATTCCTATTATGTTAATAGTGAGAATTCAGAGGCAAGGAGTCAATGACAGCAGGAAGTATGACATAGATTATAGGGGAAAGACTAGTATCTTGAGGGAAACCCTCCACTGGATACCATGGTTATCAAATGTAGAACTTAAGCCTTGATTCCAGGCTTTCTCTACTTGGAAACAGCAAGAAATGTTTTTTGGCTCAGAAGCTACCCAAATTATGGTAGTTTTGTGATAGCAGCCTGAGTAGGATAAGACATTTCACAAATAGTTAATGCTGAACCAGGGAATATACTAAGTGGTTGTACTGGCTGGTTTTGTGTGTCAACTTGACACAGGCTGGAGTTATCACAGAGAAAGGAGCTTCAGTTGGGGAAGTGCCTCCATGAGATCCAGCTGTAAGGCATTTTCTCAATTAGTGATCAAGAGGGGGGAGGGCCCCTTGTGGGTGGTACCATCCCTGGGCTGGTAGTCTTGGGTTCTATAAGAGAGCAGGCTGAGCAAGCCAGGGGAAGCAAGCCAGTAAGAAACATCCCTCCATGGCCTCTGCATCAGCTCCTGCTTCCTGACCTGCTTAAGTTCCAGTCCTGACTTCCTTTTGTGATGAACAGCAATGCAGAATTGTAAGCTGAATAAACCCTTTCTCCCCAACTTGCTTCTTGGTCATGATGTTTGTGCAGGAATAGAAACCCTGACTAAGACAGTAGTCAAGCATAGCGATTATGTCAGAAGACAAGAAAAATTCCCATAAAGAACATCTGAGAAAGATGTTCAAGGAAGGGTGAAGTTTCCACATGAAAAGTCTGGTGATGCGAAACATTGAAGTACTGAAAATGGTAGGTCTTAACCAAAATGGTATATAGTACTTGACTAGACATTAGACATCCTATGGTTGAACACCCTTAACACATCCTCATCACATAGTGCATAATGTAAACATTCTTGATAACTGAGTTGCATGACGTATCAGATGGTACCTCAGCATACATTAGAATCATTTGTAGAGTTGTTAAACACACCACAGGGATCCTATTACCAGAATTTGGGAATCTTTAGGTCAGAGTTACAGGTGTGTGAAAAATATCTTTACTTCTCATCTTTTGTTTGGAATTCATTAACAAACAAATTAGAAGCAGAACACTGACAGACACTGCAGTTGCCTATGTGAGAAACTGGAATTCCAAGTGGTTGCTATCATGATTGCCCTGTGGGAGGAGGGGAGGTCTTGGACAACCAAGGCTGGCAGTCCAAGTGGGCATTAAGCTGAGCAGGAGGCAGCCGCAGTGATGGGGCAGACAAGTGCCTGACATGAGTGTTTAAGAAGCAGACTGGATCATGGTAGAAAAGTACTACTTAGAAATTGTCTTGAGTTCCTTGGATTGATTTGCATGATCCCCTTCATCATTACATGGAAGGCAATGCCATTTCCAATACTCTACTGTGTATGAATGTCTGATGAGTCATTCAAGCACTTATCAACCTTTCAGTTATTTTCAGAAGGTGCTTCAGAGGTTGGTCTATCTCACTGCACATCTTGTCAGTTTGGATTAGCTATTTACAAGTGACAGCTCTATGGGGCTGCTACCTACACATGTCTTGGATTTGATGGCCTTTATTGAGCTCCCTGAGAGAAGGGATTTCAAAGGTGGAGGATTACTTTTGTGAATCTAAGAAAGAATCACCTAGTGCTGGAGCTTACAGGTCTCCTAATATCCTGTTTCAGTTCAGTGGCTCTTAAGTATATTCACTGTAAACATAATCACTTGTGTTGAAGAGCACTCAAATTGTTCCAGTACTCCATGGTGAGGAGACTACGTAGGAGTACTACGTAGTACAAAATTAAATAAAACTATAGCACAACTCTTGAGTGAAAATAACGAAAACTTTGATGTTCCCAGTACACTGCAAAACATACAAACAAACAAACAAACAAATCCAGACTCTAACCAAAGAATAGTAGCTGCTAGATCGAGGACCAAAGTATCATCTTTTTCCAACCATCCCTAAGTTAGCAGAATGTATAGGAAAGTTTGTCAAGAGTGTACCACCGCAAGAATAAGATGAATCTCTCTCAGTTTAGATGAGCTTCTTTCAAATATATCTAATTAAACACCGTGCAACACTGAATCAGCATACAATATACATGATGTGTTGAATGTACAATTTATTTACATATGCTGTTTGGCTGAAGGGTATACCAGGAGTATACAGGAGACCTAGTCCAAAGGAAAGACTAGACCAGGGGTGGTGATGGGGCAGGTTAAGGGTAAAGACAGTATGCTATGGGTACCCGGTAAAAGCTCTGTCAGGGTAAGAAAGTCGGCTTAAGTGTTGCATAGGTCTTCAGTAAAATCAACAAAAGGATTTTGCGAGTTTTAATTCTTGACAATCAAGGTCAGTCTAATCCTGATCAGTCAGACCTGTGGACTTGAGAGTGATCTTCCTTTCCCCTGCTTCTAAGCAGACCAGTTGGCTCAGTTAATTGTACAGGTCAGGGCAGCGGTAACCACCGCGGCTGGGAGCTCCAGACTTCCCGCCGAAGCGGGTTTCCGCCCGTCCCTTCACAGACTGCGCATGTGCGGCGGCCATTCCTGCGCGCCATGGCCGACACAGAAGCAAACCTGTTGCGCCATTTCCCGCTGCTGCTTCCTCAGAACCGGGAGAAAACTGTGTATGAAGGATTCATTTCGGCTCAGGTACCCTACGGGGTCGTTATGTCGTGCGAGATCCTGTTACTCGTGGCACAGCCTGATCGCTACGTCTCTAGCTGGTTGGCCCGGCGAGCGTAGCAGAGACCGGAGAAGCAGGGGCGATGCTCTGCGCATGCGCGGTCGCTAGGCGGCGAAGCCGCGGGACACTGGGAGGGCGGGACGGCTCGCCCGGGTGGCTCGCCCCGTACCTGGCTGCTGGTGGAAGAGGGAGTTGCAGTTTTGTAGGTCTTAACCAGAGTTCATCACAGCTATGTGTTACTACACTCACAATTTTGACTTATAGAGCACTCAGGGTCCACAACTAAGCAGAACCTAAACAAACAGAAAAATCCAAAACTCTTCATTTTATAGTTGAAATCACATCCTGGGAAATTTAGAGAGGCTAAGTAACTACCTTGACTATGATGGTGTCAGTTACCTCTGAAACTCTGGCTGTTTAAAAAGAAAATCTCACCCCACCCCACCCCCTTGGTCCAACAAATTGCCATAATTTAAGATTTTGACTATGCACTTTTCCTCTGAATATTAAACTCAGCTGTGTGTAACTTGCCCTTTAGTGACAGGAGTCATTAGTTTCCACATGTGTTGAAGCAACAACCTCTAGAATACTGAGCAATTATCAAATCTTCTTCATAGTAAAGCTTGGTCCTAGGCATTACTGGGAGTTAAGAAAATGCTGTGTGATGAATGTACACACAGGAAGCATGGGCTTCCTTAGGGGTTTTCAAACTGTGGGAACCTTCAAAGAATGCCCAAAACTTACTATCATAGACGCAAGTGTGTTAGCCATCTCCTGCTTCACTATAGAAATATCCAGTTAAAATGTTTTTCACTTTTACTGAAATATTCAGAAAAGTTCAAGTGTGTGCATATAGTCTGTGTGTGTGTGTGTCTGTATCTGTGTCTGTCAGTGTATGTCTGTGCATGTGTGTCTGTATCTGTGTGTCTGTCTGTGTGTCTGTGCATGTGTGTGTGTCTGTGTATCTGTGTGTCTGTCAGTCAGTGTGTGTGTATGTGTCTGTATCTGTGTGTCTGTCAGTGCGTGTGCATGCGTGTGCATGTGCATATCTGTTCTGAGGATTGAACCTGCAGTGATTCACATGCCAGGCAAGTGTTGCCCAGCACAGGCAGAAGCAAGTCTTTTACATCACTTGTCTATATCTCCAATAGCCCTTTAGAAAACAATTACAGCCATCAGATTAGGCTGGTCACAAATTAGCCTTTGATGTAGGTAATTTCTAATTTTTTATTCCTTAAGCAGCTCCTCTAAGTCTTAAGCACTGTCTAAAAGCTATCTAGCACAACTGATTTTATCCTGAGTGTGATTGTGGTTGGTCCTGTGCACACACCTGCCTGACCCTTTGAGATTAAATCATAAACACATTTTTTGCTGTTTTATCTCTAAATAATTTAGCACTCATTTCATAAAACAAGGGTCCACTCAAGCCTAAACTCAGTACAGTTACTACAACTGCTATCTGATGTAAATTTTCATGGAGTATTTAATTATCTTATCTCTTCTTTTTTTTAAATTTATTTTCTAAATTCTTTGTTTACATTCTAAATGCCTTCCCCTTTCCCAGTTCCCCCTCCCCATTTGTCCCATAGGCCCTCTTCTCTCTGCCCATTCTCCAATCACCCCTTCCCTTTTCTCTGTCCTGGTATTCCCCTACAATGCTGGATCAAGCCTATCCAGGATCAGGGCCCTCTCCTTACTTCTTCATGGGAATCATTTGATATGTTGTGTCTTGAGTATTCAGGGCTTCTGGGCTAATTAATATCCACTTATCAGTGAATGCATTCCATGTGTATTTTTTTGTGATTGGGTTACCTCACTTAGGATGATATTTTCCAGTTCCAACCATTTGCTTAAAAATTTCATGAATTCGTTGTTTTTAATTGCTGAGTAGTATTCCATTGTGTAAATATACCACATTTTTTGTATCCACTCCTCCACTGAGGGACATCTGGGTTCTTTCCAGCTTTTGGCTATTATAAATAAGGCTACAATGAACATAGTGGAACATGTGTCTTTATTGCATGCAGGGGAATCCTCTGGGTATATGCCCAGGAGTGGTATAACCGGGTCCTCTGGAAGTGTCATGCCCAGTTTTCTGAGGAATCGCCAGACTGATTTCCAAAGTGGTTGCACCATCTTGCAATCCCACTAGCAGTGGAGGAGTATTCCTCTTTCCCCACATTCCCGCCAACACCTGCTGTCTCTGAGTTTGTAATCTTAGCCATTCTGACTGGTGTGAGGTGAAATCTCAGGGTTGTTTTGATTTGCATTTTCCTAATGACTAATGAAGTTGAGCATTTCTTAAGGTGCTTCTCGGCCATCCAGATTTCTTCAGGCGAAAATTCTTTGTTTAGCTGTGTACCCCATTTTTAATAGGGTTATTTGGTTCCTTGGGGTCTAACTTCTTGAGTTCTTTGTATATATTGGATATTAGCCCTCTATCGGATGTAGGGTTGGTGAAGATCTTTTCCCAATTTGTTGGTTGCCGATTTGTCCTTTTGATAGTGTTCTTTGCCTTACAGAAACTTTGTAATTTTATGAGGTCCCATTTGTGAATTCTTGATCTTAGAGTATAAGTTATTGGTGTTCTATTCAGGAACCTTTCCCCTGTGCCCATGTCCTCAAGGGTCTTTGCCAGTTTCTTTTCTGTTAGTTTCAGTGTGTCTGGTTCTACGTGGAGGTCTTTGATCCACTTGGAGTTGAGCTTAGTACAAGGAGATAAGAATGGATCAATTTGCATTCTTCTGCATGCTGACTTCGAGTTGGACCAGCACCATTTGTTGAAAAGGCTATCTTTTATCCACTGGATGTTTTCAGCTCTTCTTTTGGAGCAGTTCTTAGTCTGCATTTCTATTAAGTTGAATTTTATTTTTAAGACTTAAGCTTATTGGGTTTGACATTTTCTCACCATTAAATTCTCATAGTGTATTTGGGCAGGGACATCCCAGAAACTGTTCTGTGTTCCCTTCCAGGCACAGAAAGTCAGCTACTCCCAGTGTTGATATTAATAATGCCAGTTACCAGGTTAGTGTGGCTTCTGCCAGATCTTTGGAAATTAGCCGGGTACTTTGGGCCATTTACATTCACATCACTTACTTATTTATTTATTTATTTATTTATCTATCTATTTCTGTTCCTTTTCCCATTAATTTATTTATTCACTTTGCATCCTGATCACTCTCCCCATTCTCCCCTCCTCTCCCCAGGAACCAGCCCACCAGGCACCTGAACCCATTGCTGGGCTAGACACATCCTCTCCCACTGAGGTCAGACAAGGCATCTCAATTAGGAGAACAGGATCCACAGGCTGGCAACAGAGCTAGGGGCAAGACTCATCCCAGTTGTTGGGGGACCCATGAGAAGACCAAGCTTTACTTTTGTTACATATGTGTGTATGGAGGCCTAGATCCAGCCCATGTATGCTCTTTGATTGGTGGTGCTGTCTCTTGGAGACCCCCAAGGGTCCAGGATAGTTGAATCTTTTGGTCTTGTCAAGACCTGACTTGGAGGAGCCCCTGTCCCTTCCAAGTCCCTCAATCCCTCCCCAAACTCTTTCACAAGACTCCCAAGTTCCGTCTGATGTTTGGCTGTGGATCTCTGCATTGGTTTTGTATATTGCAGCTTTTCAGTACTAGACTCTTGGCATAAATAGTTAAATAATAGTGATTGGTGCCTAATCTCTCAAGCCTTTTCTAACATGGTCATGCCTTTCTATCTATGAATTGGCACTTTGCTATAAGGAATAGCTTTCCCATCTTAGTTCTTTCTGATGTGTGATTGTTAGTGTTGATTCCTTTATTTTGTTTTCACTGTCACAAATCAGCCAGTGGCAGCACACTTTCTGTCTCTATGCTTCTAAGGTGTCGCATTTGGTGTTGCATTTCCCTCATCTTGCTATTTTAAAAGGATCCTGTAGATGCTTCCATATAGTGTCTCATCACTGGTTTTGGGGACTTATATACTTTCTACTTGTAGTTCTTTATTCTAAATTTTCTGTTTTTAATCTTTGTTAGAACTTATAGTTTTGTTGCTCTACAATTAGCATTGTTTATAAATATCACCTTTGGTACCTTGACAATCAGTTTTTACATGAATGATTCATTTGTGAATAGAAGAAAAGTGTGTTCTCTATTAATTAGGTCGTTTTGTCTTGAGTGAGCTTTGGTAGTTTGTGTCAAGGAGTTAATTTCATCTAGGTTTCTGAATATATTGATTTACAAAGTTATTGATGATATATCCGCTTTTCTGTATTTTCTTTCTTCTCTCTCCCTCTTTCTCTCTCTCTCTTTTTCTCATGTGGTGTGTGTGTGTGTGTGTGTGTGTGTGTGTGGTATATATGTGTCTGTGTGGTATATGTGTCTGTGAGTGTGTGGTATGTGTGTATGGTGTGTGTGTGTAGGAGTCCAGAGATTTACTTTTTTTTAAATTGAATATCGTTTTCATTTACATTGCCAATGGTAAAACTTTTCCCGATTTCCCCCCTCCCCAAAGACCTCCAACCCCTCCTCCCACCCCCTGCCTCTACATATATGCCCCTCCACCCGACCCACTCCCACCTCCCCCCCCCCCCCATCGATTTTCCTTTGTTCGTGCATCTATTGAACCTTTACTTGACCAAGGACCACTCTTCCCACTGATGTCCAACAAAGCATTCCTCTGCCACATTTATGGCTGGAACCATTTGTACCCCTTGGTTGCCAGTTTAGTCCCTGGGAGTCCTGGGGCATCTGGGTGGCTGAAACCATTGTTCTTTCCATGGGGCTTTAAAACCCTTCAGCTCCTCCAGAGTCCAGAGATTTACATTGGATGTTTGCCTTAATAACTTTTCACATTACTTATTAAGGTAGGCTCTCTTGCTGAACATGGACTTGCCAATTCTATATAGTCTCATCAGCCATCTTGTCCCTGCCAGGTTTTGTCTTTGCATGCCCAGAATTGAGCTTTTATTTAGGGTTTCAGATCCCACCTTCACTCCTTTGGTTTGTGGTGCTTTATCTATGGAGCTATCTCCCCAGCCCCTGTTGGCCTTGCAGTTAATGCCCTTTGGGTCTGTGATGATGCTTCTTGTACTGGTTAGCTCTTGCTACTTTGCTTTTCTAAGCCTTGAAACAACAAAGTAATTATCTGTTTCCTCAAATCAGGAAATTGGAAGCATCTCAGTTGGTGGTTCCTGATCAGGGTCTCTCATGAACTTCCAGTGAAGACTCTTGCAAGGACTTTGACTATCTAAAAGTTAAATAGTGGTAGAGACTTTGCTTTCTTCAAGATTCCCCACACAGTTACTGTCCAGAGGCTCAGTTCCTGATCTCATAATGTGCATGACTTCCTTCAAAAAATGGCAGCTAGTTTCCCTTGGATTCTATAATACATGCTGTTTTTATATTTGTGTCTCTTGATTTATCTTCCCATTATGGGCTGTAGTTTTCTTCCTTGAATGTCAAATACACATTGTTAGGATACCCACTGTGAGTAGAGTTTTGTTGTAAGTGGTAGTTAAATTACTTGAGGAGAGTCCAACTGTTTTAAGGCTTCCTTTTATTTTTGTTAAACATGAGCAAAGCTTAATTTACCTGTACCAGTGAAACAATACTTTTTCTGGGTGCAGTATTTAATGGTTTTTATATTACAAGGAATTCTACTTTGGCTGGTTGTACTACACCAGGATTGAATGAGCTGAACGACTTCTTTGTAGACTAAACCTGGGAGTTAGTTCTGTGGTAGAACACACCCTACCTTGGTAGAAGCTATGGGTTCATTCCTGAGCTTCCTCCTTCCAAAACAAGTCTTCTTTGCATAATCTGTTTCTTAGCTTTTGATATTTTCCTTAAAACATCATTTCTTTTTGGTTATTTAAAAAAAATTACATTATCTTATGTGTGTATGTGCCCTCAAGTGTGTGCAAGTACATGCAACCACAACATGTGCTCTGTAGGCCAGAGGGTAAGAGGAAGATGGGTCACTTCTTCCACCATGAGACAGGGATTGAACTCACTAAGGCTTGATAGCAAGTTCCTTTACCCATTGATTCATTTCTCTGGCCCCTTCTCCTTATTCTTAAATTCCGATTTTTTTTTTCAGACTGGATTATCATGAGTACTTTTTCTCATGTCCATTTTAGTATGAGAACTTAGAGAACAGTGAGGTTAGGTTATGATTGTAAGTAACCTTTTCTACTATCTCCTTTTTTCAGGGTCTCCTGAAATGTGTATTGGACTTTCTCTGGCACTTTCTATTTCATCCATATTTTTTTCATAGTCATTTAGCAGTTTTCTTGCTATTACTCCACAGTTATGAAATTTTGTTTAACTACATTCTTCCTTGTCATGCTTAAACTTATTCTCTTGTCTTAATGCCATTTTGATTTGCTTAATTTTCTTTCTGAGTTTAGCCAATATGGTCATAGCTTTTCTTAGTTTCTGGACTTGGTTTTTAGACATTTTAGTCTTGAAATGTTCATTTCTTGATATTGTAGTCTGTATGTAATTGGTGCATGTTTCTGGGCTCACTCTGTTCACCTGGGCTCCATCGTCACCCTTTGCTTCTTGTGCCCTGTGTCTGTGTCACAGCTCCTTTGGACTGGGGCCACAGATCCTTTGGTGTGTGAGTGTTTTGCTGTTTGCAATAGTTTGTGAAATTTCTGAGTCAAGAATACCCTCTTCTGTTGGTAAAGGAAAATGCAGTTTATTTAATGATTTATTTGGGAGAGGGGTTGAGGGAGTAATTATACACGGTAGGTTCTTATTTCTGTCATAAAAACTTCAGTTTCCCCACAGTTATTATTTTTGTTCTAATGTGAAGTTTCCAAAGGGTGTTCTTCCCAATCTTTTGCTGCTCTGAAATTTTTAGATATCTCTTTGGCTCTTTCTTTTTGTCTTTTTAAAACTAGTATCTCATTATGAGGTCTAGGAAAGCCTTCAACTCAGCATTGCCCTATATGATCTTTCTGAGTGCAGAGGCAGATGCTAGCAGCCAACCATTGGACTGAACGTGGGGTCCCCAGTGGAGGACTTGAGGGCAGACTGGAGGAGCTGAAGGGGTTTGCAGTCCCGTGGGAAGAACAGATGTTGGCCACCCAGACGACCCAGAACGCCCATCAATCAAGGGGTACACGTGGTTCCAGCCGAAAGTGTGGCAGAGGAATGCCTTGTTGAGCATCAGTGGGAGGAGAGGTCCTTCGTCCTATGAAGGCTCATAGATGCCCCAGCGTGGGGAAATCGAGGGCAGGGGAGGTGCGAGTGGGTTGGATGTAGGGCATGTACTTGGAGGCAGGGAGTGCGAGGAGGGTTTGGGGTTTTCTGAGAGGGGGAAACCAGGAAAGGTTTTTAGCATTTGAAATGTAAATGAAGAATATGTTCAATAAATTGAAAAAAGAAAAGAGTGACGGCCATGACCACCAGCAGCCTCTCCTTGACTTGGGGTTTATGTTAGAGCTCTTTCTTATTGTCATTGCTTGGGTTCTTCTACAAGTCTTTGTTACTCTCTTTGTATGTATTCTTCTGTGAATTTTTATAACAGCAGTTTTAACTCTCATTGCTCTTGGAGCCAGAATGTGCTCTACTCAAAAGTGATTTTCATCCCCGTTATAGTTAATTACAGATTTATTGTTCTCTGACTTCTGGTTGCAAACATAGTTTTTCTTGTCATTTTATTTGTTTATGTTATTATTCACTCTAGTTTTGGGAAGGATTTGTCAGGACATTCAGGTTTAGATACTCTTAGTACTTTTGTTAGCTGAAAGCTAGAAAAAAATCTGCCTTCTGAGAAAGAGTAATAGTGTTCAGATGCTTTAACTACAGAAATTCTAATTTTGTATATTTTCTTGGAATAATTATGTATTGGCCCATTTATGACACTTGGCTTTTTACAGTGACTGGGTTTCCTAAAACTTTGCCTTTATTCTTTCAGGAAAAGTAGAATTGTTTTGCTGTTTTTGTGTACATGGTGAATTTCCTACCAGTTTTCCACCTATGTGTGGAGTGTCTATGAAGTTAGGTTAAAGTTACTACATAATACCTTTTAGTGCTTTAATGAAATAGTGAATTATTGTTACTTGACCTTTTGAAAAGGTCAGTAGTACATTTTGTTTCATTTTTTTTAAAGGACATTTAAATGTAATGAAAGTCAGAACTGTGATATTACCATGAAAGTAAAGGTTATGGGGCGCATTTAATTGTGTTCCTCTGGTTTGGAATCTGCTTTGAGGGAGTCTGCTAAAATTCCACACGGTAATTGTTTTCCAAGAATTTTATTACTCTTTTCATTTTATATTGTTGGAGTAAAAGATTACATTTCTGTTTGTCTTTTCTTGCTTGTTTTTGATCAGATTCACCTGTATCCCCGTACGTAAGCTACAGAGTTCAGACTGTTTACCTCTTCACTTTTGAAAGAAACTGAAGCTGAGCGTGTTTCCAGAGAACACTCTTTACTTTCCTTAGACTTAGAGTAAAATTTGTATAACTACAGAATATTTAGATTTAAGAAATTAGTATATTACCTATTTTATTAAAGGTTCACTATATGAAATTGTTACAGAGTGCATGGGGAAATGTGTATATGTATCTGTGTGTGCATTCCTGTGTGTGTGTGCATGTGTAGACTTTGTGTGTGCTGGGGTCCTTCTTCACGATTGTAGAGCAAACGTGCTTCCCTACTGAGACATCTCTCCAGACCTTAATATTATTTGTTTTTTATCTAAAAACCTAGATTACATAGCAGTATATTTTCATTTTATTAAAATTTAGAAAGTTGCAAAATTGAAAGCCAAATATTCTTTTTGGTGAATTTGTACTTTAAGAAATAAATTTCTTTATGTAACCACATTGCGGTCTTAATGTTGTGTGATTTCCCAGTAGTTATAAAGTTTCCAGCATAGAATTTTGAAATATTACTTTTCATCAAATACACTATATCTATCTATGTATATTGTTGGTGCCTAACTCAACCAGCGAGGAAAGACGTGACTCGACCAGGTTCTTCTCTGCAGTGCTTTATTCAGGACCTTGCTTTTCTTCTCCAACACAGACCCCGAGCCTGTCTTTTGCCGCCCTTATATAGCCCAGCAGCCCTCGCTTAGGGGCGTGTCGCATTGTGATAGGAGAACTAAGGTGCACCTCATTAGCATGCCAATGCTGAGTCATAGAGAAGCCTTACTGCACGTGTGTCAGTGTGTCAAAGTTGTTTACCAGGACTAAATATTTCCTGCCAGCACCTTCTTGCAATGGCGCTGGATAAAGTGGTATATACATAAACAGTATATATTATGTATGTATGTATGTATGTATGCATGTATGTATGTATGTATCTCTCTCTCTTTCTCTCTGTATATATATATCTTGTATTTTTCAAGTATAAAAAGTTTAGCAAAATTTGACATCCTTTATTAATGTAGGAAAATGTTTGTTTGACTTTAACATTTTAGCATTAAGAGAAAGAAGGAAATTTGCACTTTTCTTTTTCACAGGGAAGTGACTTCCATCTCCGAATAGTGCTGCCTAAAGACCTGCAACTCAAGAAGGCGAGGTGAAGTACTGTTTACGCCTATCTGTGTTAGTGGCACAGGTGGCCAGAGAAGGCATGATTCTGTCAGCTGCAGTTTTGCCTGAAGTGCTTTTCGGCATTTTGCCAACATCCCTGCTACACTCTGGTTCTTCCAAACCTGTGTGTCTTTGTGAATCCCTGCTCTGTGACTTTTCACAGTTGACACTCCCTTTTGCTGTTTGTTTTTATTGAAAGCAGTAACAACAATTGTGTACACTTACCTAACAAGTTCTGATTGAAGGGGCAATGGAAACGGTTAGAAGACTTGCCCCCTACCCCACTTCCCAGCTTCCCACTGATACCTACTGCACGTGCATAATTTAGTAATTTGTGAAGAACCATTCAATTGCCTTGGTCTGGGTATTCAGAGTAAAATTGATGTGGGCAGGAACTGCTCATCAGAAGCTAGAGCTGGAGATGTCTGTGTCACCACAAACCTCAGTTCTCTCTTTAGTGTCCAGGGGTAAAGAAAAGGAAAGCGGTGCAGTTTATGAGGAGAACCACAGAATTTTATGGCGATCACAGGTAGATCACAGGGTTTGTAGGGAATGAGTGACTACAAAGGAAATTGAAACCTGGAAATTGGTATGTAGAAAAGATAGGTAGGTGGATACTGAGGCAAGAGTCATAGAATTTTGAAAATAGCTCAATTCTTTGAGCAGATATAACAAGGATAAACTAGGGGATGCCACAGTAAAGGTATAATTAGTTAGAGACCACATCGATGGCAAGGGATGGAGGCCTAGAACCTCCTGATGGACGAACAAATGAGAAACTGCCTTGCTGCTACCAGAGGAGATTGCTGGGAACGGAAGTTAGCACAAGAGTGGGCCGAGTAGTGGGCCAGAAAGGAAGTGGTTTGGGAAACCTAGACTTACTTCCTTACTCCATTCATTCATTCACTCATGTGCTTTTGAGAGAGTGTCTCTCATGTAGCCCTGGCTGTTCTGGAATGCTGTGTAGACCAGGTTAACCTCCAACTCAGAGATCCCTGCCTTGGACTCCCAAGTACTGGGATCCATGCCTGGCCCACTAAGTTTTATTCTCTGTTTGTTTTGTTTTATATTATGTATATGAATGTTCTGTTCATGTATGTCTGTGGGCCACATTTTTGTCTGTTGCCCACAGACACTAGATGAGGGCATTGATTCTCCTGAAAATGAACTTATGAACAGTTATGAGCTGCGATGTGGGTCCTGGGAATCTAATCTGGATGTTCTGGAAAAGGAGCTCTTAACTACCAAGCCCTAAATTCAGATTTTCTACATCTAGATAATTAAAATAATTTCTTTTAAATAGTTACTGACCTACCAGTATTGTGTGAGTTGAGATGAACTGGTGGCAATGAACTTATCATTACCTATATAATTAAAAATATCTGTCCAATTATATCAATCTAGAATTTGGAGGATATATTATACTATAGGCTTTTCAAGTATAAATTTGGTATATTATGATCCAAACTTTGTATTATATCTGCCTGTTGTGATGGAGAGTCTAGGACAGTGGAAGTTTTTATCTGGCTGTGTTATAGTTTAGCAAAGAAACATTATTAATCTGCTGCTTACTGAGAGCAGTTATTTATGTTTGAAGTAAAATTGATACTGGCATTTTGAAGATGAGACTTTTAGCAGTATGAGTAGTTAATGTTTTTATTTACTTATCTGAATTATGCTTATATGATTGCTTTGATTGTATGTGCATGTTTGTTAGTATTCAAAGACATTTTCTCCTTGTAATAGCAAACAATGCATAAACTATTTTCCTGTTAAAATTTTAGGTTACTGTGTAGCTGGCAGCTGAAAAATATACTTAATGAATACCATCAAGTAGTCCAACAGGTAAGTCTGTTAAAAATCTTACACTTCAAATGATAGAGATTTCTAAAGTTGTTTCTTAAAGTCCTAGTTTGTAAAGAAGGGGTTTGTTAATTGTTGAGTTTTGTAAGTTTCAAGAGCTTTAACAATTACGTAGTACATAAAATGTTTTCTGGAATCCTTAGCAGATTTCAAGGTGAACTTGGGGTTTGAAATTGATTTGCAGCCTTGAGACTTTAAGTTTTCTTTTCTTTTTTTAAATCAATTTAGTAATTGATTTTTACACTCCATATTTTATTCCACCCCCTCCACCCTCCCACTGTTCCATATCACAAACCTCCTCCCCACCCCCTGTCTCCACGTGCATGTCCCCACCCCCCACCTCACCTGACCTCTAAACTTCTGGGGTCCCCAGTCTCTTGAGGGTTAGGTGCATCATCTCTGAATGAACAGAGACCCAACAGCAGTCCTCTACTGTATGTGTGTCAGGGGCCTCATATCAGCTGGTGTATGCTGCCTGTTTGGTGGTCCAGCATTTGAGAGATCTCAGGGGTCCAGATTAATTGAGACTGCTGGTTCTCCTACAGGGTTGCCCCTTTCCTCAGCTTCTTTCATCCTTCCTAATTTAACAACAGGGTCAGCCACTTCTGTCCATTGGTTGGGTGCAAATATCTGTATCTGACTCTTTCAGCTTCTTGTTGGGTCTTCTGGAGTTCAGTCATGCTAGGTCCCTTTTTGTGAATACTCCATGGCCTCAGTAATAGTGTCAGGCCTTGAAATTCCCCTTGAGCTGAATCTCACTTTGGGTCTGTCGCTGGATCTTCTTTTCCTCAGGCTCCTCTCTATTTCCATCCCTTTAATTCTTCCAGACAGAAACACTTACGGGTCAGAATTGTGACTGTGGGATGCTCCCCCCCCCCCATCTTTCTGCTGGAGGTGGGCTCTATAAGTTGTCTCTCTCTACTGTTGGGCATTTCATCTAAGGCCTCTCCCTTTGAGTCCTGAGAGTTTCTCACCTCCCAGGTTTATGGTGCATTTTGGAGAACCCACCCCCCACCCCTAACCTCCTATCTCCCAAGGTTGCCTGTTTCCATTCTTTCTGCTGGCCCTCAGGGCTTTAGTCCTTTTCCCTCACCCAATACCAGGTCAGGCTCCCCTCTCCCCCTACTCCCCACCCCATCTATGTTCCCTCCCAGTCCCTCCCTCCCTCCTCACTTGTAATTGCTTTCTTCTCGCTCCCAAATGGGACTGAGGTGTCCTCACTTGGGCACTTCAGCCTGTTGACTTTTTGATTTCTGTTGACTCTATCTTGGGTACTCTGTACTTTTTTTGGATGATCTTTTCTTTTATGTTGTTTTCCTGGTGTTCTTGTGTGTTAAAGATAAGTTATGTGTGGTGACTGGCAAGGACGCTGTCTCTCTGTAGCACATGTTGAGGCACAGACAAGTGCAGGGATGCACTGTTGAGCTGAAGACTGTGAGCTCTTGTGTAGTTGTGTAAGTTCAGCATCGCTTTAATGCAGTGTTGAGACTGTGTCTGTTCTCTCTTAACCCTGCTCCCTTATCCTTGTGACTAGTGTGTATAGTACTTAAAAGTTTAAGAACGAGGCCATTGTATAGCCTGAGAAATTTGTTCATAGGTGCTAAGCAAACAGTGGTACAAGTAGCTGCTTCTCTGTGCTTACTCTGAAGGGAGAGGAACCTCTGAATCGAGTGTTTCCTCCGTTCCTCCAGCTGGTCAGGGGAAGCCCTCTCTCTCTCTCTCTCTCTCTCTCTCTCTCTCTCTCTCTCTCTCTCTCTCCTTCCTTCCTTCCTCCCTCCCTCCCTCCCTCCCTCCCTCCCTCCCTCCCTCCCTCCCTCCCTCCCTCCTTTCTTTCTTTCTTTCTTTCTTTCTTTCTTTCTTTCTTTCTTTCTTTCTTTCTTTCTTTCTTTCTTCCTTCCTTCCTTCCTTCCTTCCTTCCTTTCTTCCTTTCTTCCTTTCTTCCTTTCTTCCTTTCTTCCTTTCTTCCTTTCTTCCTTTCTTCCTTTCTTCCTTTCTTCCTTTCTTCCTTTCTTCCTTTCTTCCTTTCTTCCTTTCTTCCTTTCTTCCTTTCTTCCTTTCTTCCTTTCTTCCTTTCTTCCTTCCTTCCTTCCTTCCTTCCTTCCTTCCTTCCTTCCTTCCTTCCTTCCTTCCTTCCTTCCTTCCTTCGTTTTTGTTCCATTCCCAGATTCAGATGATTTTTCTCTTACACTGTTAAATGCAACCTAAGCAGTCAACAAATATTTTTATAAAAGTTAAATTGTCAGGTTTCATAAACAGGTAAGCCTGGCCACAGTTGTGATGCTCTGTCTGCCGGCAGCGCCTCGAGAGCTGTAACTGCATCTCAGTCAACATCGGTTATCAAACGGGGTGCTGAGGGGGATGTGGCTGCTGGACTGGCGGCAGGGCCTTGATAAGGTTGCTCAGTGTAGAGCAGCTGTGCTGTTAGATTTACTCTACAGGCGTTTGGTCCACCAGAGCCAGCTCATGCGAATGGGCTGACTTCATGTGCTGTGCAGTTAGCTTAGGCTTGAAGTTTTCTCTTCTGAAAACATGGACCAGCCTTACATTTAGCTGTGCTCAGAGTGTATGGCTAGTGACGTGCATCAAAATATAAAAGAGAAGCAGATGCAAGCAGTTCCTTTTCAAGCATTCTAAGAGGTAACCATTTATTCCATAGTTATTTTAAGAATAAAATATTTTGAAGCAACAGAACACCAGCTCTCTGAAATTTTCATTCTGTTTTATAGGGTATATCCCTTTTTGTCCTTTTATTATAATTGTTACTATTTTACTATTTATTTCTCTTTCTTGAATTAGGATGAGTTAGTTGTGAAGTGCTGACATCCATGATCTTAAAGGTCTAGAAGCAAAGTATATATTATTAATACAAAATCTAGTAACTCCAAGTTATATTTTATGTTATATTCCTCTCTCTTTTTTAAAGATTTATTTATTTATTATGTGTAAGTATACTGTAGCTGACTTCAGACACCCCAGAAAAGGGCATTGGATCTTATTTTGGATGGTTGTGAGCCACCATGTGGTTGCTGGGATTTGAACTCAGGACCTTTGGGAGAGTAGTCAGTGCTCTAACCGCTGAGCCATCTCTCCAGCCCTACGTTTCTCTTTTTATTCACATCTCATTTTTCTGCCTTTCTTCTTCTCCTTTTAAAATAATGCTTTCTACATTTGTTAGATCTTTCAGAGAAGGAATGGAGGTATGTGCACAATTTTAAGTGATGTCTTCCATGATTCACTACGTTTCATGCAGTTAGGGTAGTCCTGGTTAGTTGTGCTCAACTTGACTGACACAAACTTGAGTTATAGGGAAGAGGACTCTCCACTGAGAAGTTGCTTTCATCAGACGGCTTGTAGGCAAGTGTGTGGGACATTGCTTGAGTAATGATTGCTCTGCCCACTGCATGATTCCACCTCTAGGCATGTTGCCCCGGATGACGTCAGAAAGCAAGCTCAGAAGGCCCTGGGGAGCAAGGCTGTGGGCAGAGGCCTCTAGGATCTCTGCTTTCAGCGCTTGCCTGGAGGTTCTCGCCCTTCAGATGGACTCTAGCTAGAAATTGAAACACACCCTCTCCTCACCTCGTTTGTGGTCATGGTGTGTATCACAATAGAAATCAAAGACAGAAGTTTTAGTCACTCTTTCAAAATGAAGTTGGCAGAAATAGACACTATGGCAAATGCTTCACTGATTAATGACTTTCAGATTTAGATGTCCGTGTTCATTTCAGTTTCATTGAGTGGAGCATCCATTTATGAGTTATTATCTGAACATGTTTTAATTTAGAGAATGAAGCACTCTCCTGATCTAATGAGCTTCATGATGGAGTTGAAGATGATTTTGGTAAGAATTTTTTCTAACAGTTATTATATCTAATAAGTCTTTATTGTTTTTGAAACTTTTTAAGTGGTATTTCTCTGTGTATTGATGATTTTGTGTATGCATGTGTCTATGTGTATGTGGACATACTCAATGGTCAGTTTTCTCAGTTGTGTTATACCTTATCATTGAGATGGCTTGGCCAGTTATGGAGCCTGATAGATCTTCCTGGCTCTGTCTTCGCAGACCTGGGTTATGGGATATGCTTTCATGTCTGACCTTTCAATATGGGTGACTGAAATCAGATTTCTTGCTTGCATGGAGTGGGCATACTTAATTAATGTAAGTATACATATAAGTACAGATAAAGAGTCTTTGTACAGATAGAGTCCTGAAGGGCTTTTGCAACATAAAGAAACTGAGGTAATTGCCTTAAGTACCCTGATTCTGTGACCTAACCTCAGACTTTGTCAATCATCTTCCTTCCCTAACATTTTGGGAAGATATTGTAGTAGTTTAACTACAGGAAATCCTGGAGATTGTATCAACTCCCATATTAATATATCAGTTTATATGTTTTTAGCTAAGTGCTTCTTGCCTGTTTCAACTACTGAGTATTGGCACTGGCAAGATGGCTTTTAGGTACTGGCACTTGGTGTGCAGCCTGGCCACCGAGTTTAGCTTCAGCACTCCCACAGTGGTGAAGAGAGGAGCAACCCCATCAAGTTGCCCTTTAAGCCGGGCGGTGGTGGTGCACACCTGTAATCCCAGCACTCTGGGAGGCAGAGGCAGGCAGATTTCTGAGTTTGAGGCCAGCCTGGTCTACAAGTGAGTTCTAGGACAGCCAGGGCTATACAGAGAAACCCTGTCTTGAAAAACCTAATCCAAAAGCAAACAAACAAACAAACAAACAAACCAAGTTGCTCTTTAAAGTCACATGTATGCTGTAGCACACATGCTCCCAACATACACTATGAACACATATGGGAAGAAAAAGGCAATACTGGTGACTCTGAGTATGTAATTACAGTCTCTGGACTTAGCCAGCTGCTTGCAGATGCTTCTCCCATGGGACTGAGGCCCCACTCTTGAACGCGGATGACTTGGATGCTGATGTGAGCTTTAGTTGATGCTGTCTCTCTTTTTCCTCTTGATCTTCTTTTTTCATGCCCTTTCCTTGCTGAACATAACAAAGCATGTGCCCTGAGAGATTTCCCTCATTGCAAAGTGAGTATGTTAGACATTCACAAAAGCTTTCAACACCCTCTCCTAAGGGTCGAGCATCCATCACCTCCAATCAAAACTGTTTCACATCCCAAACATTTTCAACAGTGCCATGAAAACACAATGGCTGATGTCACAGATGAGACTTTGTGTCATGCAGAAAATTGCTAATCAGAGTTTAAAATTTCCTTTAAGCGATGTGTATAAGGAATGAAATATGAATACTGTGCTTCAGTTTTGGTCCCACCTGAAAGATATCTTACTATGCACATGTAACTAATTTAAAATCTGAAAAAAAAATATCCTAAGCATTTCCCAAGCAATTTAGGTAAAGGATAATTAGGATTTGTTGTTGTTTTGGTTTGCTTTGGTTTGGTTTTTATTTGCACTTTTCTTTGTAATCTGCCAGTCAGAACTCAGCATATTTCTTTAGATATGAGTACTTGGTGCTTTGTACTTCTTACTGTATTACTGTAGGAGTGGTCCAAATGTCTCCTTATTCCTCAGTTAGTGAAAGTTGGTCAATAGGTTTTAGATGCATCTGCTACAATTTCCTGTCAGCTTACCACCTACGTGTTTTACAGTCCACTGTGGATCCTTCTGTGTCCACCATTTCCCTGACATCTTTAAAGGATTTTTTTTCTCATTAAGTTTTATTTTACATTTTGTGGTACAGGGGATAAAACCTCACAGCATATGTAATGTGTTGTCAAAGGATAGTACCACAAATGGAGAGGAAAAGAAAACAAAATGAAACTATCATTTAGATTTATTAGCCAAAAATATCTGAATAAGGACCCTCGCCATTATTTAGTTACTATGAGGCATAGCTTACACTAGAGCAACAAGGTGTTTCTTTTCTTTAAAAAGCAATTTTTTCTTATAATGAGTCAGTGCTAGCAACTACCACAGGGAACTAATATGTCTTTAAGAATCATTATTAACTCATGAGTTTCATAAGTTTGATTAGCTTTAATCCATCACAGTCATTTTCTTCTGATGCTGAAAGTGTCCTATTTTTGGCCAGTTCAAAATGCTTTATAGTGCCTCCTGTGGTCTTTTAATATAATCTAATCTTCCTGCTTTGTGATGCCAGTTGCGCTAGACATACTTATTTATTCTATTCTAGAACTGTAATCAACCACTCTAATAAATGTGTAAGATTTACTTGTAGTAATAATAATCATTATTATCATGGGAAGTGGTATCAGATACCGTGGTCTACAAACTGCGAGCGGCACTTGTTGCTATTTTTGCTTCTCATTCTTTTGAGCAAAGCTAGGGAAAATGGTCATGAGTTCATAACGGTGTTTCCATTCTCATTATTGTTTTTTCTTGCATTTATGCTTCTGTCTCTTTAAACTGTTGGTTTCTATTTACATTTACTTACTCATTTACCAGTTATTTAGTTTGGATATCTGTGCTGGCTAATTTTTTTGTCTCTGTGATATGACACCTGAGAACACTTATGTGCGGAGCCTTGCTTCGCCTTTTCATTCAGAAGTCTCAGCTCACAGCCATGTGGCCCCACAGCGTCTGGGCTCCGGCTTGGTGTGGCCGGAGAAGAGAAGTGGCTTATGTTGTGGTGGATTGGAGGCAGAGAGACTGACTAAGGACACAGCCGAGACATGCCCTCCAAGGGCATGCCCTGCCACCTCATGGCCATTCTCTAACCGGGCCTTGCTTCCCCATGGCCCTTGGAGTTCTGAACTTATTAGGAGATTGCCCCGTTCCAGAGCTTGTACTGTTTCCCACCAGGAACCAAGCTGTAAACGCATGAGCTTTTGAGGGACGACGCTTCAGATCCAAACCATAACAGCTGTGTCTATCTTGTTCAGCTTCTCTTCTCTTTGTTTTCTGTCAAAATCACAATGCCAATATTACTGCTGACAGCTGAAAGCATTTTGATGTTTCTTATTTTGTAGTTTCTTGGAGACTTTTTATAGTGTAAGGTGGTATTTACTGTAAACTTAGTTGTTACATCTTTCTTCTGAGTCTATTCTTTTATACCTCTTTGAGGTATATCATTGATAAAATGCTTAGAATCAGAATTATTTAGGATCAGCTTCCAAATGTAAATTTTGACTTATGAATTTATAAACCCTAATAAAGATGATCAAACTTATGAGCGATATTGATGAACACAGTATAGGAACTTGATATTGGAGAAAAATTAGGAAAATTTGCCCTGTTTAATACGCAAATATAAAAACATGGGAACCAGACAAGGCTGTATCCTATTAAACTCTTACTATTAAAACTAACTATTGAATTGTAAGTGATGGCTCTGTTATTTAATTTATTAATTTTTTTTTTTTAACAGAGCTGAGGACCGAACCCAGGGCCTTGCGCTTGCTAGGCAAGCGCTCTACCACTGAGCTAAATCCCCAACCCCTAATATATTAATTTAAACTGAAGTAACACCCTCTCACTTATCCTTGGCTTACAGCACTCCATTGTACACTTGGGCTGTGTTTCTGAATACAAGTGAGATCATGTAGCTCTCATTTCTTCAGAAATTGTAGACAGAGTTGGTGATTTCAGTGCTACTTGGAATCTTGTCTCTAGCTGTGTGGATGGCTAGTTTGTTTCTGACGCCTTGTTCTCACTGGCAGCAGTAGACTTTCTCACTGTGATGCTCACATGACGTCACTAGGATGCTTTGTCACTTTCTGTGGCACGTTTTAGTGATAATCAGGGCATGTGTAGTTTTAATTATTGAGAATGGTGACTATTTGAGAAGAACTCTCTGAGGTGGATTATTTTCTTTCCTTTAAATAAAACCAAACCAACCAGTTTGGCTTTAGTCTAAGTTAACTTAAGTAGGAAATGTTAAACGCAGTATTTAACCTCTATAAGACCTCTCTAAAATGTGTGTTACTCTTTCTGGGACTTGTGTTTTAGTTTCCCTATATTATCCCATGGAGACTCTGGCTGTTGTACACAATCTTTGAACAGTACAACAGAACAGACCATCACCTGGGTTTTCTATAAAAAAAAATAGTCAGCATTTCTGTTAGGTGATGAGAGTGTTATGAACTTTTGTTTTGTAATTAGTTACTAACTCTCTTGCTAATTCCATAGCCAATTAAAATATTTTTCTTTCAACAGGAAGTTGCTTTAAAGAATAAACAAGAGTTGTGTGCACAACCTCCTTCTTGCAGTTTCTGCAAAGACCTTCTTACTGAGATAGGAGCCGTTGGTTGGGATAAGTATGTCTATTTAAAAATATATCTTATAAATGCCTTCGTTTCACACATTGCAGCTTAATGTATTTCTGGTTGTTGTAGCTTGGTTTTGTAGCTGCGTTTAGTTGATAGAGAGGATCTGATGTTTTCTTTTAATGCTGGGTATTTGATCCTGATTGTTGCTTACTCTGTTACAGACAGAAGCATTGTGGAATATTAACGTGAAATGCTACATGTGATTTGAAAGAATGGCATTTTATGCACACAAGAAGATTTATCTTAATAGAACTTTTCACTAGGCACATAATGGTACTGTGACTGTACATGTTTCATGTTTAATAGTAAAGCTCAGGGCTGGGTTAGACTCTATGGATCGAGTGTTTGCTGTGCAGACATGAAAACTATGGACGTGCGGAGTGGGTAGGTTAGTCCTCACAGAACAAGTTCATCAACTAAGCCAGCCTAATTCCTGACCTCTCTCCCTCAATAAGTAAGGATGAGTGCTATTGAAGAAAAAATATAGCATAAATATCTGGGTTCCATATGCATATCTACACACATACATATACCTACACACCATATATATATATATATATGTATATATATGCAAAAATATAATGCTAATAAATATGAATCAAAATGGAAATCCCGATGTTTTTTAGTATGTGTATGTAGCTGTATTTGGCTGTTATTCAGTTTCTCTTTCCTAAATTTAAATATCCACATATATTTTAAATGTTTTGTAGTTTTCAACAGTGAGTCTTCATAAATAAGATTTGGAAAAATCATCTTGTTTCTCTGAAGAAAATAACAAATAAAGAAGCATAGAATTAAGCAACTGTAAAGAAGGCTGGCTCTGGTGGCATACACCTTTAATCCAAGCCCTTGGAAGGCAGAAGCAGGTGGATCTTGTGAATTTCAGGACAACCAGGGCTGTATAAATAGACCCTGTTTCAAAACACCAGAAAGAGAAAGAGGGGAGAGGGAGGGGAAGAGAAGAAGGAGGGAGGGAGGGAAGGTGGAAGGAATGGTCCTGCCTGCCCTGTGTTGCAAGATGGGGGTCCCCTACTGCATCTTCAGGGAACAAGCTGGGGTGGCTGGTCCGGAAGGAGACTTGTACCACCGTTCCCTTCATGCGGGTTAACTCGGAGAAAGGGTGTTCTGGCTAAGAGGTGGAAGTTTAGGACCCATTACAAAGACAGATTCAATGAGATCTGCGCACTGGGGAAGCAGTGTCCTGGTTCCCAAATCTGTCATTTTGACGCTGGAAAAGGCAAAGGGCAAAGAATTTACTACTAAACTTGGTTAAATATACTCTGCTAAGTTCTCTGTACATGAATATAATTATGAAACAAAAATACTTCTTTAAATAAATGGACACCATAACCTGGGTGCTAACACACACACACACACACACACACACACACACACACACACACAAGTTTGTTTTCAGCCGCAATCATAGTGCAGTATACTTCTTACTATTAGAAGGCAGAGTCTGGTGCTCTGCCCATGTGTCCGCTGCTCATGTGCTCCATACAGATCTGTACTTAGAAGAGTTTGCCTTCTTACCCACAGCTCGTTGTTTCTGCTTTCAGCATTGGGTTTGAGTGGAGCGTAAGTCTTTTGGTGTACTTCAGTGTAGACATGGGTCAGCCATTATTTCAGGCATGAATTTTATTTAGACTTCATATTTTTTTGGAACTGCTTCTTAACTTCATTGTCTTCCTGGCTAATAGCAATGTCATATAGATCTGCACTTACAAGCCTTGACATTTATATGTTGGTCTCTTGCCAAAAATTACAACTTTACACCCAATTGTTACTAAAAGCATGATTGCAAGTAATAGTGTTTCAGAATAGCTAGACTGTTGAAGTGTATATAATAGAATTATGGTTTCCACATTGGATTTTAGGACTGAGATCCGCTATTGTGGAGGCACTGATTGGCGTTAAGGGACCTTAACTGCAGCTGCCCTGAGAGATGCAGGAAGTTATATTGGGTGCCTTCCATTTTATAATATAATATTTTTTGAGAAATAATAAAATATAGTTTTTCTTTCCATGTATTAAGTTACATACTCTGGAATATCTGTCCTTTTAATTAACCAACAATATGAATTATTAATTAATTGGTTAAACTCCCTTAGGGATAGCTAGGGGAAGCTTCATGTTAAATTTTTGGTTCATTTTAGAGTCATTTTAGGTAATTTATATTTCCATACACTAGTAATATTACTTTACCTTTTGTCTTCCCATTTTCATTTTTCCAAACTCCCACAAATTCTTTGTGAGTAATGTTAGAAATAAGTGTATTTAGTTGTGTGTCATCTCTGTGGTGACTCATTCTTACATTTACATTGAGCTGTATCCATGGAAACTGACAGGAGTTCGGACAATCCAGCCATCCTCGTCCTTGGCCTCTTTAGCGTTCTATAGTATTCATGAACTTTCCTCCCTAAAACTCCATACCATTGACGCACAGTTTCCCTTTTCTTTTTTTCTTTTCTTTTAATTTAGTGTGGTTTAACAAGGCTTCCGTTCTCTTCCCTTTCTTTCTTTCTTTCTTTTTTTCTTTCTTTCTTTTTTTCTTTCTTTCTTTCTTTCTTTTTTTCTTTCTTTCTTTCTTTCTTTCTTTCTTTCTTTCTTTCTTTCTTTCTTTCTTTCTTTCTTTCTTTCTTTCTTTCTTTCTTTCTTTCTTCCTTCCTTCCTTCCTTCCTTCCTTCCTTCCTTCCTTCCTTCCTTCCTTCTTGCCTTTCTCCCTTCTTTCTCTTTTATTTTCTTGTTCTAAATCCTTGGTTCTAAATGACTTGTCAATTATATTTAGTTTTATCATTTCAAACCACCCACCCTCTGCTAACCCTCAAAGCCACTTAGGAAACAGTTTAACCAGAGTTATCTCTAATGACTAGGATTTATTTCTATACCTGCCAATTATGTGAGCTAGAATACAGCTTGACTCTTTTGGTGCCTTTTTTCTAGTCAGATTTACTTGATAGGTAAGTCTACTTATTTTCGAGCAACCCTTATTTCTAATTTCCCTCTGCCCCTCTTCCTCCCTGTCCCCCTTCTTTTCTCCGTCTTTCTTGGATAGAGCAGTTTACTGGTTTTGTCATCTACGGTTAGCAAATGCTCAGTCTTCTGTGTGCCTGATGTCTAGCACTTTGGTGCACACTCCTGCAGGGTTTCTTACGTTGCAGCCTCACTTTCACACACTGCTTTTTAACTGAAATTTCCCATTTGGAATCTCTCAAAACCCCATGTTTCATGAAATCAATACAAACACTACAAAAGGATGCAACATTCTTTATTTTCTGAGTATTCATAGGGTTAGTCTACCCTTACCTAACCCCCACCTAGAGACTAATTTATGAATAAGTAAAGGTATAAGTCTACTGGTTTCTGTTTCCTGCTCATAGACGCCCACCTGTATGGCCCCAGATACTCCTTGAAATCTCCATTCTTGCTTCTGTGCAGCTCTAGATTTTCTCATTTCCTTTTTTTAAAGCCCAGCTATTGTGTATTGAATATGATTTAAAACAATGAAGGGTCATAGGCAGCTTAAACTACCTGCGGAAGTTTGCATCTAGTGGGAGAGTCAGACTGCAGCGAGCGATTACAGTAGTACGTACTTACAACTGTGGTAGGTACTGGAGAGTTTAATTGTGGCATTTAATGAGAGCCATGATCAATGGAGTTATAAAGGAAATAGAACAGTGTGTGAAGTCTTAGAGGGAATAAGTATTTTAGGAGCTACATCAGAAGTATTGACTTTTCCTTTGCATTGTCGAGTTGTTATGAGATGGTTGAAACGAGACTAAATTTCCAACTTGTATGAGAGGTGAAAGCTCAGAGTATGGGTGTGAATTCTTCTGGCATATACCATTCATTAAGCAAAAGTTATGCATCTTAGGTTAAAGTTACTCTGTAGAAGACTGCCTGTTCCTGTTGTTTGCTGCTTTTTATATTATTTAATTCTCAGAATAAATCCCATGTAAATACTTTTATACAATGTGTATATGGATGTACACATTCCAACCTAGCACACTGGGGATTCTGCTGCTTGGAACTATGTCATAAGCCACCTCTGATATGGAACATTTAAGGAAACGCCCCTAGGTCTAGAGATATGCACACATTGAGGTTGAAGCTAATCAAATCTACCTTACCATGAGTAAAATGTCTATTTACAAAACTACTCCATCGTTAGAGAGACTTTTAAAATTCTGTTGCTTAGATTGGGAAGGGCGACAACTTAGTGACAGGGACTAGGGTGAGAGACTCAGCACTTAGCTCCTTCTGCTTGTGAAGAATTTTGTGGGTGAGGAGATGAATGAATGGCTTGTGAGAAGCATGGCGTGAGATTTTTATCAGTGTCTATCCAACACTGTCCACTGTATTAAGAAAACCCACAAAATGTATTTTCGTAACTTCTTAGGTATAGTCTACCAGGACAAGATAAAATTAGGCTAGGACATGCAGGTCACACGGCCTGAACTGTGTTGGTCTATGCCAGACTTGCTACTCTTTGAGGCTTTTCCTTAGCAGCTGGTAGCTTAATTTAAAATATCCTTTGAACTGCTACACACAGTAATTTGGTTGTTTTAATGTACCTCAGAAACTTAATGATTTTGACACCATGTTAAAATACCTGTATTTTCTAAATATTTGAGTGAATAACCTTGTAGATTAGCCAGTGTGAAATCTGATAAGAAGAGAAAGGTCTTTTTGAGAGTAACATACACTTTACTTTATTTTAAAATTAAATAGTTGGCATTCATTGTTGTTCTGTGTTTTTAGTGTTTTTAAGTTTTTTTTTTTTTTTTTTTTTTTTTTTTTTTTTTTTTTTTTGAGACAGGGTTTCTCTGTGTAGCTCTGGCTGTTCTGGAACTCACTCTGTAGACCAGAATGGCCTCGAACTCAGAAATCTGCCTGCCTCTGCCTCTCAAGTGCTGGGATTACAGGTGTGCACCACCATGCCCCACCCTGTTTTTAAGTTTTAAAGATAGGGTCTTATTCTGTAGCTGAGGCTGGTCTTGAACTTGCTGTGTAAGCCATGTAGCCTCGAACATGGGAGTACTCCACCTGCCTCAGCCTCCCAAGGGTCTGGACTATAAGCATGGACCTCCACATCCAGCTCTGACCCATCGGATCAGGACTTAAAAATAAATAGTTAAGTTGGAAAGGAAAAAAATATATTGAAAATAGGATGGTACGTATCTTTTTCTTCCTAATTGATGTGACTTTGAGAATTAGTTGCTAACTTTAAGTTTGATTGGTCTCGTTTCCATTTCTATACTCAGTTCAGCTCCATCTGTTGAGGATGGTGCAAGCTCTTTGTGATTTTGCTGGTGCATTGTCTCATCAAGGCCTCTGCTACTTGACCCCAGATGGGATGATGGGTTTGTCTTAACTTCAGTTTATGTTGCTTCCCAGAGTGGCTCATTAAAATGTTCAGAATTGGAGCATTTGGATTGCCTTTGTGGTTGAGTATCCTAGACTTGAAAGCATCAAATATTTTGCTCTGTAGATAGTTAGGTCATGTATCTGGTTTTACCTAGAACCATTCCAGTGCCTGTTTGTCTCACCACTTGAGACTGGAAAGTATTGAAGTTTGGAAGAAATGTATAGTCATCATTTGTCAGATAACTTATATTTATTTTAATAATCACATGTCCCTAGATAATTCATAGATTAAATGGTTCTAATGTCTATGTGAGCTGATGTTTTGTTCTCCCCCGACAGCATGTTATTTATCATTTAGAATGAGTACAGTTCTGTGGCTTGGCCTTTGCATTTATCTTCAGAAAGAGTTGGCTCATTCTAAATCTGATGTGCTATTGAAAAATTACCAATATGTGTTGTTAGGCTTTGTAGTTAAGCCTATAATCCTGGGAGCTAGTTAATTGTGGTATTTTTATCATTTGTAATATATTTCAAAGAATCATAGCAATGGGAAAAATGGGAATACATATTTATTTATACAATTCGATCCTAGTAACTAGAGTGCAGCTAATACTTCCTAATAAAGCTGAAAAAGAAACACACTATATGTTCTAGCCTGGTTACCATTGTTGTGATAAAATGCCACAGCAGAAAGTAACTTGGCAAGAGCAGGGTTTTTTTTTTTTTTTTTTTTTTTTTTTTTTTCAGTTTACTGCTTTTAGTTCATCACGTAGGGAAGTCAGGGCAGGAATTGAAGGCAGGAACTGAAGCAGAGACCACAGAGGATCACTGCTTACTGATTTGCTCATCCTGATTTCTTACATAGATAAGGTCCACCTACTCAGGCAGTGGTTCTCAACCTTTCCAAAGCTGTGACCCTTTAATACAGTAACTCATGTTGTGGTGACCCCCAACTATAAAACTATTTGTGTTGCTATTTCATAACTATAATTTTGCTACTGTCTTAATACAGTACCTGTGTTTTCTGATGGTCTTAGGTGACCCTGTGAAAGGGTCTGAATGCACAGGTTGAGAACTGTTGTGCTCAGGCCTGGCACTGCCCACAGTGGGTGAGAACTTCCCACCTACATCAGTCATTAATCCAATCAGTTCTGCCTATGGGCTAATTGATGGAGATCCTTTTTCAGTTGAAGTTCACTCTTCCCAGATGACACTTGTGCTGAGTTGACTAAAGAAAAGAAAAGGAAAAAAATCTAACCAGGAGCTAACATGACAGGACAGTGCTTTGTGGCTGGACTGCAGGATTTCCACTGCTGGGTCACAGACTGCAGGGAATTGGGATTAATTGAATATTTTGGGACAAGGAGTTGATTTGATTTAGAAGCAGGGCTAATGTTGACACGAGAGACAGCATGGATTAATGTTATAAAGAGAAATGAAGTGACAAGCGTGATCAGCGGGAGTTTTGAATAGTCAGGAATGAGGCAGTTAGTGCTGAACAGTAAGAATGGAATCGTCAAAGGTTTGAAGCAGTACATAGCTATGTCCTCTCAGTCTGGGCTGTGATGTGGGCTGCCCGTGGATGTTAATACTACAATGCTGGGAAAAAAGCTCAATACTCTTCGTTGTGAATTAAACTGGTACAGTATGGATTAGCATGTGTTAAATCCCGTGCGTGTACCCTTAGCTCAGTATGCAGCTCTAGGCTTTCACATCAGTAGTTATAGACTTCATTGTTATTAATCTTTACCCTTGTCCTTTACTTTATGCCTCTCAGGGTTTGTCATCTCTTTCTTTTACATTTCAGGTATTAAGAAGATTGACATCAGTTTCAGTAGTGTAATCAGTCTTTTAAGTTGTCTTGCTTGATTCTAAATGCTGTGATTATTTCACTGAAAAATTAATAACAGAACAGTTGTAAGTTTTCTGCATGTGCTATTATTTATAATTTAGTTTAAAAATATATCTTCTATTTCGATCTCTTTGTGTTAAAAAGAAATGCCCATATTTTTGGCCACTTACAATCACACCCTGCCTTACAGATTTTTTTTCCTTTTGCTTAAGTGGGAGCCCACCCACTTTCATCTGTTGTAGCCAGTGCTTTGAAAGCTGCGTCTTCATGAAGTTGGTTTACTCAGTGCTATTCTTGTTATTTTTGAAATTGGAGTACTTTATAAATCCCTTTATTTTTAAATCATACTGTTGCTTATAAATAAAGGGAAAATAAGTAAATGCATATGCTTCTCTTCATTTTGGATCTGAAGAAATTTTCAGTCAGGTGCACATGTGTCTGAACCCATGAAAAAAGGTGAGGGAGACAGATGTTTATAGTTTTTGGATGTGGGAAGGTTGATAGGTTTTAAAGGTATCAGTGGGGAAAAAAACTAACCATGTAAAGAAACATGTTTTCTACCATAATTTTACTTTCATTTGTTTTCTAAGACCCTGGACATTTTACTGATTAGAAAGAATTTATAATTTACACAGCTTTGTCTTTTGCCTTAATCCAATGTTAACACATGTTCTCAGATTCCTGTCTGTTTTTCATTAGTGATTCACACCTTTGTTGTCCAATGCTTTCTTTAATTGAACTATTTTTCCTTTTTTCCTGGTCACTAACCACATGAATTATAGTGATGTTAATAAAATTCACCTGTATTTGGAGGCAAACCTTTCTTCTGATTCCTGAGTTCTTCATCCACCTGGGTGATGAGTTGCACAGTGTTCGCAGCCCACAGTCCACTTTTTATTTTTACAGGGAAGAGTATTGTAAAAATGTCAAGAGCTGTCTGCATGGCCGTGGACTAGTAAACACACTGCTAGCTTTGGGCTACTTTGGAAGTAGCTTATGGTACTCAAGGGACTGTAGTTTACAGAATGATGTATTTCAAAGGATATTGTAGAGAATTCATGCATTTAGAGCGATTCAAAGCCAAAACAATTGAGTTTGAGCTATGTGTTTAAAATATTAGTCATCTTGAATATATGCCTAGGTTAAGTGTCAGAAGCTATATTTTGTGCAAAAGGGAAATTTATTGCTAAGAAACCCGTCCATACCCATGCTTACACAACATTTTCCATAGGGTTAATTTGAGTATGTGAACTAATACCAGCCAGATTGTTGTATAGTGACATTACTGATAACAAAGGAGAAGTTCATTGAGGGGAAAAACAAATAAAGGAAGTATAAAAATCCCACACTGTATGAAAGTACAGAAATGGATCAAAGAATTTGACAGGAAGTTTAATGTGTGTGTAAGTAGAGGCTGACAGAAACATGCTGTGTGTGCCAAAGGTTCCAGTGATGGAAAAGCGAGACATAGTGCTCACTGACCACAGCATGAGCCTTGACACACATTGTAAATAATCCAGAGAGCTATGGCTGCATTAAGCACTAGGCTGGTGTATTAACTGCAGTAAATCTATAGCAGGAGGAAAAGCTGGCATGCAGAAATTCCTGATTAATTTTCTCTATGTAGTAGTAGGAATGGTCCCATCTCCCCTCCTCACAGCCCACCTCTGTGTGATCATTTTTTATTCTCTTCTCCTCACAGACTCGCATGTGTGGATAGTTCCTTCAGTACCATCAAGTTAAAAGCAGATGATGCTTCTGGTAGAAAGCACCTAATCACTGTGAAGTTGAAGGCGAAGGTACGTGCCTTGTTCTTGTGGTCAGGAAATACTTAAGAGATGAACACTGACTATTTTCACTGTTTAGAAGTGCTGGCTATTTTTAAATGACATGGGTGATTTTAAAAATTGATTTTAGAAAGTCAAGGAATTGATTCATCCAGTTTCTAAAAGCCTCATTAAATTCTTGTCACTAATTTATTCCAAATTTCATAAAAATGTAGACCTCATTATCAAGAAACATTAAAGAGTCAGTAGCTCCAAACATACTGTTGTCCTGGGAACATCTTTTGCTTCTAGTTTTAGCTGAGCTGTTTTTGTAGTTTTTAATCTTTTTCCTCACCCCATCCTCTAAGACACACACACACACACACACACACACACACACACACACACACAGCATGTACACTCACAGTTTATTATTCACTTTGAGTGAATATATTTTTGAGTGTATGTATTTTAAGAATTTAGAAAGATTATGTCTGTTTATAAGCTTATGTATGCTAGTGATTTATAACCATTCACAAAACCTTTATTTTATATTTTTATTTCATCTTTATTCTTTAGTTTTAGATTTGGAATTTTAAGAAATAAATAAGGGAGCTCAACATATTAATCATCCCTTAGTAAGGACTGGGAAAACACCGAAATGTAGAGGACACCAGAACATCCAGATTTTTATTGTTTTTGGGAGTCATCAATCACTTCTATTTCAGAAGATTCTAGTGATGAAAAGATCAATTGTGTTTGTCCTTTTTAAAAATGTGTCTGGCATTTAAGGTTTTCAAAAGAGAAAATAAACAAACAAATAAAGCTGTAGTAGGTGGCACAGGAAAGTTATTGTCTCTTAGTGACTCCAAGAGACAACTTTGGTAGTCACTCTCCTGTACACCTGGGACGTGTAGGTGTAATATTAGCAATTTAGTTGGATATGAATCTAGTTACGTTTTAAAATGAGTTAGAGGTTTGTTTCATTAAAATAAAGAATTTTATCTTTTTTTAAAGTTTTAACAGATATGTGTTAAAATGAAAATAGAAGAAATCAGTTTTTATCCTTGTAAAACACACACTTGGCCAGCAGCAAGGGCTCTTTCTGTGTCTTCTTTCAAGACAGGGCCTTTTCAAGAAGGGCCGAGTGTGAGATTTAAGTGCCTGTGCCTCTGGCGGCAGGCTTAGCGTCTTACGCTCACTAAGCAGACAGTGTTTGGTGCTCACGCTGCCTTTAAGTATGCTGTGAAGAGTTAGCTTTTTTTTTTTTTTTTTCTTAATTTTATGTATTGTTCAGTTCAGTGTAGCAAAAGATTTTTTTCTAAGTGTGACATTTACTTCATTAATTGGTGATACTGCAAATAATGATATTAGTATGTTCCATTATGTCTGCTACTTTTTAAAATTATAGCTTTGTAATGCAGATGAGATATTTCTCTAAAAATATTTTTCTGTTTCAGTTTTACATCTATAGTTCCACAAAACATATTACAGGCAAACACTGGCAGAGAAAAATCAAAGCTTTATTTGAGATGGAAGGAGATGGGGGTTATTTTGTATAAGGCATTGAGATCTTAATCTTATTTTGGTGGGATTTATTAGATTTGTTGATTTAATTTAGACTTATAGGTAGCCCAGGTTTGTCTTCAATATACAGTTTCTGTTCCCCTCCTCTTCCCCACTTAGTGTTTGGCCTTATGAATATCAGTTAAGAAACATTAATCACTAAAGCTATTTGGTAAGATTGTAGAAATAATATCTTAATATAAGCTTTTTATTTTTTTTAAACAACAAATCTTAAATTGGGTTTTTTTTTGTACTTACATAAACCTTTGTTTCTTGACTTGACAACATTAAAGGAGTACATTTTTGTTTTGTTTTGCTTTTTTTTTTGTTTTTATTCTTGAACACATTCTCTCATAATTCAACCATTGTCTTCTCAACAACTCTAAACCACAGTGAATATAGTATTGATTTGAGCTACACAACTCTTGTTAAAAATAATTAATCCTGAAACAAACAAACAAGTAAATAAATAAACAAACAAGCAAATAAATAAATTGCTCTTGAGTGATGAACACAGCTCCTGATGTGTTGGGGCCTAGCACTTGCTGTTGTGGTTTGTGTGGTCACTTGGGGTGGTGGTCCTGCTTTGGTCAGAGCGGACTAGGACTCAGAATGTGTTGTGGAGTGAGAGACTGCAGAATCTAAGAACTATTGCAACAAATATATGTACTTCATGGCATATAATTTCTTAAAAATTTAGCACTTGGCTTTCTTCAAGTGAGATTTACAGAATAATTACACTGAGAAATTATTAAAACTCACAGTTGAATATATATATAATGTTTTTTTTTTTAAATTAGTACCTTACTATATAGTCCTGGTTGTCCTGGCAGTTGCTATGTAGACCAGACTAGGCTTTAGCCTGTGATAATCATGGTTTTGACCTCTGGATACTATAATTGCATATGTGTATAATCTTGCTCCATTCCTATATATAGAATTATGTTGTCAATCAGATTTCCAAAATAAAAATATTTAGGCTGGAACTAAGTTGACTGACTGACTGCTTTACCCAAGGCCATGGATTCCATGCCCAGAGCCATCAAAACAAAGACAAATAACAAAATAGTTTTTATAACTAATGTAAGTTGGTACTATATACACCCAGAAAACTTAAAAGGCCATCCAGACTTTGCTATGTGGGTTAGGGCCACTGTACTTAGTCCTACACTGTAATTTAGCTACTACAGTCCAAAAGCCATGTTAAAAATGAAGTCTAACATAATGGTCCCAGCACTTGAGAAGTTGAAGAAAGAAGAATTGCTCCTAACCTAAGTTGGAGATAACACAGGCTCTACAGTGAGTTGAGTTCAGTTCCAGAGGTTGGCTTCATAGATCTTCCTTTCTTTATGTCTATGTATATATCTATCTACCTACCTACCTACCTATCTACAAATCTGTATAATCATTTTTCTTGTGTGTGTGTGCTCATTGTGGTGGTACACACGCTGAAGGACAACTTTTGGGAGTCAGCTCTCTTCTTCCACCACGTGGGTTCTCTGAATCGAACTCACAATGTCAGGCTTGAGGCAAGCCCTTTAATCTGCCAAGCATCTAGCCACCTGCATATTTTTTAAAGAATCATGATAATACATTATTATTACTTCTTAACCTGATTTTTTTCTATTTTCTTTCAGAATTAAGGGTTATATTTTTCTTGGACTTTCTACTAATTTTGCTACTGCAGATAGAATTAATTGCTGTCTATTAATATTTAGTTTCATTTTCATCATACTTACCTTGATAGCAAAATGTTAATTCTTTGGAAAACATTGGCTTCAAATGTAGTAATTTTAAAAACCATGTTAAAGCTACGTCTCCTCTTCCTCTTCCTTCCCTACCTCCTATGACTTTTACTCAATAAAGTGATGAAAAATGAGAAACTGACAAAGAGAAACCCGGGACTTAAAACAGCTTGTCATAGGAAACTTTGCAAAACTCATTTTCTTTTAAGGAATTTAGTTTTACTGGCAAGTAATGAGTATTTTTAATTATAAATGACTTTGAAGATTCTAGATTTATATTTTAATTGATCCTGAAATATAGTCCTGTAATAAGAAATTTAATTTTAAAAAAATGTGAATCTTTGGTAACTTAGAAACCTGATTTGTTCTTATGACTATCATTTCTTTTTATATAACCAAGTAATTAATTTTCTAATAGTTCTAATCTTAAAGTTTTTTCTTGCTTAAAACTGTAAATTTTATTTTCCCCCAGTGAGGCAGAAGGCATTTCATTATTTCATTTTTTTTGTTTTGTTGTTTGCTTGTTTTTTGTTTTTGTTTTTTTTCTTTCTAATACGAGTAGTTGCTTATTATGGGAAGTCACACTTAAATTAGTAATGACAGATAGTGATTGGTGTGTGCTTCTTGATTATTTTAACATATACCACTTATTCAGTTTGTGGCTGAAGCTAATTGAAATGTAATTTATCATCAGAATAATTAAATAACAATTGGTTTAATCTCTATTTAAAGAAAAACTGAAGCTCAGCTTTTGTTTCCTCAGATCATACCGGCAGCATGGGTACTGACTCAGGTCAATGTTGCCTACTCAGTACTTTTTGCAACCCCCACGTCACTGAGCCTTGTACCTGCTAAGCACTCGGTCGGCTCCCAGTGGCACTGTAATAGTGCAATTTCAGTGTATGTATGCATGTACGTATACAGATACAGATAGCCATATATAAATAAATATCTTTATCACATCAGTAAGTATGTTGACATAATGCTGCTTTGTCTACTGTGTCTGGTTTTCATGAAATGCCTCATGTCAGCTTGTCACATAGACACAGGAGTGACCCACTTTTATGTTTTGTCACAGTACCCTGTAGAGCCACCAGATTGCGTTGTGGACTTTCCTGTCCCGTTTTCTGTTTCCTGGACACCACAGGTAAATAATTAAATTTATTTTAAATAATTAGAAAGTATATTCTTTTTAGTCAAATGATTGTTTTAGGGTCTAAGATTAATTATTTATTTTTAAACCTCTCTACATAAAACCTCATTCTTTAATAATTCATATTTTTCCAAAAATTAATGTCTACTTTTCTCTCTCTAAATACAGACATGGGCATGCACACACACACTGTCTAGACAGCTTTAGGCAAGCATGCAGCAGCTCTGCTGCTTGCTGTACACTGTCAAATTTAAATCTTAAGAAAAATTCTTTAGAGAGCAGTGGGTATAAGTAGAATGTGTGTGCGTTGTGTATATTGCTAAAACTGATGACCTAGTAGATAACTTCTCTAAGAGATGAGTGAAGCACGAACCCTGCCGTTGGTCCTTTGTGTCCATGCTTGCTCTATTTAGGAGAATTCAGCTTTCTGGTCTATTAATAGAGGTAATTTCTTTAGAATCATTCTAGAAACTGATTTATATACATAGAAGTTTCTATTAGTAGTAAAATATCCTTAAAAATCAAAGGATTTAGTTCAAGTTCAAAGTTTAAGTTCAAACAAAAATCTCACATGACACTGTCCTCCTTGTTGGTGGTTGACAGTGCCCAGGAGGAGATATCTCTGTTTATAGAAAGAGAAAACAGATCCATAGTGATGCTTTACAGGGTTCTCTAAGTGGAAGCCAGACATGTTTCTGTTCTGAGATTTAATATATATATTAAATATTTATATTATATATAATAAATATTATTTTACTATATTATATTATAAATATATATGTTTATGTTTAAAATTATACATGAATAGTTATCATTTTTAAGCTGTTAGTTATTATTGGATGTGTTGTGTGCAGGCACTGGGGAAAACAGAGAAACCCTGTCTCGAAAGACCAAACCAACAATTCATCTGCCTTTAAATTGTAGGGCTTTTTTTTTCTTTAAAAATGTCTGTTTTGACTTGGGAATCATCGTCTTTCACTTAAGAAACTTACTTGCGATCATGAGAAAGTATCAAGTCTGGATTGTGTATGCTGTTTCCATTTTCATATTTATCTTAGTGATGCGTTTGGTAGTTTTTCTTTTTAATGTGAATACTATGTAAGTTTCCTGAAAGATGTTGCAGAGTAGTATAACATCACAATTATTTTATAACAACTAGATGTGGTGCCTGTTTACTGTGAACTTGGCGCCTCGGCCCTGTGAGCTTGGGGTAATGTAATACTGTCCATTAGAACTTTAGATGTGGCTCTCAGAAACTGCTGTAATGTGGCCAAGCAAACAGGATTAACTAGTAGTAACTGGGATCTATCAAAGTTCGTCACATTTGCTTGAGATCTGTATCCACGCCTACTTTTCTGTTAGAATAGAAATTGCATGTCCACGAAGCTACCGTGGCTCACCCTCCCTTTTCTGGGCATCGTCTCTTCTGTGTGTCCTAGTTTCCGGCCATGCTGTGTTTCCAGTATAAGATGTTTGAAGTCAGTAGTGTGTAGTTGATTTATCTATACTTGTCTATGTGTGTCAGTTTGCTCTTTAAATGCTATAGACTTTTATGTTCGTCAATCAGTTAATTCATTCACTGTCCTATGGGTCAAGTTACCCAGTTTCTCATTATCAGTCTGCAACAGAGCACTTGGATGCACTCCCTGGCGCATATATGTGAGGATTTCTGCATGTAATACTATGTCTGTTGTATGGAACATGCCTTTGAGGTTACTGAGTACTGCCCGCTCACTTTCCCTGACTGCTTGTGTACGCCTGCATCTGCATCCAGGCACACATAGTAATTCTTACATCACTGTATTTTACTTTGATCATACTCTACCCACAATTGATAAGTTTTGCCATGTTCATGACCTTTGCCTATTTGAAGTATTTTTAACATTATATCTACCCATCATATTGTTCTGATACTAATGCTTTCATGGTTACATGGAATATAAACATCTTTTCATCACCTCTGATAACTGTTATATATCGTCTTAAACTTTCAGAGTAGTCCTGTATATCTGTCTTAATGGTTTGATTTTTTGGCTTGTCAAAGAAAATCTTTGTCTTTTGTTCATATTCAAGTATTACAGAACAATCTATACTTATTGCAGTTTGGCCATATTTGTATCAGTATGAGGTAATTTTAGTTTTTTTTTTAAAAAATGTAATACATGGAATTAAAATTTAGAAAGTTTCAAAAATCCTTATTTCCTTTTAAGTATCTACCTGTGTCGTAAAACTTTTGGTGGTAGACATATGAACTCTTTTCAACATTAGAGAGTTGACAATGCTAAGTTCTATCTGGACAGTACGATGCAGTAAGATGTGAGGTAAGACAGCATTGCCTTAGGGCTAGTTCTGCTCCTGCAGGACTTGTTTGTTTGTTTGTTTATTTGTTTATTTCTTCCTTTCTTTTTTCTTTTCTTTCTTTCCTTTCTTTCTTCTCTCTCTCTCCTTCTCTTTCTCTCTCAACAATTATTTTTAAGCAGTTGTGATTTATAAGCCATACGAATGTTCCTGTTGTAGTCTAGTAGTAAAGTTGCATTTAAAACAGTTTCCACATAACTGATTTACAAAGTCTTTGTCTGCTTCTGTGTATTTCTTCTCTAGCTTCAGTGCTTGGAAGATCTTTATTTTTCCTTTCTTTTTTGTAACATAACAGACACGTCTTTGTGGCATCCATATTAGAAATGGGTGATTTTCCTTATGGTCCCCGTCTTCCTGCTGAGTTGATAATGTTTTGATGTATTTTTCTTTTGCTCTGATGAGAGGTCTGCTGCTGCTGCTCTGACATGCTCATTTGGATGAATAATTATAACGTGCACAGTGTCAGGCCGAAGATGGCAGGGTTTTGTGCAGCATGACAAGCCTCGTACCAGTGCAGGTGTCTCACAGCATGATCAGCGGCAGCCAGTGTACTCTGGCGCAGAGGAGACATTTCCTGTGGTAAGAAATCGGCAGCAAGGGCAAGACGGCTTGCATGTGCTGCAATGGTGTGTGCCAGAGAGACACAAAAGTGCTTCTCAGACCCAGTGGCTGGGCCTTCGCACATGCATTCTTCCTTACTCAGTACATCCTGCGTGTATATGTTAGGATAGAGTGTGAGCCCTCCTCTTCCTTTCATATGTTCTATGAAATATGTTACCTTTATGATTTTACATACAGGCCATGCATGTCAATATTGTCAGCTGATAGATTGACATGGGCTACTGTCAGACATTTAGGACAAAAGGACTTTCATTTTGCCCAGGTCACAGATTGTTTTCTACCTGAGACTGTGTCATGAACTGCAGGTTTCAGGAAGTAGCCTTGCCAGAGGCAGTTGGAATATTTAGGTTTGATCAGATGTGACAAGCGTTGTTTCATATATTTCCTGCCATGGAGACCGCTGATCCTCCTGGGGCAGTGCCACGGGTAGAGAAGAGAAGAGGGAGATGTGTGGTCCAGCCTGCTGACAGGCGGCCTTCTGATGACTGAGGGGTGTGATTAGAGTCCTATGGCCTAGCAGGGAGCGAGGTCTCTCCTCAAAGCTGCAAACCCCACAGTTGGGCACGCCCACTTCACTTTACACTTCACCATGTTTTTTTTTTTAAAAAATTATTTTCCTTTGTTTATTTATTTATTTATTTATTTATTTGAGGCAGGCCACACTGTAGAGTTCACACTGCCATGGAATGCATTATGTAGCTTCAGCAATTCTGAAACTTAAGGCAAGCTTTCAGCCTCTGTTTCCCCAATATGGTTTGTCAGTCAGTGGTGAGCTGCTATACTTGGCCCTTCAACTGTATAGTTTTATACAGGTCTCTTGCCTGCCTTTTACCTTAGTCCACACATACATTTCCCTCTTCACAGATGTTCAGGAAAATGGACTTTGTTAATAAACACAACTTCCAGGCTGGAGAGATGACTCAGTGGTTAAGAGCACTGACTGCTCTTTAGGAGGTCCTGAGTTCAATTCCCAGCAACCGCGTGGTGGCTCACAACCATCTATAATAGAATCACATGCCCTCCTCTGGTGTGTCTAAAAATAGTGACAATGTACTCATACATAAAATAAATAAAAAAATTAAAATTAAGGAAAAAAAAGGAAAGAAAGAAACACAACTTCCTTGAAGTTCACAGAGCTCAGCTCTGCTCTGAGAAACACTGGTGGTCAATGACATTGGGCTTTAGTTATTATCCCCTTGTTGATTTGGTCAGAAAACTCCCAAAACTAAATTTTCCTTCACTCTTACCTTTGGAAGTTATATATACTTTTGCTTTTGTGGCAGTATTATTTTTTCATTGGTAGCATTACAAATAAGAGAAAAGTCATTTTTAAAATTCTGTATCATGATAGAAAGAGTCCAGTGCAGGGGTCATGAGCTCAGCTGCCTGTTAGCTGCCTTCGTTTGTTTCTTTCTCATAACATCTATTTTACAAAGACAGGCCTTAAATGTAGAAAAGGGAAATGCAAAGACACAAAATGAGAAAGTTATAGTCACCTTGTACATCTTTATACGTACTGTGGAAGTGTGCCTTCCTTGCCGTTTCTAAAATATCAGCAATAAAATGTGCATTTATTCAAATGTTCCTTAGGACCATGGGAGTTTCTTCATAACTGGGTCGGCATGTGTCCATGAAGTGGAGACTGCGTTCACAGCCGTCACCTGAGACCTGTCTGCTCCTTTGCTGTTGGCAGCAGTGGCTTTTCTTTTTGATCCAGGTGTTCTGTATCTTTAATTTTCCCCTTAGGTAAAGAGTTGGTTGTAAATACAGTCTCGGCCATTGCATTTTGTCATAGTATGGATAAACCATTACTTTAATTTTCTACCAAAATAGAACTTACACTTGAAAATATTTTGGGTTAGGATCCAGGGCACAGTTTTATACTTCTCTTTCTGTTTTAGACACAGTAGCATGTCTACCTTCCTTCCCATCTGTCTCTCTCCGGTGTCAACCACTTTAAACTGTCAGTATGTGCTTTTAATATTTGTGTTACTCAGTTTTCCTGTTGCCAAAGTGAACGCGTGAGATCGTCAATTAAAAAAGATAGAAGTTTGTTTGGAGTTAAGTTTTGGAAGTAGAGTCTGTGCTCCAGGACGGTCCATTATTTTAGGTGACTGGTGTAGAGGCATCTCACGTTAGCGGGAATGTGTGGTTTACGGATCGAGAAGAAGGCTCCTACCCAGCTGAGGTAATGGCATCAGTGACCCAAGACCTCTCATCAGCTTTGCTCTCTCTACAATTTCTAGCTGTTCAGTACCTCCATTCTGGGAACTTTATTAAAGCCTTTAATGAAATAGACCTTTGGAGGAACATTTGGGATTCATACTGCGATAGTATTGTTAATTCATGATATTATGTGTTCAGTATATATATTTGTTCATTTAGGCATTATGTATAATTTTACACTGTGGAAAGTGAGTTGGCCGGGTTTTGTTTCCTTATTTTTTGTTTTCGTCTGTTTTAAAGTGCCTGTCCCCCGCCCCCTGCCAAACAAACCTAATGTCTTGATCTTCATCAGATAATTGTATAAGTTTGATATCAGTTATTCAGTATTTAGTATCATGAATATGTATACTATGTAGAGATAAGCAATTAGTGGTTGAGTGTAGTTATTTTCCTTTTGCCACCTTAGTTTTTGTTTTTCTTAGAGTTTAATAGCTGAGTAGTACTCCATTGTGTAAATGTACCATATTTTCTGTATCCATTCCTCTGTTGAGGGGCATGTTGTTTCCAGCTTCTGGCTATTATAAGTAAAGCTGCTATGAACATAGTGGAACATGTGTCCTTATTACATGTTGGAAAATCTTCTGGGTATATGCCCAGTGGTATAGCTGGGTCCTCAGGTAGTGCTATGTCCAATTTTCTCAGGAACTGCCAAACCGATTTCCAGAGTGGTTGTACCAGCTTGTAGTTCCATCAGCAATGGAGGAGTGTTCCACTTTCTCCACATCCTAGCCAGCACCTGCTGTCACCTGAGTTTTTTGTCTTAGCCATTCTTACTGGTAAGAGGTAAAATCTCAGGGTTCTTTTGATTTGCATTTCCCTGTTGACTAAGGATGTTGAACATTTCTTTAGGTGCTTTTCAGCCATTCGATAGTCTTTGTTTAGCTCCGTACTCCACGTTTTAATAAGATTATTTGGTTCTCTGGAGTCTAACTTCTTGAGTTCTTGGTATATATTGGATATTAACCCTCCATCAGATGTAGGATTGGTAAAGATCTTTTCCCAATCTGTTGGCTGCCGTTTAGTCCTATTGACAGTGTCCTTTGCCTTACAGAGGCTTCAATTTCATGAGGTCCCATTTGTCAATTCTTGATCTCAGAGATAAGCTTTTGGTGTTATGTTCAGGAAATTTCCCCCTGTGCCCATGTGCTCCAGGTTCTTTCCCACTTCCTTTTCTATTAGATTCAGTGTATCTTTTTTTTGTGGAGGTCCTTGATCCACTTGGACTTGAGCTTTGTACAGGGAGATAAGAATGGATCAGTCTGCATCCTTCCACATGTTGACTTCCAGATGACCCAGTACCATTTGTTGAAAATGCTGTCTTTTTTTTCTTCTGGATGTTTTTAGCTTCTTTGTCAAAAATTAAGTGACCATAAGTGTGTGGGTTCATTTCTGGGTCTTCAATTCTATTCCATTGATCTACCTGCCTGTGACTGTACCAATACTATGCAGTTTTTATTACTGTTGCTCTGTAGTATAGCTTGAGGTCAGAGGTGGTGATTCTGCCAGAAGTTCTTTTATTGTTTAGACTAGTTTTCGCTCACCTGGGTTTTTTCTTATTCCAGATGAATTGGAATTGCTCTTTCTAACTCTATCAAGAATTGAGTTGGAATTTTGATGAGGATTGCATTGAATCTGTAGATTGCTTTCAGTAAGATGGCCATGTTTACTATATTAATCCCACCAATCCATTGGCATGGGAGATCTTTCTGCCTTCTGAGATCTGCTTTGATTTCTTTCTTCAGAGACTTGAAGTTCTTATCATACAGATCTTTCACTTGCTTGGTTAGAGCAATGAATGTAATATAGAGCAAAGCATGTAATATTATTTGTGAGTGTTGTGAAGGGTGTCATTTCCCTGATTCTTTTCTCAGCCTTTTTATCCTTTGAGTAGAGGAAGGCTACTCATTTGTTTGAGTTAATTTTATATCCAGCCACTTTGCTGAAGTTGTTTATCAGCTTTAGGATTTCTCTGTTGGAATTTTGTGGTCACTTAATTATATGATCATATCTTCTGCAAATAGTGTTATTTTCACTTCTTCCTTTCCAATTTGTATCTCTTTGACCTCCTTTTATTGTCTAATTGCTCTAGCTAGAATTTCAATTACTAGATTGAATAGATAGGGAGAGAGTAGACAGCTTTGGGTTGGTTGTCCCTGATTTTAGTGGGATTGCTTCAAATTTCTCTTCTTTTATTTTGATATTGTCTACTAGTTTGCTCTATATTGCTTTTTACTATGTTTAGGTATGGGCCTTGAATTCTTGATCTTTCCAAGACTTTTATCCAAGTCAAAACATCAATATTTGCAGATATATTTAAGTGATTCCCAAAAGTTCCACAAGAGAACTCCTACAGCTGATAAACATCTTCAGCAAAGTGGCTGGATATAAAATTATCTCAAACAAATGAGTAGCTTTCTTCTACTCAAAGGATAAATGGGCTGAGAAAGAAATTAGGGAAATGACACCTTTCATAATAGTCACAAACAATATAAAATATACCTAGGACCCTGCTATACCACTCCTGGGCATATACCCAGAGATGCTCCAACATGTAATAAGGACACATGCTCCAGTATGTTCATAGCAGCCTTATTTATAATAGCCAGAAGCTGGAAAGAACCCAGATATCCCTCAACAGAGGAACGGATACAGGAAATGTGGTACATGTATACAATGGAGTAGTACTTAGCTATTAAAAACAATGAATTCACAAAATTCTTAGGCAAATGAATGGAACTAGAAAATATCATCCTGGGTGAGGTAACCCAAACAGAAAAGAACACACATGGTATACAGTCACTGATAAGTGGATATTTTAGCCCAGAAGCTTGAAATACCCAAGATATAATAAACTGACCACATGAAGTTCAAGAAGTAAGACCCAAGTACGTATTCTTCAGTTCTTAGAAGAGGGATTATTGGAGGAGATACAGCAGAAACTGAAGGAACTGCTCAACCTGGTGATCCATCCCATACAGTGTTACCAAATCCAGACACTACTGTGAATATCAACAGGTGCTTGCTGATAGGAGCCTGATATAGCTGTCCCCCGAGAGACTCAGCCAGTGCCTGACAAATACAAAAATGGATGCTCACAGCCATCCATTAGACTAAGCACAGGGTCTCCAATGGAGGAGCTAGAGAAATGACCCACAGAGCTGAAGGGTTTGCAGCCCCATAGGAGGAACCACAATATGAACCAGCCAGTACCCCCATAGCTTCCAGGAACTAAACCATCAATCAAAGACTACACATGGTGGGACCCATAGCTTCAACTGCATAGGTAGCAGAGGATGGTCTTGTTGGACATCAATGAGAGGAGAGGCCCTTTGGTCCTGTGAAATCTGTTTCCCCAGTGTAGGGGGATGCCAGGACAGGGAAGCGGGAGAGGGTAGGTTAATGAACAGGAGGAGGGAGGATGGGATAGGGGGTTTTCGGAGGGGAAATGAGGAAAGGGGATAACATTTGAAATGTAAATAAAATATCTAAGAAAAAAGGAAAGAAAGAAAGAAAGAAAGAAAGAAAGAAAGAAAGAAAGAAAGGGAAGCCAAAAGAGAAGGGGGGAAGGTTGTTTAGAGGACAAATGGATGGATAACTTTGACTTTTAAATAGTTTATTTTAGGGAAAAGAGAATTTTAATTAGTATTGATTTCCAAACTTATCAAAATTTGTTTAAGCTTATTAGGAAAATTTGGGTCTATGTACGTGGGATACTTCTTGCAATAATAAAAGTCTTCCATGCATGGAGACCACAGAGACTGCTGTAATAGAATAAGCTGTTTATCAAATGTCTTCCTGTCACCTAACACACATCTGAAATGATGTATCTGCTCCTGTTCATACCAGACTCTACTCTTGATCGTCATAATAGCCTTCACAGTTTAAACACAGTGTAAAAGGCTAGGTCAGAGTATACTCTTTATGTCATAGACTGCATATGACAAAAATTAAGATTATGAATAAAAGTTCTTTTGAGATGTAAAGTATAATGCAAACATAAAATGTCTGTGCATAGTGAGCTCAGAGAAAAAGAAGTGTCTGTCATATCTCTGTGTATTACATATCTAGCTAGTAATAGCTTATATGTTGACTTACTTTTGCCTTAAGGATCCTCAAGGTTTTAAGAATTGTACCATGTTTCATTAAGAGACATTCATGAGTACAAGAAATGCCTCAATATCAGCAAAATGTGTGGACATGAAAGATGACTGAATACTTATTGTACTTGAACATGGACAAAAGCTGAGAATGCCTTGCTTTCTGTTGATTAATATATTGCTGTTATTTAAACTAATATTCCATGCTTAGCCTGAATTGATAAAATATTCATACATAGCACATGCCTCAAGTAAAAGGAAAAGCACATCAGATTCCAAATGGCTTCTTAATGTTATGATTTATGTTTTAAAATACTATTGGCTAAGAAGATTATTTCAGCCAATATCAGTGAAGCATGTATATAATTTTTTAACATGCTCTGTCATATTTTGTTTTTATCAAAGATCCTTTCTAGCAAGTTCATATCCTCTATTTGCACGTATATAAATAGATTTTTAGTAAGCATACAAAATAGTGATTTCATATTGGTATTTTCCTCTGTGTGTGTATCCTCATACTTTACTGACATGGTATCCCCGACCCCTGCTTTCTCTCCAGTCTTTCCCCTGACCACGGAATACAGTATAGTGTCACTACCCTGATAAAGAAAAAAACTAATCACAACAGTATGAGTCACCCAGTACTCCCAGAGCTCCCAGGGACAAAACCATCAACCAGAGAGTGCACATGGAGTTCCCCATGGCTCCAGACACACAGGCAGCAGAGGATGGTCTTGTTAGATAGCAAAGGGAGGAGAGACCTTTGGTCCTGGAAAGACTTCATACAGTAGCATAGAGGAATACCAGGACAGGGAAGCAGGGGAGGGCTGATTGGGGAAGGGGAGATGGCTTATGGGATTTTCGGGGTGGGGGGGGGACCAGGAAAGGGGACAACATTTGAATTGTAAATAAAGAATATATCAAATTAAAAAACAAGAATATATCTAATAAAAAAAATACTAAAAAGAAAAAAAAAGAAAAAGGTAAGGTATCTATATAGAACTTTTTCTCATGCATACCAAACATAAAATAAAAAAATGAAAGTAGAGACTAATCCTACACACATAGCTGGAGACAGGACAATCACTACATTGAGAGCACTTTAAAAATACACACTGTCCTGTTGCCTCTGCTGCTCCTCTCCAGCTCCACTTCCCTTGGCATGGGTGGGGTTTAGTGTACTTATGCATGGGAGCCCTTGCATATTTTAAAACATTCTTTGGGGCCCAGGGATATGACTCCACATAACATGCTTGTCACCAAACCCAGTGAGCTGACTTGAGTTCAGTCTCCAGGACTCACTCAGGTAATAGAAAGAGCTGACTTGCATTTGTACACACACCATGGTTCTTTCTGAAAGCACCTTAACACATCCTCCATTTGAAGATAAAAATCTAGCAGGTTGGCAACAGAATGATGATGAGTTATGCTATGTGTGAGAGGTACTAGAACTTTCTGGCAGGAAATACCTTTCTGTGTGTGCTTTCTGCATGTGTGCATTCATTTCTTTCTCTCCTTCATACTCTCCCCCCCCCTCTGGTGTGTGTGTGTGTGTGTCTGTCTGTCTGTCTATGTCTCTGTCTGTCTGTCTGTCTGTCTGTCTGTCTCTCTCTCTCTTTGTGTATGTGTGTGTGTGTGTGTGTGTGCTCATGTGTGTGAGACAGAAATTGAATATTAAAAGCCAAAGTAACTCAGTATTCAGGCGAAGAGGGAAGTTGAGCTGGGGAGGAGTAGCAGAGGCAACAGGACAGTGGATATTTTTAAAGTGCTCTCAATGTAGTGAGTGTCCTGTCTCCAGCTACGTGTGTAAGATTAGTCCTTACTTTCATTTTTTTTTTGTTTTTATGTTTGGTATGCATGAGAACAAGTTCTATATAGCTAGCCTTGTCTTCATCAGGGTATTGACACTATAGTGTATAACAGAAAATTATATTGGTCTCTGGGAGTATTTCCATTGGTAATGCTTATTGCATAAGCCTGAGGGGCTGTTTGAATTCCCAGCATCATGTAACTTTTGTGCATGGTGGCACTTGTCCATGTCTCTAATGCTGCGTGGCAGTGGATCTTGTGCATCGGCTAGTCTGGTTGAATCTGGGAGCTCCAAGGTCAGAGGAAGACCTTGTCTCAAAACATAAGCTAGAAGCTAATAAGAAGATACCTGGTAACAATCTCTGGCCATCACATGAGTCCACACACATGTACAACACATGTGCACATATGCATACATTACACATATACCACACATACAGACAAAGATAGACTGGCTTATTTATTTTATTAATTGACTCAATAGTATTTTGCTTTTTGTAGTATGCACATGGAAAGCTGAGGACAATATTAAAAGTGCCCACGTATTTTCAACATGAACTTGACAGACTTTCTTGTTCTTAGTACAATTGCTGCAGCTGTTCTGTCAAACATGATGGGATTCTGCCTCATTTATCCCTCATGGCATATAGCTTATTCACAGGAATTGAAAGAACAGCAAGTGCCTGAAATGGTCAGTTGCAATTGAAATAATATTGGCATAGCAGAGACAAATCCTTTGTGGATTCACTTAACAGGAACCATGGGATTGAGTAGACGGAGGCACAGATGTAACTATAGACACAGGTGAGGATCTTACTGGAAAGGCAGGTAAAATCAAATGAACTCAATATGTAGATTTATTTAAAGATACCTGATTGGAAATATTGCAATCAACTTTAAAATTAAATTTCTGAGGTTTAATTTCTTCATGTTTTCATATTCTATGCAAGCCTTTTGAATCTTCCAAAGATTAAAATGGTTATTAGAGGGTTTATCTGCCAGTATTATAGAGAAATATAAAAAAATCAGAATAGGAAGCAACTGTTGCAAGTCCTAGAAAATTATGCTATTAATTTAAGTGTCATCAGAGCACAAAAGCTCACATTCCAGGACTATGTGAACATTATTAAAATACTGGAAATAATAGTGCTTAAGAAGAAGATGTTACACTCTGAGATCTGCTTAAGTGACTGCTGTTACTGCTTATCTTCAGGCATTAGGAAAGTAACAAAATGCTTTTAAAGATAATAAGAACTGCACTTTGAGTCTGGCAGTGTTCATACTTTGATGCCTAAGTGCTTTTGTAGTTTAACATGACTTAATAACAGCTATGGGGAAAGAGCCAGTATCGTAGTCCACCTGCATTTATCTTTCTTCCTTCTCTAGGGTAAGTACTATGTATCTGATACAATCTCATTATCTCTATGCATTTATGGATATGAACCAATTATTCTTTTGTCTTCTCTTAGCTATAAGGAGTATTGTTACTTTAGCCTAAGTTTTTTAATTGTTAAGGAAAACATCGCAAACATACTGGTGGATCTGTTACCATTTGGTGACCACAGTGTTCCTTGAACTCGGTTTGTTGAGCTATCATTGACAAAATTAGTAGAAAACTGTTAAAATGTACAATTGGATGAGTTTTGGCAAATAGTCACCATGAAATAGTCTCCACTGCCAAGATAACTAACATCACTACGAAGTTCACACTGTTCTTCCCCTTAGTGGCCCCCTCATTTGTCCCTGATGTCCTGTTCCTCCTCTAACTTTTGTCACTGTTGTCTCTGTATGCTGTATTTTCCAGTGACAGGTTTCTTTCCTTGGAATAACTGCTTTGAGGTTCACCATGCAGCAGCATGTTGTGGGAAATATTAAAAATCGACTTGCCAACCCTCCGCCATGCCGAACGACAGTCCGTGCTCCTGCTGCCTTGCCAACTGGAACACAGGGCTCCCGCTGCCATCTCTCCTGGCTGTCCCTCCGGCCTGCCAACCCTCTGGCCCTGCGGGGCCACAGAGCATCCCTGGGCCATCTCACTTGGCAGTCCTGTTACTCAGCTCTCTGGCAGGATCAGATCTGCCACCTCACCACCTAATTACCCAGTAGACTCTTAATGCTTAATTAACCAATCAGATTTATATATCAGTAAAATCACAATTGATAAGATGTCAATACAATAATTTAAGAGCCAATGGATAATGATAAAAGCTTTATCCCACTATTTCTAACCTTGTAAAAGTCTTAGTTACTTGTGGCTGTTTAAAGCCACGGAGGATCAGGATCTTCCTGTCCACCTGCCTCCATGTTGGCTTCTCCTCCTCCTCTCCTCCTTCAACCTCTCTCCCTCTCCCCAACTTCTAGCTCCACCTGCCTTTTCCTTTCCAGTCACAGGCCTTCCTCTATCCTCATGTGACTGGGCAGGGAAAATCCTGCTAAAGCATCATGCCATATAGTTTCTGGTTTTTTATTGTGAGGTATTTGTGGATAGATATGCCATGTGCTGCCATTAACTTGTCTGTGGACATGCGTTTTCAGGAGTTGCCCAGGTTGGTAGGGAAGAGTCCCAGATGAGGTTTTCGCCTTCCACGTTAGCATGCCTGTTGGTGTCACCCGTATTCATGCCACATTTAGGTAAATATGTTGTTGAGGTATAACTTCTCTGCCATTTCTAGAAGACACAATCTGACAACAGACTTTCTGACCCTCTGGCTTTGCACGTCCTCTTCCATGATACTCTTGAGGCTCAGGAGTTGTGTTGTACTCAAATCAATTGAGACTAGGCACCTATGATGTCAACTGTCAATTGTGACATCTTTGTTTTGACACACATGGCCTTTACATATAAAAATGATGCTGCTGTAAACAGTGTGTGCCGTTGTGTAAGAATATGTTTATATTTCTATTGATGACATGTTTAGCAGAGAAGTGGCTGGATATTACAAAAGCTGTATATTTAATTTCTTAGGGAACCATCAATGTATTTTTCTTTCTTTTTTATCTTTAATGTATTTATTTCTTTACTTTACATCCAGATTATAGAGCTCTGCTCTCTCCTCTCAGTCCCACCATCCCAAAACCCTCTCCCCATTACCCCTTTGTAGCCGCCAGCAGCTACATGTAAACTGGGTTACCTGTTGAGAGAATTTTGGGGTCATAGGGAAGAGCGGCGAAATGAAAGTACGGCTAAGTCAATGTTCACTGATCAAAGCCGTAAACTTTAATGGCGCCGGACCTTTTAACAGTTCGGGCAAACCCTTCCCCCCAGACTCCAGGCTGAGTTCCGGTGGAAGTTGTCTAGCTTCTCTTGGAGGTCTTCGTCTTGACTGCTCCGGCAGCTGGGTGGGTCACCTGTTTAATTCAGGAATTCCTATACCAGGAAGAACAATGAACTTAACCTTTACTACGTGCACTCCACCCTAGGTGGAGCAGGATCCTGGCTAACTGGGAGAAGTTAACCTTGACCAAAGTCAAACTCTGACCAAGTGCAAGACTGCCCCAATATGGCTCTGTACATGTCCTCCCTTTTTTTATTAATTTGAACACGAGGAGGTAGAAAACAAGTGGATAAATATCCTTCATAAGAAGGCGGGCCTTAACCAGGAGGGGAAGCATTGACCGTAATTCCTCTTAAATATTGTATAACGTCTTTTTCAGAGGAGGGGTAATAGGCTCCCTTATTATTTTAAGGACAGCCTCTCGACGTTAACCCCTATGCAATTAGGTGTACTTCCTGGGGACTCAGAAGCAGAAATTCACCTCCCCATGCAGTGCTTTGCCTCGCACGTCTCGCTGGTACCCATGTTTGTTCATAAACAAACACACATAGATCTGAGTTCTATGTGGCTCCCTCTTTGGAGATCCACTTGTGTAAGTTTTGAAGCCAGGGGGGTCTGCAAGTGTCTTTAACAGACATGTAATCTCTCCATCCAGGTGAGCCTGGGTGGAGACAGCCAGTCTGCTTAACAGACAAGGTCAAGAGTTAAAGGTGGAATAGGATTAACTTGTCCCAGAAGTATCCAATTCAGTTGTAAATTAACAACTTTGAGGATCCAAAGCTTGGCCTCTGAGGTGGGAGAGGTAGCCTTGTGAATCAAGAGATATGCTGTTACTTCTCAGGAAAAGTGGAGACTATATGTTAAATTAACACAGCTGGCTGAAGATTGTTAGCCATCTTCAAAATTGGAATCTTCAATATTGGGATTATTTCTAGACTAGTCTATGGTTGAGTCAGCTGAGCACAATAAGGAGAAGAGTCATTTTAACTCTTCTTAATTAATTTTTCCTAAGCTAGCATAACAGTCTCCATGTTCTGTCCCACAAAGTCTAAAAGCTTGAAGCTAGGCAATTTATCTAACCTGGGACATTTGACAATTGAGGTAAGTCAAGAACATATACCCAATATAGCTCTTATGTTACCATGGTCTGGGCATTCAGCAAGCACAGTCAGCATATCTTCTGCAGCATTCTGTGGAAAAAACAGAGGACATGCCTTCTCCCCCAATATTAAATCAGGATCATGGCATATGTTAGTAAGTGAATTCCTTCATTTCACCTAGACATCAATATGTCTAATTACAAGATGTCATATACATTTAGCAAGGAGTTTCTTGGGATCCAAATTTTAAAATTTTAAAATTTTCTTAAAAACATGTAAGCATAATATAAATGATATGTACAGGGACACGATTTCCCCTCTCTTCTTTCTTCCAAGATATTGTTTTATTAATTTAAGTTGGAACACAAAGTATAAACCATAACATAGGCAATAACTATGTAATTATATAAAATATAGTTGCTTTTTCTGTTAGAGCAGTTGCAACTAGACAGCCTAAAAATGAATCATTAGTCACATGTACATATTTTTTTATCTTTTAAATTAGAAATATGAATATCATTTATCTGTAATAACTAAGTCCTCTAGAATTAACACCATTACGTGGTAGAGGTAGAAATTGAGGACATCAAGAACAAATCTTTATAATTTGATGTGCACAAAATATAAAATTATTTCAAATACCTAAAGGACAGTCATTTAGAGAATATATCCTTTGTTCTTAGAAATTTGAATCACATTTGTATAAACTGTAGAAATTAAGAATTAGCAGTATTAAAAATGGACCAATTTTAAGCAATTATAAACCATGAGCTATGTATATCTACTATTATTAAAAGCTTGACCTTTAACATCTTAAAAATAGCTGCTATAGCACCCAATTCAGGTATCTGTGTTGAAGCAGGGAGAAACTTAAAGGAATAAACATGTGATCTGATAGTACAAATTATCTTTTGGATAACAATTATTAATTTTGCCTAAAAATGCTTGCCATGTAATAGATCAACCATTAATAATAAATTTGATTGTTGCTTGAAGCAAGGAACAAACGTTTCCTACCTTGAAAACAGAGGTTTAAGACCTTCTGTGGCAAGCTTAAAATGAGGTAAATAAGATAAAGCCAATTAATATATCCTAACAACCTTTGAAAGCCATTTACCTAAAAATTCTAAAAGTCTATAGGAGCAAGGGCCTGTAACAAACATTCTATGAACATTATACACTGAAAATTTTAAGATCTTAACTTCTAGTATTGAAACAGAGACAAAACACTTTTTCTCACAAGACATAAGGCTGTTAGCCATTCCTTGAGGCAAAACTTTCTAATGAAATTGTTTTGTTGTCTCTTTAAAATTAGAAGCAAATGCTTTTATAATTATCAGAATGTAAAGCAAAAAACCAACCCTTTAAATTTACAATAATTTTGTAGGGAGTAGACAGGCCAAATGTTAATGCTTTTATAGCCTCCTTGACCTTTCATAGATTTGAACTGCATTTTAACCCACACCTGGATAAGTCAAAAACCTTTTTTTTTTTTTTTTTTTTTAAGCCAAACACTCCCTAGGTGGGGCCTGTAAGGCAGAAACAATTTCTCAAAACTTCCTCACTAGCTTCCCCTGAGGCAGCTCTAAGCTTTGCATTAACTCAAATGTAAATTTTTTATCTGCCCTAGGATCCACCTTGAGTCCTTGGCAAGGACATTGTATGAGATTCCTCAAATGTAAATATCTTCTAATCTGAGCCTTTTATCTAAGACCAGACCCAAACTATCTGTCCTGCAAGGACATTTTGAGGATTAAACAAAAGAAACCTGTAATTCCACGGTCAAAGGAACCTGCTTGATATCAAATACATTTTCACTGAGATCTCCTTTTTAATTTTGGAGACAGCAGTATCACTCTTAAAATTATCTTAATTACAAAATGTTAACAATTACGAGCCTGCAAACTGAAAACTGTAGCCAATGACACACTGATTTTTATTGTAACTCAATGTTTTCTTGCAATATTAGAGCACAATTGTAATTTTGGAAGCAAATCTCAATTTTAAACAATCTATTTTCTTTAAAATTAATGGCAAACACATATTTACAGCACAAGGTTTGTATGCCAGTTCTTATGTTCAAGTGTATAACAGTGTAACTTATTAAAGAGACAATATTTTAAATCTTAATCTTCATTAAGTCTAATCTCCAGGCCAAGATTCACATGAAACACCATGCCAATTTAGGAGCGTCCCAAAGGCCTGTATTTCCTGGATTGCGTCATGCCATGTGGTGTTCAAAATGGCGACTACCCTAAACTACCAGCCTTAACCATCATGCCACGTGTTCAAAATGGCGACTACCCTAAACTACCAGCCTTAACCTTCATGCCACGTGTTCAAAATGGCGACTACCCTAAACTACCAGCCTTAACCTAACTTTTGTTAATAACATTATACCTTTTAAATCATGTGCAGTGACTTAAGCCAATACTCTATAGTCAAGACATGCAAAATATACCTTTAAATCCAATTATAAACAAGAACAAAGCATGAGTGGCGTTAGGCCACGTGTAGTTAGTTAAGATGGCTCTAACACTGAATTACCAGTTTTAAACTAACCTTTTCTTAATAACACTATACCTTTTACATAATAACCAATTAATTTATAACTCTTTAGTCAAGAAATGTAAAGCCTTATATCATTAAAACCAATTAGAAACAAGTATAAAGCGACTACATGAATTTCACAAGCCAAACCAAAGTCTTCCCAAATCTTGAGGTTTCTGGGCTTTAAGAGCGGCTTTTTCCCCAGCCACGCTTGCCTCTTGAGTGAGCTACGCTGCTGCAGCGTGGCTTTGAATCAATCCCCACACAAACTGTGGCTAGCTCAAGAGGTTACCAGCAGATGTAATCTTTACCAATTTTTTCTTTTTAACATGAAACAGTCATTCACACAAAGACACAGAGAGGACATAAACATACACATAGACAGTCGGTCCACCGGGACAAACACGGAAAGATACACAGAAAGTTAAGCATGCTTGTTAAGCAATTGCATCCATTTTCCTCTTTAAACAGCTCTTAGAAGCTGTGGACATATGCCTATTTTTAAAAACCCCTTTCTTTTCGCCGAAATCAGCTCTTACGAGCTTTGGGCAAATGCCTACCAAATTCCTTCCCCATATTTCCCTATCTTATCAACCCAAGCAGTCCTGCGCTGGGTCCACGCAGTATGCTTGAAAAACTGTATCCATTCCTTGCACTCACAACCATAGACACGAATTCACTAGCGCTAGTTTTGCCCTCTATGTTGCTTACCGTGCGGACACCATTAATTTTCACCTTTTTCTGCGAAGCTTCGCTGGATAGGGCTACCTCAGGAAATTCTCTCGTGCCAGGTCTTCCCACGTTCAGGCGCCACTATGTAGCCGCCAGCAGCTACATGTAAACTGGGTTACCTGTTGAGAGAATTTTGGGGTCATAGGGAAGAGCGGCGAAATGAAAGTACGGCTAAGTCAATGTTCACTGATCAAAGCCGTAAACTTTAATGGCGCCGGACCTTTTAACAGTTCGGGCAAACCCTTCCCCCCAGACTCCAGGCTGAGTTCCGGTGGAAGTTGTCTAGCTTCTCTTGGAGGTCTTCGTCTTGACTGCTCCGGCAGCTGGGTGGGTCACCTGTTTAATTCAGGAATTCCTATACCAGGAAGAACAATGAACTTAACCTTTACTACGTGCACTCCACCCTAGGTGGAGCAGGATCCTGGCTAACTGGGAGAAGTTAACCTTGACCAAAGTCAAACTCTGACCAAGTGCAAGACTGCCCCAATATGGCTCTGTACACCCCTTCTCCTTTTCCTCAGAGAAGGGGATCTCTATCCCCCAGTACCAACCCACCCCGGCACATATATTGCAGCAGGACTAGGTGCTTCCTCTCTTACTGAGGATAGACAAGGGAGGCCAGCTAGGGAAAAGGGATCCAAAGGCAGGTAACTGAGCCAGAAACAGCCCCTGGTCCAGTTGTTAGGGGACCTAAATGAAGACCAAGCTGTGCATTGACCACAAATGTGTGCTCAATAGTTGGTCGTTCAGTCTTTGTGAGGTTTCATAGGCCCAGGTTAATTTGGCTCTGTAGGTCTTTGTGGTGTCCTTGACCCCTCCAAGACCCACAATCCTTCACTGTACTTTTGCACAAGATTCCACCCAATCTTTGGCTGTGGGTCTCTGCATCTGTTCCCATCAGCTACTGGATGATGTCTTTCGTAAGACAGTTACACTAGGCTATTGTCTGTAAACAGTGGAGTATCATAAATAATAGTGTCAGAGGTGGCTCTCTTGCATGAGATGTGTCTCAAGTTTGGCCAGTCATTGGTTGGCCATTCCCTCAATCTCTGCTCCATCTTTATCTCTGCACATCTTGTAGGCAGGACAATTTTTGGGTCAAAGGTTTTGTTCCCCTCCATCCACTGGAAGTCTCTCCTGGCTACAGGAGGTGGTCATTTTAGTCTTCATATCTGCAGCTACTGGGAGTCTCAGCTAGGGTTATCCCCATAGACTCCTGGGAGCCTCCCCTGTGGCAGGGCATCAGCTTGTCTCAGAGATTTCTGTTCTCTCTCTCTCTCTCTCTCTCTCTCTCTCTCTCTCTCTCTCTCTCCTCTCTCCACCTGCCCATTTCTTATCCCTACGCCATGTTTGTTTGTCTGTGTCTGTGTTACTTCACTCAGGATAATTTTTTTCTGTTTCCATTTATTTGCCTGCAAATTTCATAATATTTTTGTTTTGAATAGCTGAGTAGTATTCCATTGTGTAAATGAACCATTTTTTTTTTTATAAATCCATTCTTCATTTGAGGGACATCTAGCCTATTTCCAGTTTCTGGCTAGTATGAATATGAACATAGTTGAACAAGTATCCTTGTGGGATGACAGAGCGTCTTTCTGGTATATGCCCAGGAGTAGTACAGCTAGGTCTTGAATCCCTAACTTCTGATAAACTGCCATATTGATATTCAAAGTGGTTCTACAAATTTGTACTCCTACCATCAGTGGAGGAGTGTTGCCCTGCTCCACATCTGTAGTGTGTAATATTAAAAAACAACACATGCCAGGTAGGCACTGGTTAGTGGTTTCTGTCTGTTCCTAGCCTAGTACCGAGACTGCATGTTTCCCTTTTTTCGCTGGTTGTCTTACCAAAGCTGGCTCTGTCTCTCCAGAGCTCCAAGATTGTTCTCTCCAGTTTGTGGCTGTCTGCTGCTAAGCCTGCTCAGCACTCCCAAATTTCCATGGCTTGCTGGGGTGCATTCTTGCAAACCCATATTCTGCTGTGGTTACCTTTCCCTGGAGCTCAGTTGAATCACCATGAGAAGGAAGATACCAGACAGTCTTAGTTTAGAATCAATAGATAACACAATCCCTGGGTGTTAACTTAGCATCCTAAATTTATCAACTATTCTATGTTAGAAATCTTCCGCCACTCCGCCACTCTGCCACCCAAACTAAGAGCCTCCAGTCTCCATTGTGTTTGCCTAGTTCCCTCTGAAGTCCAAAAGGAAGTCCCTCTCCTCCTGCCTTCCCTCTTTCTCTTGGATCCAAAAGTCCCACCTCCTTCTCACCCAGTGATTGGCTTCTTGTATTGATTATAATAGTCAATTAGGGAAATTTTCTCCTATCTACATCCTCTCCAGAATGTGCTGTCACTTGAGTTTTTGATCTTAGCCATTTTGACTGTTGTAAGATGGAATCTAAGAGTTGTTTTTATGTGCATTTCCCTGGTGACTAAGGACACTGAACATTTCTTTAAGTGCTTCTAGGCCATTTGAGACTCCTCTGTTGAAAATTCTCTGTTTAGCTCTGTGCTCCATTGTTTTAATTGGGCCATTTGGTTTGTTGGTGTCTAATTTCTTGAGTTCTCTATATATTTTGGATATTAGTCCTCTGTCTGTTGTAGGGTTGTTGAAGATCTTTTCCCATTCTGTAGTTTGATGGTTTGTCCTATTGATGGTGTCCTTTGCCTTCCAGAAGCTTTTTAGTTTATTAATTGTTGATCTTAGTGCCCGAGTTATGAATGTTCTGTTTGGGAAGTTGTCTCCTGAACCAGTGTGTTCAAGGCAGTTCCCCACTTTCTCCTCTATTAGATTTAGTGTATCCGGTGTTATATTGAATTATTTGATGCATTTGGACTTGAGTTTCATGCAGAGAAATAAATACTGATCTATCTGCATTTTTCTACATGCAAACATCCAGACAGAGCACCACCGTTTGCTGAAGATGCTTTCTTAAGAGTTGGTTCTTTGGGAAAATCAGATAGACAAATCCTTAGATAAACTAAGTAAAAGGCAGAGACAGATTCAAATTAACAAAATCAGAGATGAAAGGGGAGACATTACAATGGACACTGAGGACTGTACCAAAAGATCCTTAAAAAGATCTTACTTCAAAAGACTGTCCTCCACAAAGTAGGAAAATCTAAAGGAAATGGATGATTTTCTTGATTGATGCTACTTACCATAGTTATGTGAGGGTCTGAAATTCACTGAAGGAAGACCCCAGACTCAGAGAGTATGCAAAAACAAAGAGCATTTATTCTGTAACTAGTATGCTAGGGTCACCATCGTTTCCAAATGGCAACACAGTTAGAGACATTGGAGCCCCTTTTATAACACAACTGCTTAATTGCTTCTGAGATAACAACAGACTTCTAAAATTTAGGGCACGTTACAAGAAGTTACCAAAACCATTAACCAAAGGTCATAAAGAAAATATACATCACAGGATCACAGGTGCAAAAAGAGGAGGTAAGATATTAACTGGGTTTATCTCTACAAAAGTTAAAGGACAACTTAGTTATGGTCTTTAACTTTCCCTGAACCTATAAGCTAGTAACAAGTGATAAAGCATTGGACAGATAATTGTTTCTAGCAGATATGCATGTAGACATTCTCTGTTATAAACATCTTATTCAATTTATGACCTGAATTTATGTGCAAACTCATAGTAATCCTTTTACAATGTGAACTCACACTCTGAAAGTCATGTAAGTACTTAGAACAAAGGACAGAGCCAGGCCTCCCTTCTCTACTCTGTCCAAGTCTTATAGAAGCACAATTCCTTGCTGAGGCTTTACATAGCCTCCCTGCTGTTCTCACCAGAAGGTGCTAAACTGCAGAATGCAGTCCAACCCCAGACAGATCAGACAGACAGATCAGCTGTGGAAGCCACACCTAGGATAGCAAATGGCATTTTGCCTAGTTTTCTAGTGGAGACAAAATGGAATAAAAAGGAGTCTTCAGTTATATCAAAATCAGGTAAACAACTTAAATAGTCCTGTTACCCCTAAGGGATAGAAGCAGTCATCAAAAGTCTCACAACCAAAATAATCCCAGGACTAGATGGTTTTACCACAGAATTTTAACAGACTTTCCAAGAAGATTTAATACCAATACTCCTCAAACTATTTCACAAAATAGAAATAGAAGCAGCATTGCAAATTCATTCTGTAAGGCCACAGCCACCCTAATACTTAAACCACACAAAGACAACAAAGCAAGAGACCAATTTCCGTTATAAACATTGATGAAAAATTACTCAATAAAATACATAGGCTTTTTAGTATTATGAAAATAATACAGTTTTTTAATATTTTTATTTTCTATATTCTTTGTTTACTTTCCAAATGATTTCCCCTTTCCCAGATCCCCCCTCCCCATATGTCCCATAAACCTTCTTCTCTCCATCCATTCTCCAATCACCTCCCTCCTTTTTCTCTGTCCTTATATTCCCCTCCAAAGCTAGATCAATCCTTTCCAGGATCAAGACCCTCTCCATACTTCTTCATGGGAGTCATTTGTTATGCGATTTGTGCCTTGGGTATTCAGGGCTTCTGGGCTAATTAATATACACTTATGAGAGATTGCATTCCATGTGTATTCTTTGTGATTGGGTTACCACACTTAGGATGACATTTTCCAGATCAAACCATTTGCCTAAAAATTTTGTGAATTCATTGTTTCTAATTGTTGAGTAGTATTCCATTGTGTAAATACACCACATTTTCTGTATCCATTCCTCCTTTGAGGGACATCTGGGTTCTTTCCAGCTTCTGGCTATTATAAATAAGGCTGCTATGAACATAATGGAGCATGTGTCTTTATTGCATGCCGGGGAATCCTTTGGGTATATGCCCAGGAGAGGTATAGCAGGGTCCTCAGGAAGTGTCATGTCCAGTTTTCTGAGGAACCGCCAGACTGATTTCCAAAGTGGTTGTACCATTTTACAGCCCCACCAGCAGTGGAGGAGTGTTCCTCTTTCTCCACATCCTCGCCAACACCTGCTGTCTCCTGAGTTTTTGACCTTAGCCATTCTGACTGGTGTAAGGTGAAATCTCAGGGTTGTTTTGATTTGCATTTCCCTAATGACTAATGATGCTGAGCACTTCTTAAGGTGGCTCTCGGCCATCCGAATTTCTTCAGGTGAAAATTCTTTGTTTAGATCTGTACCCCATATTTTAATAGGGTTATTTGGTTCCCTGGGGTCTAACTTCTTGAGTTCTTTGTATATATTGGATATTAGCCCTCTATCCTATGTAGGGTTGGTGAATATCCTTTCCCAATTTGATGGTTGCTGTTTTGTCCTTTTAACAGTGTTCTTTGTCTTACAGAAACTTTGTAATTTTATGAGGTCCCATTTGTCAATTCTTGATCTTAGAGCATAAGCTATTGGTGATCTGTTCAGGAACTTTTCCCCTGTGTCCATGTCCTCAAGGATCTTCCCCAGTTTCTTTTCTATTAGTTTCAGTGTGTCTGGTTTTACATGGAGGTCCTTGATCCACTTGGAGTGAAGTTTAGTACATGTAGATAAGAATGGATCAATTCGCATTCTTCTGCATGCTGACCTCCAATTGAACCAGCACCATTTTTTGAAAAGGCTATCCTGTTTTCACTGGACGTTTTTGGCTCCTTTGTTGAAGATCAAGTGACCATAGGTGTGTGGATTCATTTCTGGATCTTCAATTCTATTCCATTGGTCCACTTGTCTGTCACTGTGCCAATAACATGTAGTTTTTAACACTATTGCTCTGTAGTATTGCTTGAAGTCAGGGATACTGGTTCCTCCAGAATTTCTTTTGTTGTTGAGAATAGTTTTAGCTATCCTGGGTTTTTTGTTATTCCAGATGAATTTGAGAATTGCTTTTTCTAACTCTGTGAAGAACTGAGTTGGGATTTTGATGAGGATTGTGTTGAATCTGTAGATCGCTTTTGGCAAGATGGCCATTTTAACTATATTAATCCTGCCGATCTACGAGCATGGCAGATTTTTCCATTTTCTGAGGTCTTCTTCGATTTCCTTCTTCAGAGACCTGAAGTTCTTGTCGTATAGATCTTTCACTTGTTTGGTTAGAGTCACACCAAGATACTTTATATTGTTTGTGGCTATTGTGAAGGGTGTCATTTCCCTAACTTCTTTCTCAGCCTGAAGAAGATCGAACTAATCCCATGCCTCCTAAGAGATCACTATGGAGTAAAAGTGGTCTTCAATAGCAACAAAAACAACAGAAAACCCACATACACGTGGAAACTGAACAATATTCTACTCAATGATACCTTGGTCAAGGAAGAAATAAAGAAAGAAATTAAAGACTATTTAGAACTTAATGAAAATGAAGACACAGCATACCCAAATCTATGGGACACAATGAAAGCAGTGCTAAGAGGAAAACTCATAGCCCTGAGTGCCTCCAAAAAGAAAATGGAGAGAGCATACACTAACAGCTTAATGACAGACCTGAATGCCCTGGAACAAAAAGAAGCTATTTCACCCAGGAGGAGTAGAAGGCAGGGAATCATCAAACTCAAGGCTGAAATCAATCAAGTAGAAACAAAGAGAACCATACAAAGAATCAACAAAACCAGGAGCTGGTTCTTTGAGAAAATCAACAAGATAGATAAACCCTTAGCCAGACTAACCAAAGGGCACAGAGACAGTATACAGATTAACAAAGTTAGAAATGAAAAGGGAGATATAACAACAGAAACTGAGGAAATTCAAAAAATATTTAGATCCTACTACAAAAGCCTATACTCAACACAACTGGAGAATCTGGAGGAAATGGACAGTTTCCTAGACAGATATCCGACACCAAAACTAAATCAGAATAGATCATCTAAACAGTCCCAAAACACCTGAAGAAATAAAAAGGGTCATAGAAAGTCTCCAAACCAAAAAAAGCATGGGACCAGATGGCTTCAGTGCAAAATTCTATCAGACCTTCATAGAAGACTTAACACCAATACTCTTCAATCTTTTCCACAAAATAGAAACAGAAGGAACTCTACCCAACTCGTTCTATGAAGCCACAATTACGCTGATACCAAAACCACACAAAGATCCAACAAAGAAAGAGAACTTCAGGCCAATTTCCCTTATGAATATTGATGCAAAAATACTCAATAAAATTCTTGCTACACAAATCCAAGAACACATCAAAATGATCATCCACCATGATCAAGTAGGCTTCATCCCAGGGATGTAGGGATGGTTCAATATAAGGAAATCCATCAATGCTATCCACTACATAATCTCAAAGAAAAAAACCACATGGTCATCTCATTAGATGCAGAAAAAGCATTTGACAAAATTCAGCATCCTTTCATGCTAAAAGTCTTAGAAAGAACAGGAATTCAAGGCCCATACCTAAACATCATTAAAGCAATATACAGCAAACCGGTAGCCAGAATCAAACTAAACGGAGAGAAACTTGAAGCAATACCACTAAAATCAGGGACTAGACAAGGCTGTGCTCTCTCTCCATATCTTTTCAATAATACAGTTTTATAGGAAATACAAAGTACAAAGAAGAAAATAAAAAACAAAGTGTGTGCATATGTATGTGTGTGTGTGTGTGTCTGTCTGTCTCTCTGTCTGTCTGGTTTATCTGTGTGTTAAACTATTTTAATTGGGAATCAGTGAAAAAGTAAAACAAAGTTTTTCAAACAGATTCAAAATGGATCTAAGATTGATTAGTTTGGAAGGGATAAGGGTATTGATTAAGGTCCCATAGGATCTGTAAAACAGTCACCTCTTCCCTGAGGCCCTGCTATAGAGCATCACAAAAAATTGGGAATGCTGTCAGATACTGAGAGAGAAGTGAGGCTGTGGCAATGAGCTGTCTGTTGGAGGGAAAGTCACTTTGGAAAGCTCAGATATTCTAAGCACTTCATTTTCTTCTTCCTTTCCAAACCCTGAAACTGTTTCTTTGTTCACCTTGTAGCTCTGCAAACAGAGCAGTGATGTCTCAATCACAAGGTAGTATTTCTGCTAGATCATCTGCTTGTTGACTTTAGGAAATTATTTCTCCCCCATTTTATGTTAATGCCTGTTCATTTCTATTTTACTTATGCTTTAAATATCTTTTATGTGTTAATTATATAAGTATTCATGGTACAAGTATTTTCCTATTTGATTTGTCTTTAAATCAAATAGGATACAAAATTCTTTAAGTCAGGAACTATATGTCTTAAAATACTTGCTTTGAAAGTGTAAACACATACTATATACCCGTTGTATTCTGCAGCTACTATGAACTGGGTTCCTGGAACAGAAGTTGAGGGATGTATGAGGAAGGGGCGAAAAGAAAGAGGCCAGGATGAGTTTACCAATAGACCCCCAACTTTAATGGCGATCAGACCTTTTAACAGTTTGGGCAAGCCCCTCCCCCCAGACTCTGGCTGAGTTTGGGTAGAAGTCTTCTGGCTTCCCCTGGTTGTTCTTGGCTGGACTGCTCAGGCAGCTGGGTGGGTTACCTGCTTAATTCAGGAATTCATAGACCTGGAGGAACCTTCACTCTGAGCTTCTCCACCCTAGGTGGAGCAGGATTCCATGCTCTACTTAGGCTGGGAGTTCACCTTGACCAATGGCAAATACACTTTTAGCATTCCACCCTAGGATAAAAATTCCTGCTGTAACCTATTTCCCTATTATGCCCTAAAGTCAGATTCCTGCCTGTTGCCAGGAATTGTCCTTGGCTAATGTCAAGTTCCTACCACGTGGCATGACTCCATAATATGGCTCTGTACATATACTGATCAGTTACATTTTATATAGATTATCATTCTCAAATCTTAGAAGGATCTCTGTAGGATAGAAGTACTAAGGTGTGGGTGAGTATTCCCAAAGGCCACAGAAAGGCTTGGTCTGTAGAGTAGTTTCATTGGCAGCTGTCAGAACTTGTATGTAGAAAACCCTTCAGTCATTGATGGTATCTCTGAAGGAAATTAATTGAAGGACCTTGTTCTCTTCTGTCTTGTGTTTTCTAGCTGTATTTGAGGCATTTACTCCTCCACATTTGTTAATAGGCTCCCTATTGCTTGGTCAACACAATAGTGCTTTCCAGTTTGGGACTGGTAATTCCATACTGTGGGTTAAAGTAAGCATTTTCCCTTCATAATTATCTTGTGGAAAGGAAAGCCTGTCACCACATGAAGCCTATACTGAGTTGTTTGCCTATATGGCGGTTTGAATTGGCCACTAGGAAGTAGCACTATTGGAAGGCGTGGCCTTGTTGGAATAGATGTGGCATTGTTGGAGGAGATATATCCCTCCAACTCTGTGTGTTGTGTGTGTGTGTGTGTATCTCCAACAATATCTTCTGAGACTTTGAAGCCAGGCAAGTTCAGACTAAGCTACCAGAGGCTTGCTTTGTTCTCCCGCTGGCTGCTAAGTTTAGGGCAGAGGGAGAGATGGAGATAATAAATTGATAAGGGCATGAATTTCCAGGTCGGAGGTATTTGCACCCAGTAATTGTGCTAGGAGGCAAATTCTAAAATAATAAAGCTGTCTCAGTGTCTTTTATCCTTGGATTCAAGGGTCTTGGAGTGGGCTGGTAACTTGACCCCTCCCAGAGCAAAGGTGGGTAGAGAGAGGCCCTGTTAGGGCTGGCAGCAGCTGATCCCAGAGCCAAACCGGAATAAAGGCAGTTAGAAAAGGAAGCTGGGTGGGGCTGATTTCCATCTGTCCCAGAGCTAAGAAGCCTGGGGCAAAGGGAGCCAGGAGAGGCCCGAGCACAGCAGCTCCTGGGCAAGGTGGTGGCATGCACTTAAAACTACCGGAGACAATGTAATCTCAGAGAGATAAATTAGGAAAAAATATCCCATTCAAAGTAACTTAAAAAGAAAAGAAAAACAAAAATATTAAATACCTAGGAACACACACCTAACTGAAAGCATGAAAGACCAGTGCAATAAAACCATCAAGACATTTAAAAAGAAGGTAAAGGAAGACACCAGAGGATGAAAAGGTTGAAGGAAAGGCCACCCAGAGACTGCCCTACCTGGGGATTCATCCTATAAACAGTCCCCAAACCCCAACACTATTATGGACAACAAGAAGTGCATACTGGAAGGAGCCTGTTATGATTGTCTCCGGAGGGGCCCTGCCAGAGCCGTACACATAGAGAGGCTGATCCTAGCAGCCAGCCATTGGGCTGAGCGTGGGGTCCGCAGTGGAGAGCAGACTGGAGAAGCTGAAGGGGCTTACAGCCCCATGGGAAGAACAATGATGCCAGACACCCAGACGCCCCAGGGACTGAACCATCAACCAAGGGGTACACATGGTTCCAGCCAAAAGTGTGGAAGAGGAATGCATTGTTGGGCATCAGTGGGAAGAGAGGTCCTTGGTCCTGTGAAGGATCGATAGATGACCCAACAAAGGGAAATCAAGGTGGGGGAGGTGAGAGTGGGTTGGGTGGAGGAGCATATACTTGGAAGCGGGGGTGGGAGGAGGGGCTGGGGGTTTTCAGGGAGGGGAGAAATCAGGAAAGGTTTTAGCATTTGAAACGTAAATGAAGATTATATTCAATAAAAGCTGTACTAAGGACAAAAGGCTAATGCCCAGAATTTGCAAAGTAGAGAAGAAAATAAAACTGCCAGTTAAGAAACGGACCAGGAATATGAACAGACAGTTTTCATATGAAAAAACACAAATGACCAATAAGTTTCAAAAAGTATTCAATATTTCTAGATATCAAAGAAACCCAGATTAAAATTACATTGAGATATCTCCTTACTCCAATAAGAATGACTGTCATCAAGAAATCTGGCAACAGATGTTAGGAGGATGTGGGGAAGCAGCCCATATTCACTGCTTGTGGAAGTGCAAATTAATACATCTACTATGGAAATCAATATGAGGTCACAACAAATTAAAAATAAAATGCCATATGACCAAGATTCTTCACTCCTAGGCATGGGCCCAGAGAAGTCCATAGCCCACTGCAGAAACAGCTGCACATCTGTGTTTACTGCTGCTCCACTGACAAGCAAGAAACTGGAGCAACCTATATGTCCACCTGTAGGTTAATAGATAATGATAATGTAGTACATATGAAAATGTAAAAGTTTACATAGAAAATGGAGTAAAGAGTTCAGCTGTAAATGACAGTGAAACCATGAAAATTTCAGGCAAGTGGATGGTCTAAGAACGAATGTTAACTGAGGACTCCCACATCCAAAAGGAAACAGGCGAGCGTGCTCTCCCAGAGCGCGCACATATTCATCTGTATGTAACTGTAAGGCTGGTACACTGGTCTTTTTTCTGTGGTTTGTGATAATTATGCTGACCAAAAGCAACTGTGGAAAAAGGGTCTATTTCAGCTTATACTAACACGGTTTTTATCACTGATGGGAGTCCAAGCAGGAACTGAGAACAGGATCGGTGGCAGGACCCGTGGAGGAAAGCTGCTACTCACATGTTGCTTGGCTCACACTCTGTGCCTTCTTACGTAGTTCAGACCCACTTGCCTAGAGATGCACCCTGCACAGTAGGCCAAGCCCTGCTCCGTCAGTTACAGATAAGAAAATGCCCACATACATGCACATAGGCCAGTCTGATTAAAGGGGTTCTTCAGTTGAGATGCCCTCATCCCAGGTGACCTAGGGTGACAATAAAAGCCACCCAGGGTAGTTTCTCCCTTTCTGTTCTTGTGTGTGCCTAGAATATCTTGTTTTTGGTTTTTGGTTTTTTGGTTTTTTGCTTTTTCGAGACAGGGTTTCTCTGTGTACCCCTGGCTGTCCTGGACCTCAAACTCAGAAATCCACCTGCCTCTGCCTCCCAAGTGCTGGGATTACAGGCGTGGGACACCACGCCCAGCTGAATATCTTGTTAATATAATAATATAAAACATAATACAACTTTAAAATTCTCACTGCTTAAAAAAATGCCTCCATGCTTTAAAAGTTTGTTGTCAGTTTAAAAGTCCATAGACTCTCAACTGTGGGGTCCTGTAAAACTGCAGAAAAGTAACATACTTTCTCACTCCAAAAGGGAAGAACCGGGTCAGAGTAAAAATTAAGACCAGAGGAAAGCCAAACCTCAGCAATGTAAATCCAGATCCTAGGGTCAGTGTGTTGAGACTCAGGGCGTTTGGGTTCCAGAGGTGGCCCATTGCTCCCGAATTGCCATCCAAAGCACACACAGCTTTCCCTGTAGGCCCAGGACAGCTCTACTTTATACCTGTCACTGTCCCTGGTAGCAGATAGCCACCATGGTCCAGACATCTCTGGTGCCCTAGCTTCTCTAATGCAATAGAGGCTGTATCATAAGCACTGGCCCCTGTAGGCACACTGACCCTGCCACATAGGCAGCCCCCAGGTACTCTCTCTAACTCGGCCCTCTTACCTCTCATGCCTTCAGTACCAGCACCAGGTATATGATTTACATTTACCAAGTTCAGGTACAACTGAAGATTCAGCCTTGCCCTTCTCCTCAGGGCCATGGCTTCTGTTCGTCACCTGAGAAACTATTTCCTAGATATTTCACATCAGTAGTCATTAATTGATTAATTGCTCTCATTAATCATAGCTGTCTCTTCAGCCCAAGCTGACTAGCATCCTTTGTCCAAATAATGCACAGGTTCTGTGGTACTGATCTCCTGTTGTGAAAGATAATTTTTCAGTTTAAGTTGACCAGCAACCATAGATTCTTAAAATAGTGCACAAACTACCCCAGTATATTTTGTCTTTCCTCTGAAACGTCACAAATCACACGTCCATTATCTGCATTTCTCCCAACGTGCTCCTTTAAAGACACACAACATAGCCCCTTAAGCTTTTTACTCAGTAGCTTATATTTCTCAAAGTTCTCCCGTAGTTCTCTCCAAAACATCATGGTCAGTTAAACACAGCAGCACCCTGAGTCCTGGAACCAGCTCCTATATCAGTTACTTTTTCTGATGCTGTGATAAAATACTCTGACAGAAGGCAGCTTAAAGAGTTTTGCCGTGAACTGTCCAGTTTACGGATTGTCCCAATGGGGGTGACATGGGGTGAAGAAATGACAGACACACATATAGAAGAGTAGGGATTGAAGAGCTATGGAGATGCACCAACAGCTTCCTAGAAGCTTCTTATACTCAGCGTGAGGGCAGAGGAAGTGTTTGTGGTCTCTGCAAACAGGGCTCCCCCATGCTCCCCTAACCAGAACTGGAGGTGGCTAATAGTCTCGATGAACTCTATGCTATATATATAATGAAGTTCACAGGGGATCCTCCTCTTGGCCCTTAAGATAACATGTAAGGCCATCTTTAGAATCCATCATTATGGAAGAAGTGGCATGTACTTTGTGAAGAGTTTCAATGTAATTATGCCTCCTTGTGTAAATGGGAAACACAACTCAGTAGCTGGTGTGGCTCAGACTTCTAGAGTCTAACATTGGGCAGTTTGGTTCAGGCATATTTAAGCACAGTACAATTTGCATAAAAGTTTACTGAAATGGCAGGGTCCTGGCACTTACTAGTTTGTCCTCATTTCCTTCATAGATTTTTAACTTAAACATCATTTAAATGGACACACAGTACATGTGATGGTGAAGATAAAGAACTTGTCCCTATTATTTCTCTTCTTTGGCAGGATACCTGGACTTGTACAGGTTTGGGGTTTTCGTAAGCACGGCTGCAGCAGGCATTCTTGCAGATGTGTTGTTACGCACTTGTTTTTGCACTTCTCCTGGAGTGGAATTGCTAGGTCATAAGTTTGGGTGTCTTTAGTTTGTAAATAAATAAAATTCCCAGATCTTTTCAGAGAGGCAGGACTTTTACAGTCACGCTCGTCCCCGAGCTCAGGTTGATGTGTGTCCTTATTGTGGCTTTATGCTTTCTTTCATCGTTATTAAGAGCTGTAGCGCTTACAAAAGATTTCTCACTTGGTTTTTACTGGAGTTTTCATCTAGCATTTTTCTAGTTGACAGTAAGAACCTTTATCAATATGTCAGTATTCCAACTATATCAATATATCAACTATATCAGTAGTGAATTCTAAACTTGTACATATTACAGAATGAAGAGTTGGCTTTTTTATAAAAAAAAAAAAAAGAGAGAGAGAGAAACTTACTTTCCTGGTAATAATGGCTTTTGACTTTAACTTTGGTCACACTATTGTTTAATATATTTGTATAAATACAGCTATATAAAAACAATATTGCTATTGCTAACATATAGGAATGGCATAGTAGTTTAATTGGATAATTTCAAACTAAGTCTTTGTGTGTGATTTGACAATTAAACCAAACAATTGAGAATCTGGTTTCTGGCTTTTGGGGAGATGGTTTTACTCCTATCTTCTGCTTTCCTGATGTTCTAAGCACAGTTTTGTTTTGTTTTTTCTTCCTCATCTAGAATGCTTACCTTGAAGCATTTATTCTGAAAGTCTTTCTAGTAAAGTCTAATAATGGCTGTTAGGCACAAGGTTTCCTTTCTGCCACCTACATCTAGTTTGTAGGTTGTGTTGTTTAGTTTACTCTTACACTGTTATTTTCTTACTTTAAAAGTATTGTTCAAATGCATTTTGAACAATATGTTTTGTATGTAGGAAAAATGGCAGATGTGTTTGCAAATACTTTCAAGTAAAAGATATTACTATGAAAAACCCTTGTCATTTCTTTTGACTGGGGTTAACCATTAGGTAAACAGTGAAATGCATAGGTATCGATACAGATGGAACACAGAGAAGGTTGGGTATACTGCCTGCATTACTAGCTCCTACACAGCTAGTAATAGAGCTGCGTGATTTTGTTCTGTCACTTCTATCTGTACCATAATGTAGTATACCATAGAAAGGACGTGCTCCCTTTAGTGTTACAAGGTTCTTTTCAGACATATGGTTTAGTTCCCATTCTTATATTCCAACCCCACCCTTGTAGCTCAGTAGACTAGAGGTGTTAGATCATTTCTGCCGCAGCAGGAGTCATGATTCATCTCACACTGTAGCATTAAGGCAGGGGTGGTGGCGAGTGTGGGGAAGTGCCTGCCCAGCATTGTAGAAGACCTGCTCCAGCTCAGCTCCCTTTGTCTCGCTGTCACTTGTTTTGAATGAATACAGGCAAACTGTTTTCAGACAGGGTATACATGTTTTGGTTATTTGAAACACTAAACTACTTATTCTTCGTACGCTACTGTACAAAAACTTTCAGGAAATAGTTGTATCTTTTGAATGTCTTACATTATTTTATGAGAAATATATTCCTTTTCTAAAAGGAAAAAATATAAATTTTACTGTAAAACACTTATGGTTTATTTAGTGAAATATATTTAAGTTAACTTGTAGTGATTGATGTATTTAAACTGAATTCACACGTTGACTAAAATCAAATGTGAAAGTTACAATTTTTTTGAATTCTTAAAAAAAATAATGCAAAGCTGGTTGGCAATAAAGCTCAGTGGCAGATCACTTGCCTAGCACGTACTTCATCCTTGGTTTAATCCCCAGCACAGCAAAAAACAAATAACAAAAACAACAACAGCAACAACAAAAACACGTTTGCATACTTTTATACTAATTAGGTCTACAAAGCTTGTTCATTTGCTCCTACTTAAAATAAATCTAGTCCAATTATGAATATCATTGTTTCTAATTTCATTTTTTATAGCAGAAAAGTAAGTTGTATTACCATCATATGCTCAATGCATTAGCTATGATAACATCAATAAGTTTCTTCATATGTATCTATGTCTATCTACATTGCTTTATGTGATTTCATGTGCATAACGTGTGTCACGTAACTTCATGAACACCATTCTTGTTAATGCAGACTAGAGACAAGAACCCTGCAGCAGAGCCCTGATGACTGTCCGAGTTCACACTCTGGAGGAGTGAACCAGCTTCCGCAGCCTGAGTCCAGTGTGTTTTGTGTGGAAACTGATTTGCTAGATGTAGAGCACATTGACTTCCTAGCTTCTGTCTTTTCACAGAGCTCCTTGGTAAATGTTTATAGTCAGTTCTTGGCTGCATTAGAGACACTGAAGGCATTCTGGGATGTTATGGATGAAATTGATGAGAAGACCTGGGTGCTGGAACCAGAGAGACCTCCCCGGAGTGCAACATCACGCAGGATTGCATTAGGTAGGGAAGAAAGATGAGAGTGTTTTCAGGTGTCTGATTTTATTCTATATTATTTTGCAAAAATAAATTTGAAAATGGCATTTAAACTCTTATTATTATTGTATGATTCAGCTACTGAAACTCTTGGGAATAAAACCTGATTTTTATTACTACATAGTTAATGTAAATGTTTTAGATGGGAAGGTCTGAGGTATTTGGTTATGAAAGGTAATCAATGGAAGCAACATTCAGACAGTGGTTAATTAGTGTTAATTAGCACAGAAGCCATGTTGCAGGTAATGCCAAATGAATGCTGCTTAGAATCTGCCTGTGTTAGAAATGACAAAGTCTTCATCTTTTGTGGAAGCAAAGATCTGGCAGTCTTCTCTGACAGAATACAGAGCGGGAGGCCACTGAGAGCCACCTAAGGCACCGCATCAGCCCTGGTGTAGTTCATGACCAGTGCCTCCTTCTAATCGGTAGCCTTGGCTCAAGGACTAGCACGGCTGTAGTGTGCTGCAGCGCCCTAGGCTCGGCTCGGCTCTGCCAGATGAGCAAACAACGCGCAGCCTGAGGTCGAGTTTAACCTTCTTAAAATCTAGATTTTTATCTAAATTTTCATATATTTTTCACCACATTATGGTAATAGCTGCTTATATTCCCCATTTAATTTCTCTCCCCCCCATTTTTTTTTTTTTGGATTTGGATTTTTTTGAGACAGGGTTTCTCTGTGTAGCCTTGGCTGTCCTGGAACTCACTCTGTACACCAGGCTGGCGTAGAACTCAGAAACCCGCCTGCCTCTGCCTCCCAGAGTGCTGGGATTACAGGAGTGCGCCACCATCGCCCGGCTCCCCTTATTTTTTTGATCTTCTTAAAAGGGTGTGTTCCAGTAGATATTGAAACAATGGTGTGGGTTGTACTGAAGTCAGTGAACAACTTGGCTTCTGTATTTTCTGTCCAGCATACTAAGGGGCAGACCTGGTGAGATTGATAACTGTAGCACTTTACTAGCAACATGTTACCTTCCAGTATTTGACTTAGAATAATTAACCTTATAGTGTATTTGTCAACAAGTACATGCTTAGACTGAAAACATTTTCTTTAGAGAAATGTCATGATTTATTATCATCATGGCACCATTAAAATAAAGATTCTTGAATCACATTTTCCATTAGTTTCCTTATTGTTCAGCTCGAACAGCCAATTTTTAGACATGTCCTGCCTCTCTTAGCTTCTCCCTGCCTCAAGCAATGATTCGCTGGAGGGCTAAGCCTGGATGGGGGAGGGGGGAGTGTGTTCTTACAGCCACTGCCTAAGTGGCAGCACTTTCTGGTCTGTGGTAGACAGCACCTGAGACTGATGGGACGAGTGCGGTCTGTATTGACAAAGAAAGTGGGCAAGTTTTATTTTTCTCATTGAATGTCTATACCACATATTTATTTTTTACTTTGACCACTTTTTTTTTGCCAGATTTCTTTATTTAAATTTATTATTGCCAATATTAGCAAAAAAATTTATAGAATTTATCTTATCACTTTTGTTATAAACATGAGCTGAAATTGATCTTAGCTATACTACATAACTTCACCAACTAGCTTTGTAGAATTTGTGCATATCCAGTACAGTTAAACCTGTAAAAGAATCTAGTTCTGAATAACGTCATTTTTTTTAGCTTCGGAAAGGTTTTTTGAGTAAGATAACCATCTTTTTAATGTGAGTTAAACATTTGTTATCTTTCAGAAAGCACAAATACAAAGTTTTTATGTAAGTTTTTTTAGACATAGCAATTTTTGCCAGTTATAACACTAGTTTTTTTAAATTTGACCATAATTATATGAAATATTAAGTTTGTAAAAAAAGGTCATGAAAAGTAGGTTCATTCCTTACATGTATGATTTCTATATATTAAAGTCTTTATAATTTAACTGAAAAGTTTTATTAATCATTACTGGAACATAATTTGCAGCATACCAGTTTAAATTAATCATATAAATTTTGGTCTTGTCTTTTGAAATTTGAGGTCCCTGAATCTTTAATGGTAGTCATAATAATTTCAAAAATACATCTCAGTGTTAAAGAATGATGTTTACCTCTACACAACCCTAAAAATAATTTGCTAGCTTTTTCCTGAGATAAAATAGGCGGCCAGACCAGCATGCATGGGTCTTCTTCTTTCATTTCAGGGAATAATGGCTCCATAAACATCGAGGTGGATCCCAGGCACCCGACCATGCTTCCTGAATTTTGCTTTCTTGGAGCTGATCATGGTATGTCATCTTAAAGTTACAGATCTGGAACAGGTTCATAAAACCCTGTCTAACATTATCAAATATTCCAAAATATTAACATAATTATTTTAAATCCAATTCTCATTTTGAGCTGTATACTTCCTTACAAAGTAGAAATTTGAGATTTAAAGCCAAATAGCTAAACAAATGCTGTGGCAGAGGTTGCTACAAAACAAAAGCAATGAAGCCTAAATTATTAAACTGTTTTTCTTCTTTTGAACATCTACAGTGACAAAACCCCTCGGAATCAAGCTGAGGAGCAACATTCATTTGTGGTGGGTACCTTGGCACTATGCGGGTACTGTTCTATGGCTTAACAAACTTCATAGGTTTGTTTGTTTGTTTGTTTTTAGGGATCCAGAAAATAGTCTGTTACAAAATTTGAAAGATGTGTTAGAAATTGATTTTCCAGCTCGTGCTGTCTTGGAAGAATCTGTAAGTTGAATCATTGCCTCAATAGTCTATATTATGTTAATAATAAAATTTCAATGGTTCTCTCAGGAAAACAAGGCTGAAAAAGAAAAGAAATTGGAAGAGTGTTGCAACACAGAGCTCTTAGTTAAAGTAGCACTGGCATCAATGGACGTGTTAACTGTCTGTTAGTGCTTAACCGGGGCTTTGTTCAGGACTGTCGGCAGGGAAGTGGTTAATGACAGATACACTTATTAAAACTACAAAGAAGAGAAGAGACACTAATGAGATGTTTGGGGTTTTGTACTGCTTGCTATGGGTGACTACAGTACAGTTTTAATTACTTTGCTGTAAGTTTGTGAAGGACAGCGATAGTTTTTCAGAAGTGAGCAGCACCATTGATACTGTAAAGATAACGAAGGCAGGGTTGGCTTTGGACTGAGCCACTGCCGTCAGCACTAAGTGATGGAGATCACTTTCTTGTTTCCTTTGCCGCAGAACTGTTCGACCTGGTTTGGTGTTTACTAGCTCATGTCAGATCTGTCTTTGTGTCAACACAGGAATGATTATGTATATGGAAAAAAAAATGGCTAAACTATAAAAATCTTGCCAGCCAAAAATGAAACCTTATATATGTTAGTGTAGAGGGAATACTATGACGAGACAAGGTTTTATCCCTGCTTATATGTTCCGCAGTATAAAATCATACTTAAAGCTCAGATATAGGAACGAATATTGTATATATCATATTTGTTCTTCCTAATCTCACCTATCCACATTCAGCACAAGCATTTTCTTTTGAAGGACTTTAGCATGGACTGTGGAATCTGTTATGCCCGTCACCTGAATGGTGCCATTCCAGATCAAGTGTGTAATAATCCCCAATGTGGACAGCCTTTCCACCAAATATGCTTGTATGAGGTAAAACTAGTAATTCTCTACACTGGAAATATAGCATTACAATAATCTGTTTTACTAAAGTACTTCTCTGGTTTGCACAAACTCCTCTTACTAGTTAATCTCACACACCCATAGACTTCATTTCTTCATCCTGTAAACTATTAAGTGTACCAGAGAACCCCCGGGAGACAAACTAACTAGAATATTCTCATGAATAGCATGCTGACACTTAATAAATATGTGGTAGGTGTAACCGAAGCCTCCCTGAGTGTCTGCTTCCAGTATGTAAGTTCTCTAGACCAACAGATGAGGAAGGCAGGCGTAAGGAAGGCCTTGCTCAGTAGGTACTGTGTGCTGCTGTGCAGGCTGCATATACACGTGGAACGGATAAAATAGTTCTCTGTTGAATGCTCACGGGTCCTCGTGACCTGAGCTCCTCTTTTCTACATGCATTGTGCTTCCATCTCTCAGTCAGTCAGTTCCCTTAGCACTCCTGTTAGGGCACAGCTTATATGATTGACCGTCTCTGTGAAAAGCATCTTACAGTGGGAAAGTTCCATAACTTTTCTGTCTTTCTCTCTTGAAATATAATAGTTGGGGTTGTTTACTCTTTCTTAATAGGAAACTTAGGGACAGTCATTTTACTGTAGACAATCATAAAAATACCAGGTCTACTTGGGAAAGTATAATGGAATTTATACTTTCTTTTGTGGTACTGAGAATTCATTTTAATTTTTAAAAACTTATTGCCTCATAGTCAGTACAGTGGAAATTAGCCCACTGTTGAATTAAGATTAGAATCTCAAAATCCTAAGATACTTTTATAGAGAAATTGTTGATATGTGATTAATTGGTTTAGTTAGTGAGCCACAGGAACTTGTATGAGTCTCTCTCTGTTTATGTCTCTTTTGCATGTAAAGTGTGTAATTGTCAGCCAAGTCTTAAAGGGCCCATAAATTGCTTATACATTAGAAGTTTATATTCCAATTTTAATAGTGATGTCTCAGTTATTCAATACAATAGCAATTGGGTATTGGCTCAGAAAAAAGTTTCCCTTTTATAGAGCACAAAGTCAGTCAAAGTCCATCTGCATGCACGTGTCCACTGACGTGATCTGCACTTTGCTTTGTGCAGTGGCTGAGAGGGTTGAGCACCAGCAGACAGAGTTTTAACGTCTTCTTTGGTGACTGTCCCTATTGTAGTAAGGTAAGCCAGTTGTCATGATATATGAAATGTCAATCACATCTTTTGTAAAGTGTGCCTGGTTCTGGGGAACCTGTTATAGAGGATATGTAGTTAGCTTACCGAATGGCTTTTAAATATGTTGTTCTTTATTTAATCAAATTATGATAGTTTCTTATGAGATATATTATCTTTGAATATACCTTAATTTTCAAAGTATTTTTGATCAAAAAGATTTATGCCTTCTAAATTTCTTGGTGATCTTAAGAAAATATTTTGAAATTGTGTGGCTAAATAATTTCTTTTTTGCTTTTTGTTTTTTGGGGTTTTTTTTGTTTGTTTGTTTGTTTGTTTGTTTGTTTGTTTTTCGAGACAGGGTTTCTCTGTGTAACCCTGGCTGTCCTGGAACTCACTCTGTAGACCAGGCTGGCCTTGAACTCAGAAATCCGCCTGCCTCTGCCTCCCAAGTGCTGGGATTACAGGCATGTGCCACCACGCCCGGCGAAATAATTTCTAAGAAAAACCAATAGTAAATTAAAATACTATTTTAATCCTTAATAGTGTACCTAAAATTTTGTTAAAATATATTCTCTCTCTTTCTCTTATAAAGCCAATTACCTTGAAAATGTCTGGGAGAAAACCCTGAGTGGAACCTACCTGTCAAGCGATGGAATGCGTAAACATTGTTTAAAAATAAAAACAAAAGTAAAAACATTTATTTGTTGACTTCAGAGAAAATACAAAGCAAGACATACCAATGTAAGCAGGCAGAATATAGTCAATCCATAGTAACACACATCTGCCTTTGTCTCTTCACTCAGAGTCAACTGAAAAACTGCAGGCCAAAATCTTGGAGAACTTTCCATGTCTGTGACTCCCAGATTACCCATGGGCGTGTATCTGTACCGAGGCAGGGATCTTGGCTTCCTGATGGGATCTCTACTGGTGCAGTCCAGATAGGGCTTACAATATGAACCTTGGAAACTCGTATAGCTGGGTGTCTGTTGAAGACTCTGCATTTCATTGAAAATATCAGAATACTCATGTATTTTCCTTGTCCTTGAGATTTCCTATGGGGGGAAAATATTTTGTTAGATTTGAGTTACTGAGGTATTTATTGTGTACTCATCAACAATGCTAAATAAAACAACACACCAATCAAGTCTGGTCATTAACACCCCTTGTTGGCACCTGGCATATCACCACAGCACAGATCTCTTTGGAAGGCTGCAACTGTGCTGCACTGAGGCAGGGGGACATCATTTCATGTGGCTGGAAACAGGAACAGTTGAACTACTGTTTAACTGCTCACTATTCAACTTGAAGGAGGTCCAAGGTTGTTCTGTTTTTGCTTTACCTTGGTGACTTCTGGCATATCCCCTCCTTCTACCAATTATTGAGTAATTTAGCAAAAGAGAGCTTCCTTTTTAAGAGAGCAAACAAACGTCTGCTGTCTTCACTGTTAGCGTCTTCCCTCAGACTGCATCCTCAGAGCTGCCTGCTGCCCTTCAAGCAGTGTGTCCTCAACCCCTCCACTACACGGTCACTTTCAAAGGTCAGAAAGGGTTTGTGCATGAGAATATGTGTTGTCCAGGCACATGCCTATAATCTCAGTACTTCAGATTTCTGAGTTCAAGGCCAGCCTGCTCTCCAAACCAACTTTCATGTCAGCTCTGGCTACAAATTAAGATCCAATCTGAGACAGTGCAAAAACAAAACAAAACAAATCAAAACAAACAAAAGATACATTTAGGAGGGATGTGATATTCACATGGGAATAACTTTTTACTGATAGTTTTGGTCACTAGAAGAAAATAATTTACTTTTTTCTCCATGTTACCAAATCATTCTCACATAAAGGGAAAGAAACCCTTTATCAAATAAATTTCCAACGGCCGAGAAACATTGGAAAGTTGATTATATACCTAGTCAGGAACGGAAATCACAGTACTAAAATGTTAAGAGGGAGTGTCTGTGACTTTCTCAATGTCTCTCAGCAACAACTAATGACATCACATAGAAAGATCCTCCTATAGTTAGGAAAGGCAGGCTATAGCACAAGCTTAAACAATTTCTTTATTTACTAGAACCTGCCCACTTGTTTATGTTTCACCTAAGGTTGCTTTTGCATTGACAAACTACATACTTGAATAGTTCTGGCAAAAACTATGGGTTATAAGAGCAAAAATATTTTCAATCTAGACAAAATTTTTGCTGGGCTGGAGTGTGACTTCCTGGTAAAGTTCTAACTCAGAACCAAGTATTCCATCATGAAGGGCCGGATACCACATCCGACCACACAGAGGTACAAAGATGCCCTTGGGAAATGCAGCGTGCTCTCTCAGGCTGGAGCATACACAGGACTGCGAGGCTGTGACCCATGCCTGGGTGACTCCAGTACAGTGGTTTTCACAAGTAGCACGGGCTACGGCAGTGCAGTAATCAATCTGTACTCTATGGCTCTCAACCTACAGTGGTGTTCGCTCACAAGAGAGAACAGTCTCTGGAGATATTTGTGTTGTCACAACTAAGAGGAAGCATTATTAGCATCTTATGAACATACAACAGCAGTGTTAGCAAACATCCTACAACACAAAGCAAACTCATCCTATAGCAAATAGCTCAGCCCTAAATAGCAACACTACTGCTTCTAGAAGACCATGTAGAGAGTGTCACTAACTTTAACTGCACATTACACTCATGCACAATGGGTATCAAACTAACTCTTGAGGACCTAAAGGAAAAGTTAAACATAAGTAGACAGGATCTCAGTAGAGATCTGAAAACATAATCCAACCCTGGAACTGAAAATCATCATAGCAGAATCAGACCGGTACTGGCTAGGTTCAGTTGCTAATTAAACCCTGATGGTTTGACAGTTACCCTGCCATTAGGCAATACCCAAACAGCAAGACTAACCTAAAGACCCAGCGCCTCGGCCTCCGCTGCTATGTGTAAGAAGTGATATTACATGTATGTGCTCGGCACTCAGGAGGAAGAGGAGGAAGGACTAAAGCATAACGTGGAGGAAGTAAAGGTTGAAAAGGCTTCTAATTGGATGACAATGTGAAGCCATAAATAAAACGAGCTCAGCAGACTCCAATCCACCATGGTACTTTGGAGATGTTTTGTCTCCGGCTTTGTTTGGGTTTCTCTGCTTGCTTGTTTTTACAGTGTGGCTCTTTTGCTTATATATTATGGCTTCTGATTTTGTATGTGTGCATGTGTGTTTGCCTCTATGTGAGTATGTTACTTGTGCTTTTTCTTTTCCTGGTTTGGTTGGCTTTTGTTATTTTTAATTTGCCCATTTTTTTTCTAGGGAGAGAGAGAAAGGTCTGGAGTTGGATGGGTAAGAGGTTGAGAGGCCAGAGGGTAAACGGTGATCTGAATACATTATATGGAAAACAATGATTTAAAAACTCTTACAGAGGGAGCAATGCCTAATGGTTAGAGCTCTGTGGTGTGTAAATCCCCCACGAAGGAGTTAGAATCACTATAACAGTGCAGTGATGCATGTAATCTCACAGAGTGGAGGAAAACTGTCCAGTAGTAGTCCCACTGACGCACTTGGCTATTTTTTAAAAAACTATCAAAACCCATTCAGTTAGGAAAAGGAAAATGATGCTTCCACTAAATGATGCTTTGATAAGGAAGGTGTATAGGAGTGCAGCTCGCCTCCTCTCTCATGCTGTACACAGGAAGTCAGGGGCAAAATTCAACTATGAAGGAACAGTATTAAGGAAATGGGGAGGAAGAGGCTAGGCATATTACAAAAGAATGACAAAGATCTTGTGTGTAGACTATGTAAACAACTTCCAGCCCTTGGAAATACACCCCATAGAAGAAAATATATACATGGCCAGTAAAATCAGTGTTATTCGGCATCGTGTAAATAGCTGTACTCAGGTGAATGTTACTATGCGTGTGAGAGTGGTTAAATGTAAAGGACTGGCAACACTAAGTGTTGGAGAAGAAATGTCGGCATGACCAGCCCACTTGCACATATAAAGGGCACAGCCATCTCGCACATATTGGCTAACAGCTTACACTCACGTTTGTCGAGTTGGGGAGCTATACCCATGCCAGGGCTCATGTATTGAGTTCAAAGGGCAGCTTGTGGGAGTCAATCCTTTGCTTTTTACCAAGTGAACCCCTGGGATTAAACCCAGGTGGTCTGTGGCATGCATCTACTCCGTAAGCCATCTGGCCTCCCCATGTGCCAGATTTTATAATGGAACATATTTATCCAATGATCTAGTAATTCCATGTGTGCAATGTCCATAGTAGACTCTGTGCAGAATTAATAGCAATACTTTCCATAAATAATATTAAACCAGAAATGATTCATATGTCCTTTAGAAGGGAAATGATGGATACATGAATTGCACAATGATAAGGAATTATTGGTATATTCATGAACACAGAGAAATGTTAAAAGGTAATAAATGAAAGGGGCAGATATAAAATACTACATGCTAATACTGCGGTATTACTGTGGTCACGGACTTTAAGAGGCAAAGCCAATCTCGAGGTAAGAACTGGCCGGATGCTGTAGCCGGAGGGCAGAGCGAACAAAGGGCTGCTGGGGTGCAGGCGCCTGCCCAGCACCCACCCCAGGCAGGCCAACGGGAATGCAATGCATCTCTTCACTTGAAACCTGGGTGTCTACTTTCACAGGACTGTCCTGACTTCTAAAGACTTAGAAGTTTTGATTTTGTCACCAGACAGTATTTGTGTTTAACTTTACAAGTGGGACTATAAAATATGCCCATTTGAAATAGATTTTGGCATGTAAGTTTTAAATAAAACCACAAATAATGCTATTTCATACTGAATAAATGCAAGAGGTTCCTTTGCGCACTAACAGCATATTTCGCTCTGATAGACTTGTTTGCTGGTTGGATGAGAAATGTATAACTCCACTTCTAATTTTTGACTCAGCTGCCAAGAAGTTCAGAGCCAAATTCAGTGCTCAGTTTAGTGATTCTCATCCCAGCTGCCCCATACATCAGTCTGCCTTGGTAGAGGGTGAGAAAGGTGGGGTATTAAATTACCTCACTTCATACGGTGGACTGCTTCAAACCATGAGAATCATGGTGCACAAATCAAAGGAAACACTAGCTATCCTGACATAAGTAAACTTTCCTTTTCTTTTCAGATACATTTTGTATGCTTTGCTTTCCCATCATAGGATGTGGGCTCAGGGAGGGCTTTTTGCTGTTGTCTGCATGAGTCATGTGCAAAGGGCAAGGCACTCTCCATCCAAGCAACTCCAAACAGCCTACTGACCGGCAGGTCCTACCCTTATGTTGGTGGTGAGGATTAGAGTAGAGGAATCATGTAAGGTGCAGAATATGCAGGGGAGGGTCCCTAGTGGATTGTAGATGGTAAAAGAACTCCAAGTGTGCTTCCTTACCTTTCTAGGGGTTGGGAGAAGTAACCAGATCTATCCGCATGAGTACTTGCTTCTGTTCCTGTGACAGTACTGCATGGTTCTTTGATTTTACCAGGGGGACAGGATATTTCTATCCTCACTTGACAAACGCATACAATCCTGGCCTTCAGGGCAGGGAGTGGATCTGTCTGTATTCCCAGAGTTTATTCCAAGGTAATAGCACTAAGACCCCTCCACCCAGCACTCACCGCGGCTGCCAGCCTGCTCCGCAGCGCTGTGGGCGGCCGGCTGGCTTCCTGCTCCTCTTTTCCTGTTGCTCTGGCCTCGCTGCAGACTTTCTTAGTGAGCTTAGCTGGGAACTCATTGGCTGGTTTCCTTGTAGCCTTTGGTGAATCAACCTGTTGGTATGGAGTAACAAGATATAAGGAAATGAAAACTATGACATTATGACAATAAACTATGACATTAAAAAAACCACACACTCATATTCAGATTCTTTAAAAACCTAAGCTGGCTAACAATGAGCTGAGAAAGAAAGGAAAACCAAAAGCAACAATGCCTATCATGGAAACAAACGCAACACCTAGCAAGACCCAGATCCTTCCTCCTCTAGGGGAGGGAAAGACCAGTTAAAGTCAGTGCCGCTGATACACACATGCTATAAAAATTATCTCTACAGAAAACTTGCTTACAATGAAAATTGAATTTTTATGGAGCATTGTCACATTTTCAAACTGCATGCGACTTCATTATTAACCTTTGCTGTGAGTAGAACCAGTTATCATTGTAGCTTAAGTTCCTATTAATTAAGATCTTATTTTCCTATTGTTGAAGAGAGGCTAATTGATGTGAAAGTATACAGGAGCCTAAGATGTTGCATACATAGCGTGCAGGTAGTTTAACCTCTGTGCATGTTGCCTGGCAGCAGGTACTAATACCAGAGGTCAACGTCATGACAAGCTCAGTCTCTCAGGCTTCCTTTGCACACTGTGGTGTTATCTGGGGAATGGCTGACTCAATAACCTTGAGTAGACACAGGACTAGAGGGCAGATCCTACAACGCAGGTGGAGCACTGAAAGCCAACGAAGGTCCTTGAGTGAAGTGTTTGTACAGCAGCTTCACAATTCTAGCAGCTCAAAGTGCTGTCGCCTTTCTCCCTGGGTTAAATGGAGAGCAGGACACAGGAACAGCAGAAGGCGAAATAATGGAGTAGCCAGTGCCAAAATAGAGAATAAATTATGCTGGCTGGGCAAATAGAGTCTTAATTTGCAGTCTCTCAATTTCCAGTTCCTATTGCCAAGTATGTTCATTCCTTCTCTTTGAAATAGGCTGGTGCTCTGAAGGCGGGCTCAGTTGTCACAACACGCCTTTCCTCCCACCTCCTCCCGGATCTCAGCATCTGAATGAATGGCAAAACCACTGCCTTTCACTAACCTGCAGATTGGGAATGTTTCCCAATCACTTGGAGTTTAACTGTTTTTCACCCTCCCTCTAAGTCCACTGGGAAATTTGATGGGACCTATGAGCCGCAAGCGAGCCGCCCTCCCTGTCATCAGCTGGGTAAGAAATGCAGACTTGTTATTTATTTAATGGTGTAAAATGAGGGTCCCCACACTTGTTTCACCCCCCTGCAACACTGGTATAGCAGTCATTATGAAACCTTCTCTGGATTAGTTGAAGGTTTTTCCCTTCCATCTTTATTGAGACACAATCAACATGAATATTTAAGTTGTCTGCTATGATATTTTGAAATTCTCACATTGTAAAATACCATGAATAAGTCCATATATTTATCACATCTGTGTGTATAGTGGGGTAAGAATATGACATCTATTTTCTTAGTAAATTTCAAGCACATGGCTCAGAATTAAGTATACCTGTCATGTTGTAGAATAGACTTCTGTAAGTCGCAACTGAAATGTTTCGGTCTTTAACCAACTCCCCCCCTCCAGACTTCTGGTCTCCACCCTTCTACTTTGCAGTGTCTCCATGCATTAGATTCCACATCTGAGGTACAGCCATGCAGTGTCTGGACCAGTTGGCCATGTTTTACTGGGTATTAACGAAAAGAGGGGAGTTCTTTCTTTTCTACAGCTAATGACTTTTCTTACCCAGTGCATTATTTTTATCCGTTTGTCAGTGCATACTTCTTTCCCTACTATAAATAATTCTAGAATAATAATATATTCAGGCCTCTGTGATGAGATTTCATTGCTTCTGGCTAAGCATTCAGAACTGTGGACATCGACATCGGGTTGTATGGACTGTTGTTATTTGCAATCACTGAGGACTTTTAGTCTGTCCTGTGTACTAAGCATTAGCGGTATCAGTTTTCCCTCCAGAACCTCTGACCTGCGAACAGGATTGGGCATAATAGATCTTATCACATATGAGGCTTCCTGGAAGAGATGGTGCCCTGTGGATCTGGTCATTGACCAGACAATTGAGCTGCAATGCCATGGACACTTCTATCTAATTAGCAAAATGCTTCATAACACTAAGAGAAAGATGGGATGAGTAAATTCTTAATTTTAAACAGAGTGGAGCTTTCTTATTTACAAGTATATGAAAAGAAATACAAAACACTCCTGGCATCTCAGAATATCAAAAAGGCACTACCCAAATATGCATCACTTTCAAGGAAACTCACTACTTAAATAAGATAGTATTTTGATTAATTTTCCAATGTAACCTTACACTGTTCTATAAAACAGGAACACTTTATACTCCTAAACATTGATAATAAAGTCTCCCAGCCATGGATTTGTGATCCATTCCTCTCATATAGAAAACAACAGGAAGACAAGCTCAGAGAATTCTTTGAAGAATTAAAGTTCCTCCTTGAAGCTTTGTACCCCAGCAATATATATTCCTCCTTGACTTGCTGAGCCTTGGGTTCAGGCTGAGAAAAGGACCCATATTTTTCTGTGTGCGATGAGGGAAACTGGAACCTTCAAACTGACCCACAGATTTCTTTCTGCCTTGACATGGGCAATTCATTGGACTTCCTGCTTCTCAAGGAAGAGGCTTGGTCACTGAAATATGACCCAGAGAAAGAGGCAGGGCTGTACCCTGAGGTTCTGTGGTTGGGTTTACACTCTAAGAACCCTGGAGCTGAAACCGACTTAGGCAGCGGCAAGCACTGGAGAGATGTGGTTTCATTCACTGACTTTGAAAGAGTAAGCTACAGAGGCTGGGAGGTGGGGGGAAGCACAATGGTAGCCTGCCTGCTAAGGCAGATGTCAATCCAAACCTAACATTATGAAAAAGACGCTTCTGTGAGTGGCATGAGCAAGTGTGGGGCCATCTAGACCAGGAACCTTGTAACCAGACCAGCCTGGCCCTGCAAGTGAAGGCTATGCTTTTCAGGAATAATAAAACAATGGCATCTCTGCTATGTTGGAAAAAAATTCATTTCCAGTTTAGCTCCAGAGAAAAATGCCAGTGTGCTGTAAATGTTCACCACACTCATTCAAACATCTATTAGTAAAATACCTCACTTTCCTTTGCACAATCAATGCTATGAATTCACGGAAATTCTTATACTAGTGTGCTACTAAGTCAAACAAATTTTACTAAGAATGTTACATTTTAAAACTTTCTTTTAGAATTAACCAATATGCTGAAAATTAAATATCTATAATATTTTCCTTTGAATAATAAAAGGTAGAAAACATGGATCTGAATATGTGTGCTTTGTCAGGTACATATACTGATATTTCTAACTATCTATCAAGGAATACTAATTTGTTCACTACCCCATCACATAGCAGCAGCAGCAAGGTGTGCTGAGTGACTGAGAAAGAGGCTGGCACTTGGAAGTGAAAATTTGTAGCCACCATGTGGACAGTCCTTGGCTCGTACAATTCTGTTGGAGTCATCTGCAGATGCCGTCCTGTGTGCTCCCTTCAGCAGAGCTGAGGACAGGGCAGTTATGACAGCAAAAGGCCAACATCTGCTAGATTGATTTTTTTATAGCATTAATCAAAATCTGCAAACCGTAGAACTTAAAATTAAGATTCAACTTACCCACATATACTCAAACTACATTTTTGATATATTTAAAGATATATGTGCACATAAAATAGAACAGAAATAAAATCATTAATTAAATATTAATTAAATAGTGGAATATCTTCCTGCCTACATATCCAGGCTCATCACATTGATAACAGAAATTAAGATTTTAAAGTAACTATTTGATTTTAAGTAGTATTAAAATCAAAGTGGTCTAATCAAAAGGAACAAAACATTTTTAATGAAACCTCATTGGAAAATGTTCTATATTGTGTTATTTTCTGCTTAAAAATGGTTTCACAGCAAATCCTCTTTGACTTGGAGAACCAAACACTGTGGAGATAATGATTGGCATTTTATACCAGAAGATATAGTAGTTTTTAAATGCTTTCTTTTACATTTTAGTTATGTTTATGAAATTGAAAACTATAAAAAAAAAGAGGGGGTGGTGAAAATCTTCTTAAATCTTAAGTACTGACCATGACTGTGAGGGGCACAATGTCAGGGAAATGCTGTTTGTTTTGTTGGAAAAGTCATAGAAATACAAAAGTCAATACAACTGTTAAAATAAGTCTCCATAATTACCAGGATCAAAATCCAGTGGCTTTTCATTAAACATGAACTTTTGTTCTGCCTCCTGTAACATGTAAACAGTACTGACAATTGGTTTGTGAGGCACTTGCTACAATAAAATGTAATTGTGTCACGAGAGAAAGGTGACAATCATGGGATCATGAAAAAATTACATATTCTCACTGCTAGTTAATTAGCCATGCAAACCCTCCTCAAACAGATATTCTCTTCTATTAGGAATGATTACTGTGCAGGCCTGCAGATGTCAATACCACAGCCATTCAAATACTTCTTTTCCTACTAATTGAAGGTTGTAAAGCTCTTGTGCCAAGGTTTTGCTTCCAAAGAGCTAATTTATGACTAGAAGGATATTTTATGTCTTCAGTTGCAGCAGCTACAAAATTCAGCAAATCAGAACCATCTGTGCACTGAGACTTGACTCACCATTCTCCAGCAGCCACATTAGCCTGCATCCTGCATTCTTGGCTCAAGAGCACTTGTGATGATCCAAAGTTCACAAGGAAAGTTAGAAGGGAATGGCATTCTAACCCTAACTTGTACCTCCAGCAGAAGAGAACGCCTTCCACATACATGCGTGTGTGCATGCATTTACTATTGGAGAGCTTCAAGTGAGAGTTACAACCTTGTCTGTGTAATACTGTTGTTAATCACAGATTTGGGTTTCTACCATCCTCTTCTGAGAATCCTTGGACTTTATAATTGTTTGCTTTATGAATTACCTTTTTTAAAAGTTGATATGAGGTCATTTATTCAAAGAAGCACAATAAAGGAATAGCAATTCAATAACAACTTTGCTAAGAAAATTATTCCTTCTATAAACCGAAAGGTCAACAGATATATATCAATACTCTCTAAGACTATTATCATGCTCCATGTTATGGTGAAACTGGGAGGTAAAGCCCAGGGTCCAGTGCTGAGAGAAAGCCTGAAGAAGCCCACGAGAGGCTCCGGGTCAAGGCCAAGTGGCCTTTACCTCACTCGTTCCTAGTAATCCATGCACAAGGTCATCGGTGATGGCTTCATTCCTTATCAACACACAGTAGGAACAGATCCCATTCTAAGAGACAACACACTAGAGTAATGTTCATGTTTCTTAGTGCTGGATTAACAGAAATAAGAATTAATGTAGCAAGCAAGTCACTTTTGCCCTGAGATATCTCCACGGATGCACTTTCACAGAGTGAGATCGGCAAGAGCACAGGGACTGCGTTATACTTACTTTTTGATGGGTTGGAGTCCACACATTGGACCTCTGTCCTTCAGTGGAAAATACCAGTGGCCCTGAAGGTACACCACCTGGATTCAATATTTTCTTGAGCTTCTGATAGTCAGGTTTTTCATCATAAGCTAAATTATGAACATACATCAAGTACTTGACGAGTTCACCTGTGAAGTACCAAGTTTTTATGTGTCACTCATAATTGGGAAGATTTATCATAAGTCATCTTTCTGCTACCCGCTTTCCTTTAAAACACACTAACCCTACCTGACTGAACAAAAAAATAAACAAGTCTATAAAAAGCATTTAAAATAATGTAAAATAAATATTTTTAATAACTGGCATGACTCGCTGGCAGTGGGATAAACTGGCAACGCTGGCATGCTTAGAGTGGGCTTATGACAGGAGGAAGCCCCTGCACAGTTATGGAGCACAACTACTAATGGCTATCAGAACTGCAGCCCTCCATACGCTTCAGACATCTCTCAGGTTGAGCATTTAAATATTCACTCAAAAACAAACGGTCCTCATTATAAATCTAACTTCAAAGGGAAAATTCATTGCAGGTTTCACATACAGGTTTCATTTTACTGTTCTATGAGGATGCTTAGGCATGAGCATGGTTCCCGTTCTTAGTCATGGCCGGCGTTAACAAGGGAGGAGTCTTCCCTTGAGTTCTTTACATCACAGTATCCCAGTGCACCCTGCTATTTTTGATTTTAGGTCAGTAGGATGAAGAGTTACATAGTAACTTCTTGTCCTAGTGTCTGAGTTAGTGCTTAGCACATGTGAGGCCTTGGGTTCAAAATCCATCACTAAAGTACATAAAAGCTCACTAGTTTTTAAAAAGGAACACAATTAGTAATAAAAAGGCATAGTGTTGCACTTAAATGTCTTTTCTCTGTAGTTTTTGTTTCAAAAGGGTCGTGGTAAAATCATATTTTAATTTGCTTATACTTATATATGATTTTATCCTTTAAAAACTTACTACTGACCCAGATAGGAGTAACTCATTCTTTCTCCTTTAGGTGCTTATATTCCACAGTCAGAAAGTTGGGGCAGCTCTGTGAGCTGAGGAGGAACCTCTAACACTGTCCTCTCCTCATGTCCTCCCTCCATTCAAAGAGACGTAAGAGGCACTGCGTCTCACTCTCTAGAACAAAAAAAACCTGAAAGTAATAGTCACATCCTTTCTTTCCGCTAAAACCAGGGTGATCTTTTTATTTTTAAGTGTGTACGTGTATATGTGTGTATACACACAAGTACATTCACACAGGCATGTGAGGAGCATAGGAGGTCAAAAGAGGGCCTCAGTTCCCCTAGCACTGGAGTTACAAGGACTGTGACCTCCAATGTGGGTACTGAAAATTAAATACTAGTCCTCTACAAAAGCAGTAAACCTTCTTACTAGCTGAGCTATGTCTCCAGCCCACCCAAAGTGACCATTCTATACCAGTTAGAATGATCTAGAAATCTAGATCTAGAATGATCTAGAAATGAAGAGCTAATGTGGTTAAGATGAGAGCACTTGGCTTTGTTGTTATTTGTTTTGTGTTTTTAACAATCTAGCAATTAGACAACTTACTTTCTCCTTTTTTGTTGTCTAACTTAAGAGACATATCAAGCTCTGTTAAATGACACCAAGCCTACCAGATCACTGGCAGCCAGCTCCTGTTTGAGAACATAAGTTAACTGACATTTGCTGGTATCTCTCTGGGAGCTACCAATCCAATTCCTATACAAATATTCAACAATGCCTTTTTCTGGGACATATTCTGCTGATTTTCAGTCTTATAATAGCTGGTAAGCTAAGGTTCATATGAACTACAAGTTCGTTTAATCAGAAGATCCCAAATTGAGAATAGAACTGAGTTTGTTGGGAAGAAATGTCTGTCAAAAGACAAAGGCAAACTCCCAGCATAGCACCAACTGAGCATCGCTACACAAAAACCTGTGGGCACCAGTGTGGTACAAGTCAGGCTCAGGAGGCCCAAAGGGAGACTGAGAATTTATTATCATGAGCCTCAGGCTCCAAGGGTTTTGATGAAGCACTGATGTAAACATTGTCCCTTCCACAATCTGGGCTTATTCCATTAAGTTTCCTCTTTGATTGACTTGTGAATTTCCAGAACTACTAAACAATACACAGAGTATCATGGAATTACTACACTACTGAGTTATCTGCTTTTTTGGATAGCAACACATTAAGCATCCTCACTGACTACCAGTTCAAGACATAAAAAACTTCAGAAGCTACCCCAGGATTTGGACATACATGTTGAAAACTTCTTGAGTGCTGTATATGCGTGTGTGTATGTGTGTATGTATATGTATATATCTGCAAACCAGCTTATTTGCAAGATTGTGTTGGTTCTATGTTCTCTAAAGAAAATGCCCTATTAAACATTTTGTGCTCTAAGCACTGAAATCTGTTTCATCATTACTAGCATAGAGGAAGTTCATGGTGTGAAAATGAGGAATCAGGTGTAACTCAGCACTAGTTTTCTGCTTGTCTAAAATTCTGGACATAGACTGGCTCACAAGCATCCACCTTATACAGTCTGAGGCATCTAAGACTTCTTTTCTAGATCTGAGCCGAAAGGACAAGTAAGTTGGGGGTGCATATAATTTTAAGAGGAAATGATATGTCTGACCCATCATGCTTTGTCGCGCTGAGGAAATATACTCTCGGATGTGGTGAGAAGGCTAGACGGAGGAGACCCGTGGCGGTGTGAGCAAGCTCGTTAATGTGATAACAGAATAAAGCAAACAACAACCAAACGTGCAATTTTCAGCTTGTTCCTTCTGCTAGAAGAGAAATGTCACAGAAAAGGGAAGCCTGGCACCCACGGGGACTTAGGACATGGCGGTGGGAGCAGGCTGGGTTGATTTCTTTGGTCCACAGGTGAAGCTGGGCACTGAATATAGGGCTGAGACGACATTTCTACTGTTCTCCTCACACATGTGAGACTTCACTGCAGAGCCGTGTGCACGTGCTCTCGCACAAGTCAGCAAAAGGCTAACATTAACATTCGTTCTGCTGAGCTGCCCCAGTGGAGGAGAAGTCTGACAGGCACGTGAGCTCACTCTTTTCTATAGACAAGCAACTTCATGCTCAGGTCACTGTGTGAGTCATAGGTGCGTATAAAAATGACAGGACTGGGAGCCAGGTCTGTTTACCATTCATACTGATAATGATGCCAAAGAACTTAGAAAAAGTCCTGTGCAAACTTGAAGGAAAAAACTGATTGTAACATACACTGCTACATGCCAAAATTAGGTGATTTTTCTTATCTAAAATGTTTTGTTGGCTGATGGGTATAATGTCACCCAGGTGTAAATAGCATTCAAGCATGCAGTGATTATGTTCTTCAAGTATACTAACTCAAAACAGTCTTTTTATAGGTTGACTTTATCTCTGTTCAAAAATATCTTAATCCTAAAAATACTAGTTGCTATTGAATAACCTATGAACAATTCTCAAAATATAAACCTAAAACTATGAAAAAACAAGCAAAGAACCCATGAGAGCTAGGCAGTCTCTGGAGCACCTATGTTTTGGCTCTAATGTCAAAGATGGCTTAGGCATCTTCTTTAGCAAACTCTCCATGATCCTGAAGCTTTAGCCTGTGGCAATGGGAATAGGTAACTGTAACAGCCACAGAGCGGCTACTGTGATAACTCGTGGATCAAGAGAGGTTTTATCATCCAACTTACTGCAACTGCTTCCAGAAGGAGCCCACTTAAGCACCGACTCCGGGAGTTCGTCCAGCAGGCTAAACAAAAAACAGACAGCACACAGTGAGTGTCTTCAGCCCAGTCTCCCCGTTTCAGACAGAACATAAAACTCTGATTCTGTGTTGACAGGACACAAGTGTGCCCTCTTTGTACCCAACTGTAATGGATGGGAGGATCAGCAAAATGGGAGAGGGTATTGCTTAGTTCCTATTGGCCAGTTTTACAGTTGTAACAACCTAGAGACCAAGCAATGTAGAAACATGGGCTATTTAACTCTAAGTGTACACAATTGACTGTAGAGTGCTTACTATAATGTTTCCTAAAGAAGAATAAAAACTACATAAATCTTAGGTATGGATGGGGAAGTCTTTTATTCCTCTTATATTTAGAGGTATGAGAGTCTCTGCGGATGTTGCAACAGGCAGCAAAAGGATCTACTAAGTAGTGAGAATGGAAAGTTGGTTCCCACTGACTTTATCAACCTGGATCAAAACTTGGAAGAGTCTAATGCCAGGGGTCTCCTGTCAGTGCATCTGAGCACAGTAGAATTCGGGGGACAGCTTTCTAGGTAATGATCATTTCAACTCTAGATGCAGAATAAATCCCAGGGCGGGACTACCTAGAAACTCCTTTGTAAAGTACATGTGTCCTTTGTAAAGTACTTTGAAGGTGGGGTCTATAGCTAAATTGCCTAGAATTTAGTGTGGTCTCTGAGATAGCACTGACATCAGTAGGCCATAAAATACATGTGACAACCTCCCTAAGGATGAGTTCTACCAACTGGGAACCAACAGATAAAGGCCTAGAGAGAGAGAATCTGGGATAAATATTCTGGGGCCTTTGGAGGAGGTTTACTTCCACAGGTAGCAAAGGTTAGCATGTTAACAATATCCACTCTCACCTTTCTGGGTGGGAAAATAGACATGTTTTCTCCTCCACTGAGGAGAGTCCACTGTGTCTTTATCAGTACTGGTCTCTAGTGACCTGTGGCCACAAATGCCTTGGTGTCTCTGTGTAGTCATTTTCAACATGTATTGATCACTCAAAAGGGATGATTTTTAGTACTCTGTGTGCATTTTTTTTTTTTGCCCTGGCAAGAGTTTATATAACCCAGTGGTTAAATAAGTTAACAAGAAATATCAATACAACAAACACCTGGTAAATGCTTTCCAGTATTTGGTGTTAAATAAATATCACTCTCTTAATTTACTGTAGCAAAAATATATAAAGCCTCAACTAAAATTATAGATAAAGTGAATGATTCACAGAGAAACACAAGCAGAAAAGCAGAAGTACATGTAGTGATGTCAAGTGACTCATGACAGTAGGAACAGATGGACATGGAGCTGTGGCCAAACGTGCCATCCTGCCTCACAATACACCTTCACAGGCAAATGAAGGAGCACTAATTACACAGGAAATCTGAAGTTTTAAAATTTTGATACATAATATAGTAGCTCTACTAGTATTTGGATTTATATTGCTAATCAAATAAAAAACGAAGATGGTAACATACTTAAAGTCAAAGTGATATTTCACTTATTGAAACCCTATTTTATGTAGTACCCTTTTACTGTACATGAATACATGTGGACATATTCACTAGTTATCAAAATGAAGGCATCTGTATACATGTAGATACAAGACTAAAACAAACCATTTATTAGTCTTATAAAAGAAAGCCCATCAGTGATTGTTAGGTTAAAATGCTGGCCTTTAACTGAAGTACACTACATAAATTAGTTAAACTGAGCTCACAAAGTGTGTACAATAACTGCTTATGGGAGCGTTGATGCCCGTGTGTTCTCTTGGCTGCACTGTGGAGAGTGCCAGTTACACAAAGACTAAAATGAGCAAAACTCATCAGAGTCCCAGCTGGGTCGGACTTGCAAAAATATGTCAGGGACTAGGGTGGTGAAGATTCCGAGTGCAAGATCTGTACATGTCAGTTTGCAGAGCTCTGCCATTTCTAGCATCAGCCCAGACCTGTGTCCTGGGCACAGATCCTACAGTGAATGTAAGTGTGGTGGCTGCATCTCTCCTCCCAGCACTTGGGAGGCTGAGACAGGAAGATCACGAGGGTGAAACTATCATGGGCTACAGAGGGAGATCCAGTATTTAAATCTAAGATTGATTTATCTGGCTGAGCTTCTCTTGGTGTCTGTTTTCATTATCTAATTACTAAAAACCCCACTGCCTTGCTGCACAGCAGTCTCTCCATAGATAACTACTTCAGCCTTTCTTAGAATGTGAGGAAAAGCTGCCCGCTCTGTGCCTTGGGCCAGCTGACCAGTGATTTGTAAAACACACTTTCTTCTAAAACTGACCTCCTTGTGCTAACAGAATCAAGGTAATAAACTTCGAATGTAGACTATATTTGAAAGGTTTATGTGGCTGCAAGTATGTTTCATATAAATAGTTCATGTAAAGGTTTTCTTTGTTTCTACCTCAAGAAAGAAAAAAAAAAGTGCTTTTGGAGACAGGAATATGAGGTATGCTGTTCTCACCTGAGAAATGCAAGCCCTCCTCTCCCACCACACCGTGCTCCTTTGCACAGTGGATATCGATCACACCAAAACCAGACTACTTCCATACCAGGTCCACACTACTTTACAAACAGTCCATCTTGAAAACACCTCCACAGGAAATAGAAAAATAGCACATTGTAAAATAGATATTTTTATGTCTTCATGATTCTTGATTTTAAAAAGTATTTTTGAAGCTGCTGACATTTGTTTGTTTCCATTGTGGCCGAGGGGCAATTATCTAAGTCCTTTCTAGTCCCTGCTGTTGGTCCTACTGCGCTATGGGGCAGGGTGCTGGAGAATCCCTACTTGGTTTTAGCAGTCTGGACAGCCACAGGGTCCTCCACGTTTGTTTCCCAAGGCAGCTTCCCACAGAGCCAGCGCAGCATGCAGTAACCCAGGATCTCAAGATCGCTCCTCCTGGAAGGGGCTGCAGCGAGGGGCGGGGGGGATAAGAAAGTTCGTGAGAAATAGAGAAATCTTTGAGTGAGCTCCCACTGATGAACTACGAAAAAGCCAAATGGGCAGAGCGCCATGTTTACTCAGCTGGAGCGGCATTAACCGGCTGGGCCTTTGGCTCGGTCCGCAGACAGGCAGCGACTTGCTGCAGAAGTAAGGGTCACTTTCTTCACCTCCTCCAACTTCATCTTTCCTTAGTCTAGCCTGTCATCTGAACTTGATCCCATGGCCTCTGACATGATCCAGGCAACCCATAACCCGGCACCAACACGTTCTCAAAGAGCCAAGCAGTAAAACAAAGAAAGAAATGTCTGCAGCTAAATTGCTAACACATGTCCAGGGAAGTCCATGGGGTCTGCCGCGGTCACGCTGAGACCCTCGGAGCGCAGACTAAACACTGACGGCCTTTCCTATTCGGTCACACCAGTGGTTGCACTTGAAGCCAGAAGAATATGACAAAACTGCCATCTAGTGTGCAGTCTTTAAAACCAGGCCCAAGGCAACCTGCAGTTCTGTGCAAGAACCACAACCGTGGGCTCAGTTCCCAAGTGCTACACACATCATGTTCAGATATAGGAAACTCTACACAAAAATACCAGTCTTGAGTCTGAAAGCCGAAGGTGAGGCAAAGGGGGCAATGTGGTCCAGAAGTGGAGAAGAAAGTTCTAAAGCCAAATAGAGACTTATTGTAAGAAGGCTTTTCTTAAAACCTAGTAAAAGAACATGATCAGATCCCAGAAAATATCATAATTAACAAACTCTTAAATGCTGTGGACTAATTTCATCTCAATTTGACATCTTTTTCTCCCAAGTACCTTATAACAAAAGACAGTGAGAGCTAAGACGTTAAATTCAACTGACACTTGGTAATAAGTCATTGAATTAATGACCAACACGCTTAGTGAATGCCTATAAAATAAAGTCATTTTACAAGCATTCCATGCTGTTATAAAAACAATAAGGTAGTATTTGTATTTACTCTACTACTTGAACGTTCATCTGCACAGGGGTGTATACTATCCTGACCAATATGTGGCTGTTAAAGCTGTTGTAAACAGGTATCCCATTTCATTGTCCTTAATGAAAGAAACTCTAAAAAGTCACTGAGTAAACTGGGCCTTTAATTTATAAAGGCATCCACTAAGAACAATTGTGCCACCACATTTGCAGCTGCTCTGGGTCACCATACATAAGTTGTTATAAAAGCACAGTGCATGGTTACCCTTACACAAACTTGAGCTTAACTGCCATTCGAGTACTGGGCTATTAAAGGCCCTGCAATCCAGTAGAAGGTCAGGCCCATGGGTGTTTTTTATTTTGTTTTGTTTTGTGAGTGCATGGGCTTCAACAATTTCCTTATGCAGGATTTGGTGCTCTAGTATTAAAATGAAAACAGTCTCTACCACGCTGTTGTGCAATTATTTCTTTGGTGATAAATCTCCCATTAATAATGGAATGGTTCCATTTGTACAGATGTGTGCACAAGTCCCTTTTCTATTACAGGAATTCCTGAGTAGCATCAATTAGAAAAAGTCACATCCTTTGCTGTTCAAAAAAAGATATGCCAACATGTGTTTGGGGGATACTGGTTACACACAAGAGAAGAGAAAAATAAACCAATGTGAATGAATGAATGTGGAATGAACTGTCCCAGGGACTCCAGCCACCCCAGCTGAAGGACACGGCTGAAACCAATATTTCATAAACTGATCTTCATGTAAAATAGGCCTTTGAGAGTTGAGATCACTTCACTATTATAGGTCAGTCTTATCTAATTAAATATATTATCAAATTTTTGGTCTTCCACTATATGCTCAGTTAATCAGTATGGTATACAAACATTTTACCAGTGCTCTCAGTGTTACAGAAACATTTATAGTGTTGAACAGAATCGTCATATGTTCCTAGTCTAAGAAGCATGACAAAAGCATCAAAAATGTTTCTAGTATGTCTCTCTGGGTGCAACTCGATCCTAGAGAGACACAAACTCTTGACCTGCTTTAGGGAAATGAAATTCTTTTATGTCCGCAATCCAGCTACTACACAGAGAATAATAGTAATGCTTGTTAACTCAAAATCAATAGTTGAGGAGAAACTATTAGAAGTGTCTGGGAACAATAAGGGTGACAGTGGTAGAACACATGCCTTACAGGTGCAAAGATTCTTAGTTTCCTCTCCAGCACAGAATAACCATTTGAAACATTTTAGGGATAGTAGAGATGGCTTGGTGATTAAGACTACTTGTTATTCTAGCAGAGCAAGGATTGGTTCCCAGCATCTATATGGGGCTCACACACATCTGTTCCAGGGGGTCTACCACTATCTTCTGGCATCTGCAGGCACCAGGCATACACACAATGCATATACATGCCTGCAGGTAAAACATGCATACACATGAAATAAAAATAATTTACTTGAAATTGAAAATATTTTAAATCTAAAAGTTGCTTATTTCATTGTAAACTTTCCCAGTTCATTGAAAATGCTAACTGAACCAAGACATGAAAAGAGGCCCAGATGGGGAGCCCACGAAGCAGGGCTGGAACGCCATCCCTGGCGCGGTCCGGCCCTGGCTCTGCGGCTCAATGATGCAGACCGTCTCTTCGCCGTAATACACTGCATTCACTCAGAAAGAAAGCGTATTATGAATTATTCTCTCTTGAAAACATGTTTGCATGATTCAGTGAAGTACATAAGGTTCTCAGTTGCACTTCATAACTAACACTATCATTACTTGTAGGTCTTCATGCAGATGATTCCCAACTACTCAAACTTTTACTTTCTGTTTGGCAATTTTTCTATCTCAACTTTCTTAAATTAGTTTCCAAATACTATTTAGCATCTAATGTTATTGTGCATAGTAGCACGAAGCAAGGCAAATTACTCTGTTCACTGAGTATGTTGTTTGCAATTGCTCAACATTTCCAAGTGATAAAATATTGTCAAGTATAACAATAATAAAAAAAATAGGCACAGGTGGGGACTCAAGTTCTATTTCAGAAAAAAAAATAGTTCCCAGAAATAGCTGACTCTAGAATTCATAATTAAATAAAACAACTATGTGATTTATGAAGAACAGCCACTGCACCACACACTGGAGGACTGCATTATTACTTTTTAATCAGTTCAGCACTGTCAGTATTACTAATCACATTGGTAATAAGAAAACAGCGGTGCAAAAGGTTAAATGAAGTACTTCCTATCAGAGAGCAAGCCTGACAAAGCAACCCTGGGGAATGACGGAAGTACACGCTCTGTCTACTGATGGCCGCCATCCTCAGTTTAAAACCATCCAATTGATATTATCTCAGTACTTTTCAGGCAGGAGCTACAGGATACAGACCTGACCTAAAACACAAAAAGACCCTGTGCAATGAAGAAGTAGGTGGCAGATCCCGTCCTCACTGGATCACAGACAACATTCTCCGTGTAACCATCCTTTCTGAAAAGCGCCGTCCCCATCGTTCCAATATGATAACTGAGCCTCTAGTAACAATATTGGTTTGTAACATAATAGTCTAGCTAATCTGGTATATATTCATCAGAAAGGTCACACTAGAGATCTAGTATGCACTCTAAAGTAGAATAAAGGTAAAAAGAGAAGAATGAAAGTGTGTTAGTTGCATCTGGGCAGTGTAGGCAGGGTTTCTAGTTTCATTTTTTATAATATTATGGAAGACAAAGAAGATACAAGATTTAATAGGAAATAAAGCAAACTTGAAAACACTTGCTTCCAGTTGACAAGATGTGCCTAACATATTATTATGTTTGTCTGAAATTATGAGAAAATAGAAATGTTTGAACAGGAGGATAACCTGAGGAGGTCGTGACTAACAACAGGAAACATGGATAGTTTTTTTAGGCTTCTAGCTGTTGAGTGTGCTGTTGAATATTTTGTCAACTCAAATGTACAAAGAACAAGAAAATATTACAGTGGTTCTTGTTTTGATTTGAGAGTCACGTGTCCATCAGACTTCTCTACTAGGTCTGGTGGTAGACAGAGGAGCTTCTGCGGCATGTGTCCCATGGGGTAGGGATAGGGGCGTAATCCTGAGGGTTTGACCCCTTTGGCACATTAATAATATAATGCTAGAACTGGGTAAGGCGTAGGGAGCCAGCTGTCCTGAAGGAAGCAGCCACTGAGTAGCCATTGGCTGAGGAGGCATGCACAGCTACTCCTCCGTTGTCAGCTCCTCCTCTTCTGCTCACTGGACACCAGCCATGCTGAGTTCCTGTGCTACAAGATCCCACTCCAACAAAGTGCCGCTTCACAACTCACCCAGTGTCAAGGAAGCTGAAGACCACACCTGGAACCTTTAAGAACTGTAAACTAACACACATCTTTCTTCTATAGATATATTATTCCATCATTTTGTCATAGCAAAGTAAAGTCTGACTGATGTCCTACCACTTGTTATGATTCCAAAAGCGGTCAAAGGCAAGTAGAGTGCAAAGTATCATATTCTAAATAAATGAGAAACTTCTTAGTACCTTTTACATTCTAAGTCTTCATGTGTATGTGCGTGTGTGTGTGTGTGTGTGTGTGTGTGTGTGTGTGATGTAGAGCGATTAGGAAAAGTTATTCAATAAAGCAAGGAGGCCTTACATTTAGGTATTAGGCATTTTATCTTTCTAACCAAACAGTTCAATTAAAAGCCAAGAAATATTACAACTTAAAGAGACATGTATAAATGTCAAAGTGTGTGAGTGAGATGTCTCAGTGAGCGAATGTGCTTGCCGCTCAGTTTGAGGACCTGAGTTTGAGCCCTGATGTCCATGTGGTAGAGGAAAGAGTGAGATCTGTCACACTTTGTCTAATGTCTACACCTGGGCCACACTACCCCATCCACCCAAAAATCAAATGCTAAAAAAAGGGCAGATGCCACATAGAATCAATGACTTCATCATTTTTCCATGTTAACTAAAGACAAGATATTAACAGTACAGTTTTCTGACTTTTGGGAAATATTGGGCAATGTCAATATTTAATAGTATTGCTTAATATCCTGTAATAGAAACATGAGTTTGGTCCTTTGACTTAGTTGTAGAATCTAAGTTGTGGGCCCTGTGCCATCTCACCAGTTCATTACATGAAAAGACATTCTCAGTTTCCTTTACATGTATTCTGTAAGTCAGAGTCCTGAAACAAAGTGAAACCATGCAAAAAGCACCACAAGACTTGGATTCCATGGCAAAAATATTTTTAAAGCATGGAACATATTTTCTTTGACACTGGATATCTTATATAACCAAACAGACATTTAAAATGCAATTTAGATATAATATTTTATGGTCATCAATGATGCCAAATTAGAACAGGTATTACATACTCAATGCCCAGGTCTGAAGTGTTTAAGAAAGCTCGCTCTGTTAAATGCAGTCTGTCTCTAGAGAAATTAGGTATTGACTGCATGCCTCAGTGAGTAGAAAAATCTACAAAAATCCATATTACACATTGATCCAAATATTGCTTCTTAACATTACTAAGAATGCAACAAATTCTAAAACAGTGTCTTTGACATACATATAATTCTCTTTAATTATCTTGCAACAAGAACAAAGTATGTCAGTGCTCGTACATGCCGGTTTTTATGGAGCGAAAAATTAATAATGAAGAACAAGCCCTGATGCCCTTACTCTAGGTTTACACTGAAGGAAGGGAGCTAGCGGCAGAACCTACCCCGAGGTCACACAGAGTACTGAGCTTAGCAGAGCAGCTGCCATGTTTAGACGGCACAGAACTCGTCTGCACTCCCGGAATTACCTTCTTTCCAGTCATCCTTTTGCCCTTCTATCTCATCTTGGGATGGCCCTCTGCACAGCTTTTGGGTTTTCGTGAGCTTCTTAGTAGCACACCTGGCCTATTCTTTGTTTCCCTTTTATCCACACTCCCGCTACGTGCATTAGAAAATGCGGAGCGAAGAGGCCTAACTGGACCATCAGACGTTATGTGCTCAGTGTCTACATGAATTAGAAAAATATTTTTCTGATCTTAAAACACACAGTGGCTGTGCTAATAGCTAACATATGAATATTTATAGATCTTATTTTCTCCATTTGCCTGTAGGATTTGAACCTTTTTGTCCTAAATACAGCTAAATGATTAGTTCCTTTCTAACAAAATTCTAAGATGAAATGCTTTATTTTGCAAAATTCAAAGGGAAATATAAGGAACAAATATTATTAATACAAGTGAGAATATCCAATTTTTCATTTCTATACTAGAAGCAATATACATACATTTAGCAAATACATGTATATGTGTCAAAATACATATCTGTATGTCTATGTGAACATACAGATATGTATTTATAAAAATGTTAACTTGCTAAATGCATGAAAGAAATTTACTGTTTCAAAAAAAAAAAGCTGGCCCATCTGTGATAAAATGAATGCTTATTCAAGTACAAGACTTCCCTGCAAATATCAAAACAGTTCACCTGGCTCTGTCCTGAATATTTCTTTCAGGACACAGCACCATCTCTATGATCATGCTGAGTCGAATCTTTTCCCCAAGACCCACACTGGTGAAATCTATGTGTGCCATGCAATGCATACCATGTTTGGGAAGAGGAAAGTTTGAGAACAAACAGAAATTATATTAAATATTTTGTGAAGACGAAAAGCACTACGCAAAATTAACTAAAGGACATTCAGAAATAATGCCTTTCAAACTCTGGTTAAAACAACACACAGCCCACTCTCCTCCTCCTCCTCCTCCTCCTCCTCCTCCTCCTCCTCCTCCTCCTCCTCCTCCTCCTCCAGTTAAATGGTCCATTCCACAGAATCAGCAATAGAACATTAGTAACAATGCTTGAGAATCTGTTTGGTAAGTTTCCAGGTATAGCACTAGGTAAGGAATCGGTTTTTATCTCTGAAGATTCTATTTTATATCATAAGTTAGTTTGACATAAGTTCTTCCTCGCATTAAGCAAGAGAGAACAAGGTTACAACGCACCACTGCCTGGGCTGGAGATGACTTCATGGTTAAGGACATTTCCTACTCTTGCAGAGGATACAGGTTTGGTTCCCAGCATCCCAATGGTAGTTAATAGCCATCCAATCCCCAGGTCCCGGGAATTCTGACTTTTGTGGGCACCAGACATGCACATGGTGCACACAGTTACATGTACGCCAAACTCACATACACAAAGTAAAATAATAAATCTAAATAAACTGTTTAGAAAGTGCCACCATCAATCATCACTTTGTTTCCATATTTATTAATTTAACCAAAGCCAAGAAACATTTTTCCTTTAACTGTTAACTACATCATTACCAATGTAACTGATGAAAGTTAGACAATACTGATCTTTACTTGAGAAAGACAATGCTATGATTTCTTTTACTCTGTTTCAGAGTATAAAAGCTAACTTGCAATTCAGAAACTGTCTTGTGACAGTCTTCCTAGAAGAAGGTGGCACATGGTCAACACACTGGCTACATCTACTTGATGGACTTCCTTAAAAGACTGCGGGTTTTAATTGCTCTAGAAAATGATCAACACCCTCTGTATTACATGGTCAATGGTCCTTTTAATAGGAAAGGCAATAATATACAGTTGTTTGCACCAACTAAAACTCATTAGAAAGTATTAGTTTAGGGTAAGAGTTCAACAACCATTACCAGTGCACATGTCTAATTGATGTTCAGTGAAGATGATTTCTTTCAGAGCTATTTAAAAATTATCTATTTGCTTTACCATACCTGACAATACTTTTATAAACGAAGTTTGCAAAGAATATAATTTTGAAAGCCAAAGTTTTTTAATAATCGCCATTTTTTCACTAGTATAACATTAGAATTGACTTTTTGTCTTGCTGACAGAGCAACTAAGAAAGTACAGTTGCACCGAGTGTATTGATTGTGAGCAATGCAGCCGTCAGTGGGGCTCAGCTCCATATATTTTCAATATTGACCTCCTCCTTCCTTTTCCATGGCTTCCTGGGTTGGCTATTGGATTTGGACTGCAGAGTAATAAACAGCTAAGGTTTAATTAATGGTAAATGAATACAAGACATAGGTTATGACTTTAACTAATTAGGGAATTGTTGAATTAAGTCTGCCTTGGAATGCAAGGCAGTACAATCAATATCCAATAAAAGGGCTATGTATGTAATTTACCTGCAAATGTGTTTCCAATACCATCAAAGTGAGTTTAAATAAGTAAGATCTATGAAAGGCGACTGGGAGAGATTTCCCAAGCTAACACTTTGGGGTTCAGAGGGTACTGCTGCTGTTGAGTGAGAGAGTATCTCTCTCAAGGCTCTGAGAAGTCCACAAAGCAAACAAGACACTGCATAACCACCACTGCCTCTGATGCCCCGTCAGGACAGCCTAGCAGCCTCATATACCTATGACTCCTCACCCTGAAGAATGTCAGACTTTGCTCCTTTCTCAAGAGCACAAGCTTTTTCCAGTCACATGATTTCTGATTTCTGTCAGATATTTACTGGGCTAACAGGACTTCATCATTTTCCATAGAAATCTTCCCAGAGTGCTCACCCTGCAGCCTGAGCATGCAATGGTCTTCTCATGTAACAGCTTCAGTGCTCTTAACTCAAACATCCTTCTGAAATAAAAAAAACATGAACTAGAAAAGAGAGTCCTACCCACTCCTTTGTGTGCATCCAAACTTGTAAACTCTATTGTCCCATTATGGCCCTTTCTGGGATCTTCCTGATACTGTTTGTGGTTGCCATTGGGACAATATCTGTAGGAAAGTCCATAGTCTGCAAGATAAACCTGGAAGAGATGGAGAATAATAAATACTACTTTGTTTTCTGAAGATTTATAATTAAGTCTTAAGAAACTTGAGTTGTAGGCCAGTGAGGTGGCTCAGTGGGCAAAGCATTCGCCACCAAAAGGAAAGATATCTGAGACACACCTGCAACTCACATGGCAGAAGGAGAGTCACCTTCTGCAAGTTGTGTTCTGACCTCCTAACCTACACACACACACACACACACACACACACACACACACACACACACGGTGGTACAAGTAAGCACACACATGCACACAAATACACACACACATACACACCACAAAATAATCACTGAATTATACAGTTTAAATATGCTTTCAAAAGGAACTTGAAAGTTAAGAGAAACTTCAGACTTGAGATCACCTCCTCATTTAGCCTCATGACAGATGAAATATGCACTAGAAAGCAGGACAAGTAACTTTGTAACTTAAACCCTTGCTTAATCATCTGCTCAGACTGAACCTTGCTCCTGACTGCTTTCCCTTCCAGTAGCCATCTAGATTCCAGAAACCACCAAATACTTTTTTCATTTGTTTTCATATAGGTTACAAGGCTCTGCCTTTTAAGAACCCCTTTGTTGCCACATGCTAAGTACAGAGGGCAGGACAGATGAGTGTTCTTACATTCTCAAATGTTCTTACGGCAGGAACATTTTAAGTCTTTACCTGTAGGAGGCTAGCACTAGTGAGCAGCCTGCCAGAGGGAATAGTGTAAACACAAAGCAAGAAATAAAGAACCCTAAGCATCCTGGGGCTTGTAGTTGAGAATGGAGTATCAAGGTATGTCTGCTGGACATTCAGAGCAGCCCAGTCATTGCCAGCATTCTCCTTGGAAGCCACTCTGACTTGAACAGGCTCTCTAAGCAGAAACACAGACTGTTAGAATCAGAGAGTATTTCACACAAGTTTTCCTATGATTACTTCGGTGGGGAAGTGATTTTAGGGACACAGTATGCTCCAGATGAAGAACTGTTTGGCCACACATTTCTGTGACCAGAGGCAAAGCAGTGTTCCACAGATCAAAAATACATTTTACCACACCCACCAGACCTTACAAAAGAAATCAGTTTCAACTTAACAACATATTGCTTCATATGTATTTGTTTAACATTTAGTAATTTGTGCAATGTTTCAATGTAGTTTTAAGACAGTAGAATATTGTTGCGGGATACCTGGGTTCTTTCCAGTATCTGGCAATTATAAATAGGGCTGCCAACAGAAGAGTGGATGCAAAAAATGTGGTATATCTACACAATGGAGTACTATTCAGCCATTAGAAACAACGAATTCATGAAATTCTTAGGCAAATGGATGGAGCTAGAGAACATCATACTAAGTGAGGTAACCCAGACTCAAAAGGTGAATCATGGTATGCACTCACTAATAAGTGGTTATTAACCTAGAAAACTGGAATACCCAAAACATAATCCACACATCAAATGAGATACAAGAAGAAAAGAGGAGTGGCCCCTGGTTCTGGAAAGACTCAGTGAAACAGTATTCGGCAAAACCAGAACGGGGAAGTGGGAAGGGGTGGGAGGGAGGACAGGGGAAGAGAAGGGGGCTTATGGGACTTTCGGGGAGTGGGGGGCTAGAAAAGGGGAAATCATTTGAAATGTAAATAAATTATATCGAATAAAAAAAATTAAAAAAAAAAGAAGAAAAAAAAAGAGAGAGAGAGCAGCTGAGGCCCCCCCCCCCCCCTTTAATCCCAGCACTTGGGAGGCAGAGGCTGGTGGATTTCTGAGTTCGAGGCCAGCCTGGTCTACAGAGTGAGTTCCAGGAGAGCCAGGACTATACAGAGAAACCCTGGGGGCGGGGGGGGGGGGGGGGGGGGGGGGGGAAGAGACTGAGGTAAAATCTTCTAGGAAGTATTTTCTAAGAGCACAAAGAAGCTGTGTTCCAGAGATAGCCAAAGTTGTACCTCTTGCTGCAGCTGGACTTGGTACTGTGTAAGAGTCACCCAGGTGGTACTGGGTTTGAAGGCATGAAGGGGTCATGAAGAACAGCTGAGGCTTGGCACTGTGAGAAGCCATGGAAGGCCATTGGTGAAGGTGCAGCCTCAGTTACAGTTGACGGCCCATGTTTGAAGGGGTCATGCGAAGGAGTTGAGGCTTGGCACCATGAAGAAAGCTATTGGTGAAGCCTAGTTGCAGAAGAAGACCCCAGTGTATTGGAGATGCCACTACCATGGGATGACCACCAAGAATAGCAGCAGCAGTGGAGTACAGACAGCTAGAGCCTAGAAGACAAGGTATGTGCTACGGAGGGCAGAGCTGGAGAAGTCACCCAAGTTCTTGGAGGAACACAGAAGATTGTGAGTGGATCCCAGACATTGGACAATTAGAGTTTGACTCTGCTTTTGATTGTAACTGTGCCCTGATATTTTTTCTGTCTTGAAGTAAAATATTTTAATGGAAAAAAAAAGACAGTAGAGTATTAGAACCTGCATTTAAAAATAGAAAATCTATTGAAAGAAAATTTAATATTTAGATATTAGTTTCTTCAATGTTTCATTCTAGAGTATCTCAAATAGAAGATACCTGGAATTTCTAAACATAGAACAAACACAAGTTTCTTCAATTGTTGGACAACATAAGTTTGCTGAACAATCTGAAATATGTATATATTTTTTTCTCTTTGTCCCACAGAGGAAACTGATGTCTTGGCCCTGAGTAGCTGGGTGTTTCCCATCAGGCAAGCAATCAGCTCTTGCTTTCATTATGTCTCATGCACTCTTGCCTTTGTTTATTTCAAGAACTAAATAATATCGTTTGCAAAGAAGAATCCTGAAGGACACAACACTGATAATTCAGCAAATGGCCTTATTTAAAACACCAAAGCAATTGTTGTGTGAATAAAATATCTTCACATGCAATGTTAGCTCAACAAACAAGATCTACATCTTAAGCAGTGGACCATGCACTATGCCATACTCAGTCATTGACCAGATACAGGAACATGTCCTGCAGGTAAGTCATGACGCCCATTCTATCTGGATGGACCTTGAAGCCAAATACGTCACAGGAAGGGAGCCAGGATCTTGAAGCAATTTTTAGCTATCATGAGTGATCCCTTTTAAAGTCAACTTAAGTTAATAAGTGACACTTCATTCAAGACTATAGTAATAGGGAAGGAATCTAAACAGATGTCTGGGACGAAAGAGAGCACAGTATGGGCCAAGTTCAAAATGCTTATGCCTCTTCTCTTTGCTAATAGGCACTGTTTGTTAATAGGCATTATTACCCCACTCAAAGACTTCCAAACTACACAGGGAAGTTATTTCTGGATCCTTAGCAAACTCTGGCCAAACAGCTCCAGAACTAGAGAGACACAGAAGAAAGTCTGAATTTTAGAAAGGAAAGATAAGGATTTACATTTTACTGTCTCGTGTAAACAAGGAAAGGAAAGTGAGGCGACAGTAGTCTGGAAGAATTTCTAGTTATTCTGGTCACCTCTGAGCTTTGGGCCACCAAGTGTGTGCAGAATGTGTCAGGTGCACGGTTCATACTTCATAGACAGAAGCTAACAGTGCAGTAGTGAAGGGGCAGTTCTGATTTCAAATCCTGTTCCTCAGTTGGGTCTTGATTTCTCAGTAAAGAAAGTTGGGGGCCAATTATTAGGTGGCAGGTACAGGCAGGACTTCTGGGTCCCAGGAGGAAAAAGCAGATGCAAGAAGAGAGGAGTTTCTGCTATACTTTGGAGGAGAAGAACACAGCAACTGTGTGAGGCCTGGCTAGGGGGAGGGGCAGGGAGCTGGGGCCTATGGCCACTACTACAGGTGGGTGGCCAAGGATGTTTGACAGGGACTAGGTGGGACTAGCTACTGAAGTTTAGGGCAGGTGGAGAGACAGAGATAACAAATTGGTAAGGGCACGCTTTTCTGGGCGGAAAGCAGTAACGCCCAACAATTGTGTTCTAAGAAAATTTGAAAATGAAAAAACTGTGTGTGTCTTCTGTCCAGTGATTTAAGGGAAGCTGGGAAGGGGCTGGTAGTACAGTCACCTCCCAGAGCAAAAGGGAAGCAGGGTCAGTGCTGGTAGCGCAGGTGGTCCCAGAGTAAGACACTAGTATAAAGGCAACACAGTAGAGAAGAGAACATTAACCAGATTTTAGACAATAACTATTTCAGACATAATTGATCTAAGTCACCCATGGTCACAGTCTCCAGCAGCAGGGCAACTAGAAATGCAGGAGTTTCAACAAAGTCACAGGAAACAACCAAATTAACACAAGAAGCCACCAAACATAGAACAGACGGGTTTCAGCAAAATGAGCAACTCTTATTGCCGGAATCTATATACATTTTAAAATTCATCCTTGTTTGGAATGTGAACAACTACTTTAGCTTGTCACTTATAATATTTATATATTTATATAGTTTTTATAAGTACTGAATATGAAAAATTCTCTAAAACCCTCTCATAATTTCACCAATAATTTGAATGGAGATATATGGGGTAACTCTTTTACAGTGAGTAGAGATTACATGAAGAAACAAAGTTAATTTCTCCAGAGGAATCAAAGTATTGACTAATAAATTTTATTCAAATTATGCAAAACTGAACATAGTAAGTAAGCAGACAGTCTATGGTTCTGCTAGAATGATTCAAGAGGAAGTGTCGGGAGTGGTAGGGTAAGGGAAATGTGGTCAAACAAGAAAGGGAGGGGCCTGGGAGTACCATTCCCTGAAGTTCTGGTTTAGACAGTTACTTGCAAGCTGTTTCATTAATTGAAGCAAGCACAGCTAGACAGGCTGTCGCGGCTTCATTTCTCCCAGGGGACAACTGAGCACCCTGGTAGCCAATAACTCGTCCAAGTCACTGGAGCAGTGAAGGAAAGAGGGTTGAAAGTCAGGCCAGCGGGACTGGATGCCCCTCCAGTATGACCGAGAATTCGGCAATGGCTGAAGTTACAATGAAATGAATGTAACCTCAATTAGAACTCAGCACCCATCAGGAGCCAAAAGTTAGATCTTATGTTGGTACATTTTAAGAAAATTTATGAGATTATAAAATTTAGAATGAAAAGAGGAAGAAAGATGGAAGGAGAGATCAAGAGACCCACCAGTTGCCTCAAAACTTATGGAAGCCTGAATTACTCACTGTCTAAGCTGATCTGCAATGCAGGGTGGAGTGTGATTGTGTTGATTTTTAAATAATATGAAAGGAAAAATCCACAGGTAGTTAGTAGTTTTTAGTTTAAACAAACAAATAGATATTCCCCTGGCTTTAGACAGCCAATCTTAAGAAACTCAAGACTCAGGACATTACTGGGAGGGGTGTTCACTTATACCAAGATGTGCCACAGGGATGCGTGAAGAGAGCTCGGCGCACTAGCTTCTCGGCGAACTTAGAAGGGCATCATATGGTTTTTCTGAATGCACCAACTCTCCTTCCCTCTGAGTAGGAGAGCCCCGTTTGCTTCCCTGTCTTTGGTTTCAGAGATCTATGGCACTTAATTTCCACATATTTCTCATAAATTCCACATAATTCTCTATTAACTGTTTTGTATAATTTAGTGTGAATGAAGGGAAGGTATATCATAATATCTACAAAGTGATAAAAAATATAAGAGAAACAAAAGTCATCACCTTTTACGAAGACCAGTTTCCAAGGAAGTTTTCTTGTTTCAGAGAATGTCTGTGATACCCAAGTGTCTTAGTCAGGGTTTCTATTCCTGCACAAACATCATGACCAAGAAACAGGCTGGGGAGGAAAGGGTTTATTCAGCTTACACTTCCACACAGCTGTTCATCACCAAAGGAAGTCAGGACTGGAACTCAAGCAGGTCAGGAAGCAGGAGCTGATGCAGAGGCCAGGGAGGGATGTTACTTACTGGCTTGATTCCCCTGGCTTGCTCAGCCTGCTCTCTTATAGAACCCAAGAGCACCAGCCCAGGGATGGTACCAGCCACAAGGGGCCCTCCTCCCTTGATCACTAATTGAGAAAATGCCCCACATCTGGATCTCATGGAGGCACTTCCCCAACTGAAGCTCCTTTCTCTGTGATAACTCCAGCCTGTGTCAAGTTGACACACAAAACCATCCAGTACACCAAGAAAGAACCTAGGTTAAACTAAGGCTTTTGTGGACTTTGAACTTTAACTATTTTGTTTGGGAAGATAGTGTTAGTCCCTGAGGGGAAGATGGTGTGCTAGCGACTGATGGGCAAGCTCATCAAAACCAGCTGTTCTTGCTCCTGTAAGGAGTCCAATAAGCTGAAAGCCTCCAGTAACTTGGCCACTGGGATTTGTCAGACACTTGGCAACCTGAGCCACACCATTACTGGGCAGTTCCCACACATAACCAATCATGGAAAAGACATACTGCCATCTGGCATCTCCTCTGATGGACAGACAGTCTTTGCTTTGGAATAGTATCACTGGATAGGAGACATGCCTAGCACTGCCAGTACCACATTACATGACCTCCATAAACTTCTTGAACTTCTAATTCTGTCTCAGCATCTGCCTTCCTGAGAGATGATCTGACAGACAACAAATAAATCAAAGCCTTGACTGGTGAATGAACTGAATTCTCCTTTTGCACAACCATAAGCATCACGCCATTCCTGGACTCTGCTTTCTTTGTTGCCTGGACAGAGCAGGTCCCACACTGTGCTCTCCAGCTTTCTGCTGCTAAGGCTTCCCTTCCAGGCTCCCCATCACTGGATACTGTCAGACTTTAAACGCTCTGGTTTTGTAGTTTGGTGAGTGAAACCACAGAGGATTAGAGGGCATCTGTGCTGAGTCTCCTGAAGCACTGTGCATGGGGAAGTAGTTTCCTCTCCACAGAGACAGCTCTCCACACAGCCCCCTCAGGAGCTCCTCCACTCCTGAAACCATACTTATTCTTCTTGGTAAATCCCACCTGAACAGGGTAGATGCCCTAAACCACAAAAAAATTTATTAGGGTTTACGAGTGTCCACTTGAGTTTGTTATTTGAAAAATAGACAAAATCACTTCTCTTTTCTTTGTATTTAGAAGTTGGACAGCCCAGGGGAGGAGGGAGGACAAACTGGACATACTTCATGTTCTGTTCTACAAACTTCTGCTTGACTTTAACTGGCAGCACACAGACAGAATAAAGCAAATTATGTTCAATAGATCAGGAGTCAAAATAAGTTATTGGGAATCATAAGCTTAAAAGAAAATTGCATATTTATTGGGTCTTAGCTAAGTGGAAAAGGCTAGTGCTGGTGCTTGTTAAACCATTCAAACTTCCCTAAAAGGACATTATTTTAAGGTCTTTCTGGAGAATTAGAATATGGGATGCATGAGGTTAGGTGCTCTCTGCAAAACAAACTTCTAGTAGCTGGTGAAGTTGAGATTTGAACTTCCATCCATCTGACCAGAAACTGATATTTGGCCATTGGCATCACACAAAAGGAAGGCTGAGTGAAGTGGACGCATCTATAGATCTGCAGACAACACCTGCTCTGAGAACAATAAACAGCCTGTGAAGTTTCTGATCAAGAGGAGCCTGCATCCATCATAGAGACTCAGAAAAAGAAGCAACATTTAAGGTTGGAGATAAACTTCTAGACATGAAAACAAAGGAACAACACAGGGAGGAAAGCCAGAGAGGGTCTGGGTCGGTGTGTGCTGGCAGCAGAGAGGGCAGTGGAATCACCGCAGGCCAAAAGACTTGGAGTATTTTAAAGAGACTTTGAAGGTAGCTTTAAGAAGCTGGGACACACGTTACTGAGACCCTCTGGCAAGGAACAGCATCAGAAGCATTGGCAGTCAGCTAAAGCGGAAGGAGAGCAGAGTCTAAGTAAAAGGCACTGGGCTATAGCTGTTTGTGTTCTTATGCTAATTATGTTCCCCAAACTGTTTACAGAGTCTCACACATAAGACAGAGGGACCCTGCCCCCATTCAGTTCTGATTAGTAAATAAAGATGCTGACAGCCAATGGCTGGGCAGGGCAGACAAGGCAGGACTTCTGGGATTCCTGGGCAAGGGACAGAGGAAAAGGAGAGATCAGCCATCCCTGGGAAGGAGGAGAGACACCATGCCTGAGAGGTGCAGAAGACAGAGAATACAGCAGTCGTGCAGGTGCCAGGAATACAGCCAAAGAGGGCTGCACGTCTGGGTCCAAGGTAGCCAAGACAGATTAGACAGGTTTTAGTAATAACTTGAGAATATCGGAAAGTGGATTAGCCATGGGAAGGGTAGGAAGTGGCCCAACCATTGAGCTGTTTGAGACATATCAAAATACAAAGGCTGTGTGTGTGTGCGTGCGTGTGTGTGCGTGCGTGCGTGTGTGTGGTGTGTGTGTGTGTGTGTGTGTGTGTGTGTATGTGTGTGTGTGTGTGTGTGTGTGTCTCATTCAAGAATATAAAGCATGAGGAAGGCAGCAGGAACATGCTGGCACCACCAGGGTCATTTCAGTTCATTCACTGGGCACAGCAACAGTGGGAGGCAGAGCAGGCTGCTGAGATGAACCCACTGAAGTGCTGTTATCATAATGCATGGGGAGGAGTCAGGTAAACTGAGTGGCTGAATAAAGAGATGGGTGTCAATTACTAGGCAGGGTATTGAGGAAGAAGTGATTTGAAAAACAGTCACTTCTGTACCAAAAGCAAACTAACCAATTAATAATGGACACCTCTATTCATTCAGCTCTGGGTTCTGATAGGAATAAGTGGCAGCTGTAGCTAATGGAAAAAACATAGACTCTCTTTCCTGTTGAGGGTGAAATCATCAAGCGATGAGAAACTTTGAGTACAGGTGAGCTATATTACCTTCAAAAAATGCAGCTTTCAGTTCATAGAACACAAGATGCACAGTCAAGAACATGAGCTCTGGAATCAGACTCCATCAGTTTGAGGCCATTTCTACCTCCTATGCCTACCTGTGGACTAGCCAAATTACTTTGCTTCTTTTGAATTTCAGTTTTATCAACCAAGAAATAAGGATAGTATCTCCTTTAAAGTGATACTCAAAGGGTACAATGATTTAAACCTAGAAATCTTACATCAGGACCCATTACAGAATAACTACTTGGAATAATATCTAATATATATACCATGCTTCATAAATATGAATATTTATAGAACAAAATAAATAAAGTGATTTTGTTGTCTTTATGAAAATCAGAAAAACATTACTTTCTAGATAGTATTCCTGAGTCTGTGAAAGACAAGCATGCCACACCCCTCTACTCTGTGCTGGTGGCTAAAGCATCCTATCCTTGCACATGGGTAGACCAGTGTGTTCACATCAGCTTCCCTCTATGCATTTTTGTCTCTTGAGTCTCCCAAAATCATACTGGAATAGGGCCCTCACCCTCTCTATTCCATTTATTCCTATAAATGTCTTTATATTATTTTGATCCCTATTTTTATATGAGGTCTCAATGACATATATTAGGGATAGAACACCATCTGTTTTTGAGGGAATACCTTTAATCCAAAACAATTCCTATCTCTTTGCAAACAAACTGACCATTCCTTTTATAAGATGATCACATTTCCATGTTCCAGAACAACAACAACAAAAAAAAAATCTAGGAAGCGTAAGCATATCTGACATTTTGTTAGGAGTAGCAATGTAATCATGATAATATGGTGAATCCAGTGAATACTTTTTATTTTTAAGACTTATGCATATATGAATAGTTGGGTGAAAGGCCAGAGTACCTATAATTTTCTTTTAATATCCTTCTGTCCAAAAATAAAATTTTAAAATGTTACTTATAAAATTAACATGTATATTAAGATCTCTATTTGGTAGTATGCTTTAAATTTTTCTAAATAAAGTTTGAAACTATGTACCTCCCTAGTCATGAAATTCTGTATTTAAGTTTCTCTGAGTCATTACACTGGACAGTGTATTTCATAAAATATTAATTTTAAATATGGACACAGGTTGCTAACTGTACGTTTTTATATTATTATTATCATCAGTATTTCCTATCCACTGTTGCTCTCCTGAATTAACAAGATGTTAATCGTCCATACTCAGAGCATCGCCCTTCTGTGCCTTAATTTTGCTTTTAATATGCAAACATGAGAATAATCTTGAAGAATGGGAATGCTAATAAGCTGCCAATGCATTTGATTACTTAAACAATTTAAAATAATTCAGTAAATAACTGAGTTCAAATAACCAGTACTACTAACACATTAGAAAAGTTAAATGAAAACTAAATTTTGGGCTGATTTTGATTTCATTTGAAAAAACTAATGAAAGAATTCCTAAGGACCTTAGAGAAAGTCTAGACACAGCAAAAAGGCAATGTGACTGATGTTCTAAAACATAACATTTGCTGTCCATCACATCTGAAAACTCATATGTTGACATGTTGCATCCCTGGGAGAGTCATCCTCTCAGACTCAATAGATAGCTTTGGACACATACAGCACAATAGGCAAGGAGTCTCATATTCCTTTTACATACTCCTGGTAATGAACAAGGCTACAAATACTATCGAACTGGTTTCACACCTTGGCTCATCAACATAGTTTTTCTTGAAGAGTTACAGGAAAGAAATACAAATACTTGCTATGAGAAATGAAGAGAAAGGATAGCAAACCAACCCACAAGCCTCTCGTTCAGGAAGGGACAGCAGCACAGATGCAGGACCTGAGTGCTCTCAGTGTTCAAACACAATTGGAGCTAAGGAAAATGAATCATGATCAGGATCCATCAAAATCAGCAGGGAAGCCGGCACACAAACAAGGGCACACCAAGTCCCTTGATCAGCAAAATGGGTGTCCTTCAAGATAGAAATGAAGCAGCGGCACCAGTGTCAGTGAAGCTGTTAAGCCCCTCATGTGATCCTGGAGGACACAGCAGGATGGATAGTGCTCAAAGCTACCACGGGGCAGCGTCACTCCAGATAAGGCCAGTATAAATAGTCACAATAAAGCTGGCATGCTCTCTTCTAAACAGTAGATCAACATGCATATGTCGAGGTCCCGAGGACCTACCAAACAATGCCTTTCTGTATTCTACAATCAGGAAGGTTTTATAAACACTTTTGAAACAGTTTAGGAACTCCAAGATGTTGTTATTCATCAATACAGATGTACAATCCAATTTTACTATGAACATGGTATAATGTCAATGCATAATTATTGGCTAAAACTTCTTTAGCATTATTTCTAAGGGTGTCTCTTCTGTAAGTATATGTTTCTCAATATAATTTATTTTAAAATAATTTATAATTTAGGTACTGTGTAATTAAATTAATACAGAAAGAAAAATCATATTTTCTGCAGTGAATACAATATCACCAGTGAAGGGTTTCTTAGTCATTTTGTCTAATAGAAATTATTAAATAAAACTCTCATGTTTAAAAGGAGATAGCCTGAGTAAAAAAAAAATCCAAAATTATCTTTGACATGCAGAGGGTAACACTACCACAGTATTGTCAAGAAATTATAAAGCATATATTCAAAGTTTATATTCAAAAACTTAAATATTGCACGTTCATCTAAACTGATCTAAGTTTTCAAAGTTTTCAATATGTAAGGAAATAATGTTACCCACAAGCTGTTGAACAATGTCCTAGGAGAGCAACAGCAGGCATTCAAAAGAAGTCTAGGAAATGCTGGCACACCGGTGGACACCTAGGATAGTCTAAGATATGTCATAGTAAGAACAAACATGGGGCTAAGTGGAAGAACATACAAATGACATACTTTCTAAGGGAACATGAATGCTGCTAAAACATAAAACATAAAACACTAGCGGGAGAGCAGTCAAGGGAGCCACACACACACACACACTGGATATGCTGGGCACCTAAATAACTGAGAGGCACACACAACTCCCATGTTGCCACAGCCTCCCAGACATCCCTTCCAAAACAAAAGTGAAGGGGAAAGGTGGTATTGGGGGTGGAGGGCAAAATAACTGAAAGGAAATAATCGCTGAAGTAAAAGAAATTTAAAAGCCATAAGACAACCCAACACAGAGCACTATATAAATCTGGAAAACTATATGAATGAACACTAGAAAACTACTTTATAAGACCAAAACATAATACACATATGACACAACCAGAGATAAAGAGCTTAAACAACCATTTCCATATAACAAGCATACAGAACAGTAAGAAACTGGACTGAACCAGAAAAGAAATTCCCCTCAGCACATAGTAATCAAAACACAAAATGTACAGAACAAAGACTAATAAAAGCTGCAAGGCAAGTAACATATAAGTTAGACATATTAGAATCACACCTGACTTCTCAGTGGAGATGCCTAAAGCTGACCCAGCAGGGCCTGGACAAATGTTCTACAAATGCTAAGGGACTTCAGATACCAGATGAGACTACTACACCCAGCAAGACTTTCAGTCACCATAGATGGAAAAAGTAGACATTCTGTGATATAAAGTTAAACAATCTCTATCTACAAATCCAGCACTCCATAAAGTACTAGAAGGAAACCTCTAACCAAGAGGTTAAGTACATTTTAGAAAACACAAGGAATAAATATTCAAGACCAGCAAAATCAAAAGCGGGGAAACAAACATAATACCACCACCACCAATAATGACAAAATAACAGGAATAACAATCATTGGCCATTGGTATCTCTCACGAGGCCTAAATTCCCTTAAAACAAAAACAAAAACTAAAGACTAAGATACAGGATGTAAATCCAGGATACATCCTGCTGCATTCAAGAAAAAAAATCTTAACTTCAAGGACAGATGTCTTTTCAGGATAAAAGGGTAGAAAAACATATTCCAAGCAAATGGACTAAGAAGCAAGCTGAAGTATTCATTTTAATATCTGACAACATAGACATCAAACCACTACTCAGAAGAGATAAAGATACATTATAGTTTTGATTTTTTTCAAAACCTGCTTTTAATAAAGGTTCTTAAATGCTTTAATGTCTTCCTAGCCTATCACCCACCAAAGATAGTGGAAAAGTTATTAGGATACGGGGAAAGTGGACCTGTTTAGAAATTGTTCGTTGGAACAAATACAATCTGCATTGTCAGGAAATTAGCAGTTTAGTTCACAGGAATCAGCAGTGGCAGCTGGATCCATTCACAAACACATCATGAATACACTGACAGTCCAGTTCAGTAGTATTGGGATAGCAAACACGAATCAGCAGTGGTGGCAGACCCAGCAGAAACAGCCTGGCCTCTGCTGAATCAGCATGAGTCAGCCAAGACCAGCAGGGATGCCAGAAGTTCTCTGCTGTGACTCTCAGTAAAGATCAGCTAAGTCCAAGATATGAGACCAAAAACCACTGCAAAGCTAGCCAGGTAAGCCCTGTCACTGTCTGCTGAGAACTTTTTACATTTCCTCCAAACATCACATGTCCGCCCACAGTTCTTGCCTCAACAAAATAAGTCTGTTTTAGCCAAACTCCATGTGAGTCTCTATCAGGTGACACCATTCTGCCAATTGGTCCCAGTCTGTGGAAGCAGTTGGAAGCCGCCAGAACACCATCAGAAAAGAAAGAAACTAAATATATTTAGTCTGATAGAAGAGAAAGTAGGAGATAGCCTTGAACTTATGAGCACAGGAAATGGTTTCCTGAAGAGAGTACCATTAGTGCATGCTGTAAGACCAACAATTAAAAACCGGGACCTGATGAAACTGAGAAGCTTTGCATGACAAAGGACAGTGTCTTTTGCACCAGGTACCCATCTGAGAGGACTAATATTCCAAATACATACATGTAGTGCCTCAGGGAACTGCATGTCCTTGGAGAACAATTGGCTTCACCTAGGTCTGAGTGCTCCACCCTAGGTGGAGGGGATTATGGCTAACACAGGTGTTCCTGCCCAAAGTCTGGGAGAGGAACTTCACATTGGTCAAAGTCAAGTTCCTGCCAGGTGGCATGGCACGCCAGTGAGGCTCTCTACAACTGAACCCATTCTGAGGAGAGTTTCCAGCCTTTGAATGAAGGGTCCTCTCCTACCCCCCATTTATATATTTGGAGTCCTCCATTAAATCTTGCAACCCTGATCAGCAACTCTTGTCTTGGTCTCCTCATTTTGCCACCTTCCCATACACCCCCAGCTTCCCTTCCAGGTAACCCGTTCAATGTAACTGTGGGCAGTTACATTTATGAAACTCAAGAAATGAGATATCAATAGATAACACAATTATAAAATGGGGCAAAGATCTTTATAAGTTCTCACAATAGGAAACTCAAATGGCTGAGAAACTTACAAAGAAATGTTCAACATCCTTAGCCAACAAGGAGATGCAAATCCAAACAACTCTGAGATTCCACATTACAGATGTCAGTATGGCTAAGATCAACAAAACAGGTGAGAGCCCATGCTGGAGAGGATGTGGATGGAGTGAGGGAACACTGCTTCAATGCTGGTGGGAGTGCAAACTGAGACATCTACTAAGGAAAAGGCAAGGCAGTTCCTCAGGAGATTAAGAATAGATCTACTTCAAGATCCAGGTAAACCACATTACTTAGTTAAGGTTTTATGGCTATGAAGAAATACCATGACCATGGCCAGTCTTATAAAAGAAACTTTGAATTGGGGCTGGCTTATAGTTTCAGAGGTTTAGTCCATTATCCTCATGGTAAGAAATATGGCAGTGTGCAACCAGACATGGTGCTGGATAAGCAGCTGAGATTCTACATCTGGATTTGTAAGCAGCAGGAAGAGAGAGGCACTGGGCCTGGTATATAGGCCTTTAAAGGATCTCAAAGCTGACCTCCAACAGTGACATACTTCCTCCAACACGGCCACACCACCTAATCTTTTCAAATAGTGCCACTTCCTGATGAGTGTCATTCAAATCTGTGAGCCCATAGGAGCCGTTTTCATACAAACCACCATACCACTCTTGAAATATACAAAAGGATACTTCATTCTCACTAAGAAACTTGCTCAACTCTATACACTGCTGCTTTATTCATAATGCCCAGAAATTAAAAACAACCTAGATGTCCCTCAACAGAAGAATGGGTAATGAAAATGTGGTTGATTTACACAATGGAGTACTACTCATCATTAGAAAAAAATGACTTCATGAAATCTGCAGGCAAATGAATAGAACTAGGAAAAAAAAAATGGTCCTGAGCAAAGTATCCCAGATCCAATAAAAGCAAACATGATATAAATCATATTAGCTATTATGTCAACGATAACAAAACTACAGCCCATAGAGCCATAGAAGGTAGCTATAGAACGTAAGGTTTACAGATCTCCTTAACAAAGACAGCTACAACAGATAATTATGGATGGATTGAGGAGACTGGAATTGGAGGATCAAGTGGGCAGGAGAAAGGATATTGAGGGACAACACATGGGAGAGACCGGCAAAATTAAGGGACATTTGTGGTGTAGTATGGAAACCTAATATAGTGGAAACGTTCTAAAATATACACACATATGATAGTGATCTAATTGAAATTGCCAAATAACAAAACATACTGAGTACCAACTGGCCATCTCTTGTCACCAAATGAAGCTTACAGTAATGAGTTTGGGTTATATTTAATTGAGCTGTTGGCCAAAAAGGTCCCATGAAAAATCCCCAAACAACCCAGTCTGTTGACAAGACAATAAGTTACTCTCTACAAACTGACTCTAAGGCCATCTCATTCCTGGAGAAAATACCTGTACAACTTACTGAACCTAGAGAATTCAAGTTGGTGTGTAGATAGAGTCTTCACCCTACATCCTAGCATCTGTTACAGGAAGGGTTTCTGCATGTGACCAAAAGAAAAATGCAAACACTAAGCCAGCAAAAAAAAAAAACCCCTTTGATCTGCAACAGTATCCTGTTTGCAATATATGCTAGTTCAGTGTTGACACAAAGATTGTGAGGGTAACCAACTAATATCTGACTTGATATAGGTAAGGCCCACTCCATGAAATGGAATCCATACTTCTAACACTGCTTGGGAACCGAGAACCAGACACTAGGTAGTCCAGGGACCTACAGTGAAACTAACCACTACTGGTTGAAAAAACAAACAAACAAACATAAATACCTTTCATTTTTTAAGTAGGGAAAAATGACTCCTATACCTATAGACCAGTGTCTTCTCAGCCATCACTAGAGAAGCTTCCTCTTGCAGCAGATGGGAAAAAATACAGAGACCCACAGGCAGACATTATATAGAGAGTGAGAGACCTTGGAACTTTTAGTTCTAAATGGGTTGTCTCTATCAAATCTCTCCCCTCAGAGTTCAGGTAACCCTGCTGAAGAGAAGGTGGGAAGGGTGTAAGCGCCAAAGGGGATGGAGGACACCGAGAAACAAGGGCCTCTAAATCAACAGGAGGAAAGCTCGTATGAACTCCCGGTGAGTGAGGCAGCATGCACAGGGCCTGCACGGGTCTGGACCAGGTCCAGGTTAGAGGTTTTATGGAATACCCTGTATGTGCAAAGAGTGGGTCTCTCTCCCACTCTTGTGCTTCTCCCTGGGTAGCTCGCCTTCTGATGGTTTGTCTTATTAAACTTCAGTGTAATAGCGCTTGTTACATTCTATGATATTTAATTTTGTTATATTTTACTATTATCTATTAGAAGCCTGTTCTTTTGTAATAAGAGACAGAAAGGTTATGGATGTGGGGATAAAAGCGGAAGGTGTAGAGAGGGAAGCAGAATCAGGATGTATTATGTGAGAGAGGGATCTTTTTTCAACAAAAGGGAAAAAATAAAGGAAAAAAACACAAAACCATCCCATAGAAGTTGACTGTTTACCTAACTTTATAAACATGTGCAGTATGACACCTGTACACTGACATATCTATACACAGAGCCTTAACCCTAGAGAGAGCATGGCATCTGGCAAGATGGCAGCTCAGGCATTTCTACCAGGATCCCAGGGAAAGAGGTGGCCGTAGAACCACTGCTGCTGTCTTGCACGGAGGTGTACTAAGCAGTGAAACGCGGGATGCAAGAATCTATCAGGATGTAAGAACTGGAAGCTTATTCCATTTGACTATGAGAAGCCAGTTTCTTAAGAAAATCTTAAGGGAAGCTGCAGAGATGGCTCAGCTGGTAAGAGAATGTGTTTCTCTGGCGGAGGCTCGGATTGGGGTTTGCTCCTTAGACCCCACATGGATGTTCACCACCATCCATAGCTTCAGTTCCAGAGGACTGAGCATTATCTCCTACTGGCTGTGGATATGGTGATACACGATGAAAAATAAAGACAAATAAATCTTTAAAGAAAGAAAACACAGAGAATCATTACTAAATCTACTTCAAGCAACTAAAGACTTCGTAAAGTAAAGAACTTTAAACTTATATACGAATCAAAACTTTCACACACAAGTAAATTAGAAAACCTAGCAGTATAGTAAAATTGCATTGATAGCGACAATAAAAATTATAAGGGTTAGAAAACTGCTGAGACGGAAATGCAAATCTGACAAAATATAAAACTGTCCTTATTGATATCAGGTCTCATTCAAATAAATTTTAAATTTCATCAAAATTCCAATCATAATGTCAAACATTTTCAGTTTATCTAGATGAACACAGAAAGTATAACTAGAGTGACCATGGGGAAGAAAAACATAATAAAAAGAAAATACATAAAGCAAGAGGTGAGGAGAAGACTGTAAGGGACTGTGAGATCAACCTACCCCTGTCAGATCAACCTACCCCTGTCCGATCAACCTACCCATCAGATCAACCTACCCCTGTCAGATCAACCTACCCCTGTCAGATCAACCTACCCGTCAGATCAACCTACCCCAGTCACATCAACCTACCCGTCAGATCAACCTACCCCTGTCAGATCAACCTACCCCTGTCAGATCAACCTACCCGTCAGATCAACCTACCTGTCAAATCAACCTACCCCTGTCACATCAACCTACTCGTCAGATCAACCTACCCCAGTCACATCAACCTACCCGTCAGATCAACCTACCCCTGTCAGATCAACCTACCCCTGTCAGATCAACCTACCCCTGTCACATCAACCTACCCCTGTCACATCAACCTACCCTGAAACCCATTGTAAAGCCCAAGGAATCGATGCACCAACATGGTACTGAACACTGGTACAGGAATACACCAGTAGAATTCAATAGACAAAACTAAGTATTAAGATAAAAACTATAACTGAGCCAGCAAAGTGTTTCTGTTTGTTTGATACTTTGTATTGCAGAAATGGGAAAATCTAAAAAAAAAAAAAAAAAAAAAAAAGGTGAAGCTAGATTCTATCTCTTTTCATGTAGAAGAATAAATCCTAACTGAAAATCAAACTATGCAATAAAATTCTTATAAACAAGTCACTAATTATAGACCAAAATCTTAATTAAAAGGCTGATCCACCTGTTCACATATCCTCTACACAGATATAAGATCCTCTACACAGATATAAAATGCCCAAAGCACAGTTTAAGCACAGAAGACAGATTGAGAAATCAAGCATGGTAGCTCATCCCTGTGCCTAGAATTCTTAGTCTGGAGGCAGATGGAGGAGTAGTTCAAGGCCAGGTGTGACTATATGAGCAAGTCCAAGGCCAGTCGGAGCTACTTGAGAGTGAAACTAAAAACCTAAAAAAGGTAAATTATAAGAAAATAAGACATGTAAATGATGGAGCAGCAAAAGAACTTTAACAGTTCATATAAACAATGTTTCCCAAAGGAGGGGAAAAGCAAAATAAATAAGGATTTCTTAAAAATGGGTAAATGGTAAGAACAGAAATTCAACAAAATATAAACACTGAAATAAGCCCTTTTGGTTTTAGAAAGGATGCAAGGAAGAATGGCTATATTCCCACTTATCTTAGTTAGGGTTTCTACTGCTATGAAGAGACATCATTACCACGGCAACTCTTATAAAGAAAAGTATTTAACTGGGGCTGGCTTACAATTCAGAGGCTTAACCCAATATCATCATGGCAGGAAGCATGGCAGTATGCAGGCAGACATGGTACTGGAGAAGGAGCTGAGAGTTCTATATCTGGATTGGTAGGCAGTAGAAATAGAATGTGAGACACTGGCCTGTCTTGAGCTTCTGAGACCTCAAAGCCCCTCTCCTGTGACACACATCCTCCAACAAGGCCATACCTCCTAATAGTGCCATTCCCTATGGGCCTATGGGGTCATTTATATTCAGACCACCACATGTCCCGTAAGGCACATAATACTCTTGAATGATATAAGTTTGGGGGATTTAAACATTCGATGTGAGATGATGTTCCTCAAAAGTGCGACAGCTGGGTGAGCCCAGCACCCAGGGCTGTGCGGACTGCTGCAGTGCAGGCAACTGTGAGTGGCTACCGAGCCCAGGCAGAACCGAAAGCTGCAGATTCAGAAGGGAGAGAAGCACAGAAATCTGCCCAGGCTCCCTGAGGCAGGACAGGAAATGGAATCACTCCCAAAACTCAAAGAGTATTGTAGATGTTCAACTCCCGACTAGCACAAGTGAGAAAACCTGTGAGAACTATCTAGAAAACAGAGAGAACCATCTGAACCTAGGCTCAAGCCTGACAATAAGAATCATAATGGACAGCCTGCCTATTGCCGAGAGTTTAATATCCATGTACAGGGAGAAAAAGATCAAAAGCCAAAAGATAGAAAAGACATACAATTCCAAAATCAAGAGAAGCTGTGATGACACCAACAGAGACAAAGACAGACTTTCAAATAAAGATAAAAGAGACAATTGATTTAAAAAAAAAGACATAAAATTCATATGCACCCAATACATACACAATCCTGATGAGGGTTTAAGAGAGGAATTCACGAGTTTCTAAATCCTTCAGAGTAGAGATACTGAAAACTGCAACAAAATGAAGCCTGTTTTACCTAGCTGACATTCATTAATCATTCTATCCCACCACGTAGCAGGTTATATATTATTTTTAAGAGTTTATGAAACATTCCAAAAGTAGCCTTTATCTTTACAAATAAAGTAATTGTCAACAAATTTTAAAATTACAAAATCATAAAACGCAACTCTCTAATACAGAATTAAGGTCCTGCTAACCTTCAGTAAGGACTGGAGAGATGGGTCAGTGGTTAAGAACACTTGCTGCATCATACTAAGTGAGGTAACCCAGACTCAAAACGTGAATCATGGTATGCACTCACTAATAAGTGGTTATTAACCTAGAAAACTGGAATACCCAAAACATAATCCACACATCAAATGAGGTACAAGAAGAAAGGAGGAGTGGCCCCTGGTTCTGGAAAGACTCAGTGAAGCAGTATTCAGCAAAACCAGAACGGGGAAGTGGGAAGGGGTGGGTGGGACGACAGGGGGAGAGAAGGGGGCTTATGGGACTTTCGGGGAGTGGGGGGGGCTAGAAAAGGGGAAATCATTTGAAATGTAAATAAAAATATATCGAATAAAAAAAATACAGGTTAAAAAAAAAAAAGAACACTTGTTGCTGTCTAAAAGGACGTTAGGGTCCATTCTCGGTAACAGATGGTGGCTTGTAGCAGGCCAGAACTCCAGTTCTAGGGATCCTGATAGCCTCTTCTGACCTCAGGGAGTAGTACTAAGCACACAGGTGGGGTTCAGACACACATGAAAAGCAAAATAGTCATACACATAAAATGAAAATAATATGTCCTTTAGAAATTTTTCCAAGAAGAAAAACAATCTATGGTAGTGGCCGAAGAGTTGGCTCAGCCGTTAAAAGCATTCACTGCACTGAAGAGGACCCGAGTTCAGTTCCCAGCACCTGTATCAGATAGCTTATAACATCTCTAATTCCAGGTCTGGGGCATCAGATACCCTGTTGTGGCCTCTACAGGCAACTGCACTCACAGGCACATAGATACATATGTGAACATATTATTTAAATAGGAGAGTCGATGAAAGAGGAAGATTTAAAAACTCCCAAATATGTGAAAATTAAACATAATCTCTCACATATATGAATTCAGACCTCAAGGAAAATAAGAAAATATTTTGAAGTTCATAAAAATAAAGAGGGAAGAGTGCTTATGGGACTTATGGGGAGGGGAGAGCTGGGAAGGGGGAAAGCATTTGGGATGTAAACAAAGAATATAGAAAATTAAAAAAAATTTAAAAAAAATAAAAATAAATTTAAAAAGATTAAAAACAAGCAAAAGGAGAATGGGGATGCTCATCCTTTTCAAGGTATCCCAAAGTATCAGAATAGCGGTGCATTCAAACACATCTATACCACAAACACATTCAGAATTCTAACAGGTTTTCTAATAAAACAGACTCTAATATATTATATATGGCATTCCAAAGGAGACAGATTAGCTAAAACAATTTGTTTTTAAAACCAAAAATAAAGCTGGAAGATTCCCACGACCTATTTTTAGCATTATAAAATTGCAGTTATCAAGATAGTGTTATGCTGGATGCCCCACCTATTTATTAACAACGTCACTGAAGAAGACATTTGCTAAACACGCATCTGATTCCTACCCTTAATATTTAAAGATGAGGCAGCTCAGCAGAAACTAAGGAAGTGAATGGGACCAAAATATGAAGGAAATGGTATCATCAGGCATTGCTGTGGGGATTGTTACAATGACAGTTCCCAAAGAACACTCTGGCCATTTCTGCATCACATAAACATCAGCACATGATCTACAGCATTCACTTGCAGTTATTTACCCGCTGAGACAGTAAAACAAGAGCCTGCAAGAGATGGCTCAGCGGATAAGAGCACTGACTGCTCTTCCAGAGGTCCTGAGTTCAATTCCCAGCAACCACATGGTGGCCCACAACCATCTTTAGTGGGGTCTGATGCCCTCTTCTGGGGTGTATGAAGAGAGCAATGGTGTATTCATACACATTAAATAAACAAATAAATCTTTAAAAAAAAAAAAAAGCTTCACGTGCGTAGCTCATGGTGCTGCTACATGTAACTACCAAAACCAAATCAGGGCCCGGAGAGATGGGTGGTGGTTAAGAGTGCTAGTTGATTTTCCCAAGGGCCCAACACTCATGTTGGATAATAATAAAAATACATCCTAGATACATCCGAATGCCCAACCCAGGAGAACAGATAACAGTAGTATTCAAGGAGAAACTTACAACCTGGTATCCGTGGAATGATTACAAGGGTCTGAAGTATTTTGCTAAGTGACTGGAAACAGAATATATATCTTCCTATTTCAGATCTTTTCTATTGGCTCTGTCTTTTAAGAAAGCTGCCTCCCTGTTTCATCTCCACACTTCTAGTTTTAGTAACAGTGACCCATTTTCCATTTGTCTCAAGGACAGCGCTATCTCCTTCCACACACCCTGCTTTCATTTTTATCACCGCACTGTGAAATTACATGCTATTTTTTCTATTAATTTCTTCTTGCTTGCTAGATATTCTTAAAAATTTACTATAAACATCTTTCACAGGTACTCATTCATTATGACTAGTATTAATTTATTTAAAATTTTAATCTACCAGTGTTTTCTGTCAAGACTTTTCTCTTATTTAAAACATACAGTATTCACAGTGTCCATTAAGTATTTAATGATGGTTTCCTAATATTTTTGCGTCATGATGTTTTTTTATTTAAATCTATTGAGACTGTAGGCAATAGTTACATATACTTACTACTTAAAATTAAAGTATTTTCAGTTATTCAGTTACTTTTGTGATTTTTATAACCTCTCTTATTTGGAAAAAAATTATGTTTAATGTAAATAAGTTTTGAGCAATTAAGGTAAAACTAAGCAGTGAATGTTGAGACCCTGGACAGAAAGCTTCCTGTCACTCACCCGTCAGTGAGACATTTGTTAATATGGATAAAATGACAATGACAAATGAGCATCACTCCAAGTCTACAGTGTCCAATGAGAACAGGACTTGACAAAGAACTAATGACATGTGTACCCTGATGTGTATAGGAGGGTTTTACTGTCTTAGAAAACTCCAGATCCTGACTGTTCACACCCATTTCTCTCAACCCCAGGTCACGATTAAGTGTTTAACTGTGCTCATAGTTTAATACAGAATGGCACGTAGCGGACATATATGGCTTTTACCCCTTGATTTTTTCATGTAGCATTTTTAAGTTCTACCATATCTTTCTATAGTTTGGAAGTATCTTTTCAGCACTGAATAAAACTCTTCTTACACAGACATATCTATACAACAGGAAGGTATTCCACTTACTTCTAAGTTTTGATAAGATTGAATAGTCTTATAGGCTTTTTATGTAGACATAAGTATTCAACTCATTTCATTTAAGTGGAGGGAACATGATTACTTAATATCATGATAGGAGATTTTTATGTTCCTAAGAAACTGAGAAAAGTGGCATCCAAGATATCCACACCATTTTGTCATCTGTTCCTCTACATACATTTTAGCAAGTGGTATTGAAACCACATCTGCAGAAATGCTCTGATGTTGGGGAGAAGGGGTCTACCACAATGGAAAGTTCTTTTGGACATACTTCTTTGCTCCAACTATCGGAATCAAAACTGGAGCCCGGTGAAGTTATCCTTCTGCACATACCTATCCCTTCTCCCTGGGCCGGGCGCCATGGTTCTTTATCTACATTTTCTATAAAGGCAGCTTCTGGCTCAGCCATCTCTTCAATGTTTGCCCATTAGCAAATGATTTAACCCTTGTGACGCTCTGCTTCTTCATCCTAATTACTCATTAATCTGGTGCAAGGATTAAATCAGGTAAGCAAAGCAGGACAAATTGAAACATTCATCATATTAAGCCCTCATTTGTAAACTCTTGCAGGTTAAGAGTCGGCCTTCGGCACTCCTAAGCCCCTCAATAAAAGCAAATGTTCATTTTCTCTTTACCCGATCTGGATTTGTGTAACCCAACAGTAGATTTGCAGCTTTTATATCACCATGAACATATTCATTTTCATGTATATATTCCAGTACATCCAGCTGTGAAAAGAAGTGAACAAGACCAGTATCAGTGGTTTACACTACAGTTAATATGGCCTGTTGCTACACATGATTTCCCATAATTATTGACTACTCTAAGATATCATAATTTCTGGTTGCTCATTGTTAGGTAAAATATTTGTCCACTGTGGGTGGAATCATTCCCTGGGATGAGACCTGTGCCATATAAAAAGAAGGAAGAGAGCTGAACACAGGCACTATGCTTAGGTAACTATGTTTCTTGACTGTGGATGTAATGTTGCTCCAAAACACTGTTTGGGATTTCACCATCATGAGAGACTATAACCTCAAATTATGAAACAAAGTAAATATTTTCACTATTAATTGGCTTTTACCAGGGTATTTTATCACAGTGAGTAAAATAGTAACATAGACTGGGAATAAACAGCATTAAAAAGTACATGAAAATAGTTAAGACATCTGTGGCAAAATAGTTATACAATCCATTCATCAGTCAATTATTATGATTCAAATCTTGAAGAACTCAGAACAAAATATGATGCTTATGATCATTCTCCTGTGTAATAACAAAAAACTCTTGGACATCATTAAAGTCCTGAAACCTCGCATGCCAAGTATATGTTTGGCCGGGTTGAGGGGAACATTCCATAAATATTTACTAGGTGAGCAGATAAATGAATGGAGAAAATAATTATTTCCCACAACACAACCTGGCATGAGTTGTTTCATCCTACTTATGACTGGAGGTAGGGGAAACTGAAGACTTATATGTAAATAAGCTAAATATGTGGCATTATCAACAAATGACTGTATGCATGATTCATTTATGACTACACTGCTTCCTAGTTAACAAAGTACACCTTTGTATTATTTACTGCCACAACTAACTGTCCCCAACTTATACTTAAAATATTTTAAATCAAACCAAATAGTCTATTTGACCATAATTTGTGGTTACAAACATAACAGACAGCAGAAAGGTTGTTCTTAAAGCTCTACAGGCCTCCTCTGAAAAGTGAAAGCGAGCTGTCCAGGAAAACCGAGTGTGATAGCAATAGTCAGCTACAGCACGGCCTGTCATCCATTGGTAGAGCCACTGGTCACCAAGTTCACTAAGATACTTCCTACTCTCTATGACTGAGATTCCTTGGCAAATCTTATTTTCTCATAATTCTATAAAGCAAAAATCAAGTAAGTCATCTGTGAGGCATTTGAAGCCATATCAAACTCACCATCCTGATTCCAAGCTGCAGGACAGTTATCTTTTTAAAAACACCATTCTGGTCCAGGAGTTTCTGTAAATCTATTCCAAGTCTTTCCATTACCATGAATCTGTAACTGTGAAAAAACATCAAAAAAGAGACCCTTCTGAAAAAATAATTCTGAAATTATCTCCTAATGAACTCGAGTAAAGAACTACAACACTTCTACCAAGCATCTACGCAGCTGGGCAGTGTGGGCACACTGAGCTGCATCTTCTGTGAAGCAGCTTCAGACTTCCTCTGCACCGCTTTCACTAGCGCTGAGCAGTTAATACTGCCATAGATAATGGAGAGAGCACTGTCTCCGATCATCTCTTCTGCTCCTCTATGGCGGCGCTAACTGCTGAGTACAGAGCCATTCCCGCCATCCTTTTCATGTGTCCTAAAATGTCACCTCCCACACAGGAAATGGGGACACTTCTTTATCTTAAAAACTGTACTTTACTCATTGTTATAAACACTTTATTTAGGGGACATATGTGACTGAGAATGTGAGCGGAGGGTAGAAGCTGCCGTTCCGCAGGGTTGCAGCTGAAGGCTCCTGTGGAACTCTGGGATCTGAATGGGTTATGAGTAGGTGTGCAGCCTTCCCGGAACAGCGCCGTCTCTCTCCATCCCCACCCGTCTCTGCTGTAACTTCCTATCTTCCCTTTCCGCTCAGCTGACGTCATTTCCCCTTTCTAGCACACCAGCCCACATTCTATATCTGCAATTACAGAAATATACACACAACTCTTTTGGAGGTTGTCTTACAGAAGTGTGATATTACCATGGAAGCTTTCACCGTCCCTTCATTATATTCAGTCTCCATGCAGAGTTGTAGGTTTCTGATGGCACTTGCATGGCACACTTGTCTCTTTCCTTCTCCTCTCCCACTGCCCTCCCAGCCCCCTGCAGCTCTCAGACACCCTCCCTCTGGCTTCCATGTCCCATATAATCCATTATCGTATTCCTTATCCCCATCCTCCTTTTCATGTCTGCCCAATTTCTCATAGCTCCATCTTCACACACACACACACACACACACACCATGTATATATAAAGAAGTATCTGGGTTTCTCAGATGAGATAAAACACAAAGAAATTGTTTGAATTTGGTGTAGCTTATTTCTCTTAGTGAATATTCTACAGTTCTATCCATTTTCCTATCATGATTTCATTTTCCTTATGATTGAATAAGATTTTATTGTGTATTTTGATTATCTGTTGATTCGGTGTCTAGGTAGATTCCATTCTCACATATATTGTGAACAGTGCAATACTCAACATAGCTATATAAATGTCTCTACAGTATGATGACTAAGACCCTGTCAAACGAACCCCCAGGAGTGACATTGCTGGGTTATACAGTCATATTCTATTCCCAGTTTTTGAGAAACAGCCACAATAATTTTCATATTGGTCTCATCAGTTTGCATGCTACCATCAGTGCATAAGGATTGCTCTTTCCCAGCACGCTTGCTAGGGCTTGACATTTGCTTTGTTTGTCTTAACAATAACTATTCATGAAATATAATCGCACATAGTTTTCTCTTAAGATTTGTTTTTGTAATCCGACAGAGGGCTAATATCTAATATATACAAAGAACTCAAGAAAGTAGAACCCAGAGAACCAAATAACCCCATTAAAAAGTGGGGTATGGAGCTAAACAAAGAATTTTCACATGAAGAACTTCGGAGAGCTGAGAAAAACCTTAAGAAATGTTCAACATCATTAATCATTAGGGAAATGCAAATCAAAACAACCCTGAGATTTCACCTCACACCAGTCAGAATGGCTAAGGTCAAAAACTCAGGAGACAGCAGGTGTTGGCGAGGATGTGGAGAAAGAGGAACACTCCTCCACTGCTGGTGGGATTGCAAGATGGTGCAACCACTTTGGAAATCAGTCTGACGGTTCCTCAGAAAACTGGGCATGTCACTTCCTGAGGACCCTGTTATACCACTACTGGGCATATATCCAGAGGATTCTTCAGCATGCAATAAGGACACATGCTCCACTATGTTCATAGCAGCCCTATTTGTAGTAATCAGAAGCTGGAAAGAACCTAGATGTCCTTCAACGGAGGAATGGATACAAAAAATGTGGTATATTTATACAATGGAGTGCTATTCAGTCATTAGAAACAATGAATTCATGAAATTCTTAGACAAATGAATGGAGCTAGGGAACATCATACTAAGTGAGGTAACCCAGTCTCAAAAGATCAATCATGGTATGCACTCACTGATAAGTAGATATTAGCCTAGAAACTTTGAATATCCAGGACATAATCCACAAATTAAATGATGTCCAAAAAGAATGGAGGAGTGGCCCCTGGTTCTGGAAAGACTCAGTGCAAGAGTATAGGGGAATTCCAGAACAGGGAAGTAGGAAGGGGTGGATGGAAGAATAGGGGGACAGAAGAGGGCTTATGGGACTTGTGGGGAGTGGAGACCCAGAAAAGGGGAAATCATTTGCAATGTAAATAAAAAAATAATAAAAAAGATTTGTTTTTGCTTACCTATGCATGTGTGCACGTGTGTACATGTTTTTCTGTGTGTATGTGTGTGTGCATGTGTGCATGTGGGGGGGGGCGGTGCTGGGAAGTGAGCTTCATTTTTCACCTGGAGCAACAAGCACTCTTACCCATGGCCCATCTTTCCAGCCCTTGTGAGCTAGTTTTCATTTGAATTTCCTGATGGCTGAGAACATTAAAAACTATTTCAAATTGGCCATTTTTATTTCTCCCTTTCAAAACCTATTCATTGAGTTCATTAGTCTACTTATACATTGAATGATTTAGTATCTTTGCTGTTTAATCTCTGTAGTTCTCAATATATTTCACATAACAATTATTTACTGAAGAGTCACAAAGGTATTTTCCTTCATAAAGGCTGTCGATTGATGAAAATGATTCCTTTGCCATGTTGAGACAGCTAAATTTCATGAAACCCCTGAAGTGGTTTGAATGATAAAATGTCCGCCATAGTCTCTGGCATTTCAATTTTGTTCCCAGTTGGTGGCGCTGTTTAGGAGCAGTTTAGAAGATATAGCCTTCTGGGAGCAGTATGTCACTAGGGGTGTGCTTTAAGAAAGAAAGCTGCTGTGACTGAGCAGCCAGGTGCAGCCAGGTTCACAGAGATCACCTGAGTATAAGACCGCTTGAGACACAGCCCCCCAGGGTTCCACCTGCACCCAGGAGCTGGGCTGCGTCCCCACAGCCACCAGTGCCTCTACCCGGCCAGAGGATATCTACTATGTAGGGAGTCTCACTATTAGAGGTAAGGCCACCATCTTCACTCCTGCAACTGAGCAGGTTGTTATAGCCAGGAACATAGAGAACATCTGAGTGTAAGATCACTTAGGACTCAGTCTGCCAGGGCCCCACCTGCACCCAGGAGCTGGGCAGCCAGCCCCACAGCACTCTGTGCCAGGGGAAGGACGGTCACACAAGGGTGCTGAGATAGGCTTGCAGGCACACAGGAGGGACAAACACCGGCCAGTGACAGCAGGACCAACTAATACTAGAGATAACCAGATGGCAAAAGGCAAACATAGGAACGGCACCATCCGAACCCAATTCTCCCCAAACAGCAAGTCCTGGATACCCCCCACACCAGAAAAGCAAGATTTGGATTTAAAATCACAGCTCATGATGCTGATGGAGGGCTTCATGGAGGGCTTCAAGAAGGACATAAATAACTCCCTTAAAGCAATATAGGAGAACACAAGTAAACAGGGAGAAGCCCTTAAAGAGCTAAGGGAAAACACAACAAAGCAGGTAAAGGAATAGAACAAAACCATCCAGGATTTAAAAATGGAGGTAGAAACAAAAAAGAAATCACAAAGGGAAACAACTCTGGACATAGGAAACCTAGGAAAGAAGTCAGGAGTCATGGATCCAAGCATCAACAGAATACAAGAGATAGAAGAGAGAATCTCAAATGCAGAAGATACCACAGAAAGCATTGATACAATAGTCAAAGAAAATGCAAAATGCAAAAATCTCCTGACCCAAAACATCCAGGAAATCCAGGACAAAATGAGAAGACCAAACCTAAGGATTATAGGTATAGAAGAGAGTGAAGATTTCCAACCTAAAGAGCCAGTAAATGTCTTCAACAAGATTACAGAAGAAAACTCCCCAAACCTAAAGAAAGAGATGCCAGTGAAAATTCAAGAAGCCTACAAAACTCCAAATAGATTTGACCAGAAAAGAAATTCCTCCCATCACATAATAATTAAATCACCAAATGTACTAAACAAAGAAAGAATATTAAGAGCAGTAAGGGGAAAAAGTCAAGTAACATACAAAGGTAGACCTATCAGAATTACACCAGACTTCTCACTAGAGACTATGAAAGCCAACAGGCCCTGGGCAGATGTCATACAGACCCTAAGGGAACACAAATGACAACCCAGACTGCTATATCCAGCAAATCTCTCAATAACCATAGATTGAGAAACCAATGTATTCTATGACAAAAACAAATTTACACACTATCCTCCACAAATCCAGCCCTTCAAAGGATAATGAATGGAAAACACCAACAAAAAGAGAGAAACGACACACTAGAAAAAGCAAGATATTAATCTACTTTCAACAAACCCAAAATAAGATAACCACACAAACATAAAAATTACATCAAAAATAGCAGGAAGCAACAGTTACTATTCCTTAATATCTCTTAACTTCAATGGACTCAGTTCCCCAATAAAAAGACAAAGACTAACAGACTGGATACTTAACCGGCCCAACATTTTGCTGCATACAGGAAACGCATCTCAGTGTCAAAGACAAATGCTACCTCAGAATAAAAGACTGGAAAACAGTTTTCCAATCAAATGGTCCCAGGAAACAAACTGGAGTAACCATTCCAATATCCAATAAAATAGACTTTCAACCAAAAGTCACCAAAAAAGACAAGGAAGGACACTTAGTACACATCAAAGAAAAAATCTACCAAGAAAAATTCTCAATTCTGAAATCTATGCTCCAAATACAAGGGAACCATCATTTGGAAAAGGAACGTTACTAAAGCTTAAAGCAAATGTTGCACCCCACACAATAATTGTGGGTGACTTCAATACCCAACTCTCCTCAATGGACAGATCAAGGAGACACAAAATAAACAGAGACATAGTAAAACTAACAGAGGTTTTGGACCAAATAGATTTAAAAAATATCTACAGAACATTTCATCCTAAATCAAAAGAATATACCTTCTTCTCAACACCTCATGGTACCTTCTCCAAAATTGACCATATAATTGGTCACAAAACAGACCTCAACAAATATAAGAAGAACGAACTAATCCCATGTCTCCTATCAGATCACTATGGAGTAAGAGAAGTCTTCAAAAGCAACAAAAACAACAGAAAGCCCACATACACATGGAAGCTAAACAAAGCTCTACTCAACAATACCTTGGTCAAGGAAGAAATAAGGAAAAAAAAAGACTTTCTAGAATTTAATGAAAACAAAGGTACAACATACCCAAATTTATGGGACACAATGAAATCAGTGCTAAGAGGAAAACTTATAACTCTCAGTGCCTCCAAAAAGAAGCTGGAGAGAGCATAAACTAGCAGCTTAATAGCACACCTGAAAGCTTTAGAACAGAAAGAAGCTAATACACCTAAGAAGAGTAGAAGGCAGAAAATCATCAAACTCAGGGCTGAAATAAACCAAGTAGAAACAAAAAGAACCATACAAAGAATCAACAAAACCAGGAGCTGGTTCTTTGAGAAAATCAACAAGATATATAAACCTTTAGCCAGACTAACCAGAGGGCACAGAAACAGTAACCAAATTAACAAAATCAGAAATGAAAAGGGAGATATAACAACAAAAACTGAGGAAATTAAAAAAATCATCAGATTCTACTATAAAATCTATACTCAACACAACTGGAAAATCTGGATGAAATGGACAATTTCCAAGAGAGATACCAAATACCAAAGTTAAATCAGGATGAGATAGACCATCTAAATGGTCCCATAACGCCTAAAGAAATAGAAGGGGTCATTGACAGTATCCCAACCAAAAAAAAGTGCAGGACCAGATGGTTTTAGTACAGAATTCTATCAGACATTCAAAGAAGATCTAACACTAATACTCTTCAAACTATTCCTCAAAATAGAAACAGAAGTAACACTACTCAACTCGTTCTATGAAGCCACAATTTTGCTGATACCAAAACCACACAAAGATCCAACAAAGAGAACTTCAGACCAATTTCCCTTCTGAACATTGATGCAAAAATATTCAATAAAATTCTTGCCAACCGAATCCAAGAACACATCAAAACAATCATTCACCATGATCAAGTAGGCTTCATCCCGGGGATGCAGGGATGGTTTAATATATGGAAATGCACCAATGTAATGAACTACATAAACAAACTCAAAGAAAAAAATACATGGTCATTTTATTAGATGCTGGAAAAGCATTTGACAAAATTCAGCATATTTCATGTTAAAGGTCTTGAAAAGAACAGGAATTCAAGGCCCATACCTAAACATAGTAAAAGCAATATACAGCAAACCAGTAGCCAACATCAAACTAAATGGACAGCAACTTGAAGCAATCCCACTAAAATCAGGGACTAGACAAGGCTGCACTCTCTCATTTAATATAGTACTTGAAGTTAGAGCTAGAACAATTAGACAACAAAAGGAGGTCAAAGGGATACAAATTGGAAAGGAAGAAGCCAAATTATCACTATTTGCAGATCCATTGATAGTATACTTAAGCAACCCAAAAAACTCTCCAAGAGAACTCCTAAAGCTGATAAAAAACTTCAGTAAAATTAACTCAAGCAAATCTGTAGTCTTCCTATACTCAAAGGATAAACAGGTTGAGAAAGAACTTAGGGAAATGACATCCTTCACAATAGTCATAAACAATATAAAGTATTTTGTGTGACTCTAAGCAAACAAGTGAAAGATCTGTATGACAAGAACTTCAAGTCTCTGAAGAAAGAAATCAAAGACCTCAGAAAATGGAAAAATCTTCCATGATCAAGGATTGGCAGGATTAATGTAGTAAAAATGGCCATCCTGCAAAAAGCAATATACAGATTCAATGCAATCCCCATGAAAATCCCAATTCAATTCTTCATAGAGTTGGAAAGAGCAATTCTCAAATTCATCGGGAATAACAAAAAACCTAGGATAGCTAAAACTAGTCTCAACAGTAAAAGAACTTCTGGCAGAATTACCATCCCTGACCTCAAGCAGTACTACAGAGCAATAATGTTAAAAACTGCATGGTACTGGTACAGTGACAGGCAGGTAGATCAATGGAATAGAATTGAAGACCCAGAAATGAACCCACATACCTATAGTCACTTGATCTTGACAAAGGAGCTAAAACCATCCAGTGAAAAAAAGATAGCCTTTTCAACAAATGGTACTGGTTCAACTGAAAGTCAGCATGCAGAAGAATGCAAATGGATCCATTCTTATCTCCTTGTACTAAGCTCATGTCCAAGTAGATCAAGGCCCTCCAAATAAAACCAGACACACTGAAACTAATAGAAAAGAAACTGGGGAAGAGCCTTGAGTACATAGGCACAGGGGAAAAGTTCCTGAACAGAACACCAATAGCTTATGCTCTAAGATCAAGAATTGGCAAATGGGACTTCATAAAATTACAAAGTTTCTGTAAGGCAAAGGACACTGCCAATAGGACAAAATGGCAACTAATAAATTGGGAAAAGATCTTTACCAATCCTATATCTGACAGAGGGCTAATATCCAATATATACAAAGAACTTAAGAAGTTAGAATCCAGAGAGCCAAATAACCCTATTATAAAATGGGGTAGAGAGCTAAACAAAGAATTCATTCCTGAGGAATATCAAATGGCTAAGAAGCACCTAAAGAAATGTTCAATATCCTTAGTCATCAGGGAAATGCAAATCAAAACAACCCTGAGATTTCACCTCACACCAGTCAGAATGGCTAAGATCAAAAACTCAGGAGACAGCAGGTGCTGGCGAGGATGTCGAGAAAGATCAACACTCCTCCACTGCTGGTGGGATTGCAAGCTGATACAACCACTCTGGAAATCAGTCTGGCAGTTCCTTAGAAAACTGGACATGATAATACCGGAGGACCCCACTATACCACTCCTGGGCATATATGCAGAGGATTCCCCAGCATGTAATAAGGATACATGTTCATTGCAGCCCTACTTATAATAGCCAGAAGCTGGAAAGAACCCAGATGTCTCTCAGCGGAGGAATGGATACAGAAAATGTGGTATATATACACAATGGAATGCTACTCAGCCATTAAAAACAATGAATTCATGAAATTCTTAGACAAAGTGGATGGAACTGGAGAATATCATTTTAAGTGAGGTAACCCAATCATAAAAGAACACTCATGGTATGCACTCACTGATAAGTGGATATTAGCCCAGAAGCTCGGAATACCCAAGACACAATTCACATATCAAATGATGTCCAAGAAGAAGGAAGGACAGGCCCCTCATCCTGGAAAGCCTCAATGCAGCAGTGTAGGGGAATAGGACAGGGAAGCAGGAGGGGTTTGATTGGGGAACAGGGGGAAGGAAGAAGGCTTATAAAAGTTTCACGGAGGAGGTAGCCAGGGAAATGACTTGAAATGTAAATAAAGAATATATCTAATAAAAAATAAGAGAGAGAAAGAAAGCCTCCAGCCCTTCATTCTCTATGATTGCCTTGTCTTTGATGCTTTGTGCTTATGGTTCCAGATGTGGGCTCTAAGCTTCCTGTCCCACTTCCATCATAATGCCTGCTGTTTACTATCATGTCATCATGCTGTCCTGCCATTATGGACTCTAGCCCTCCAGAACTATAAGTGAAAATCGTCTTTCAGCTGTAAGTTGCCCTGATAATAATGTTTTATCACAGCAATGGAAAAGAAAGTAACCTATCAGTCGACTTAGGAAATCTCCCTGAGTTATTGGAGTCCTAGCCGATGCCTCTGCTTTTGAGTATTTTACCTGAGGTTTGCTCCAACAGTTCAGGGTTGTTGGTCTTAACTTAAGGCCTTGATGTATTTCGAACTGATTTTTATGCACAGCAGTTCTCAACCTGGGGGTTGTGGCATCCTTGGGGGAGGGTGGGTGTCAATCAACAGTTTCACAGAGGTCACATATAAGGTATCCTACATTTCAGATAGTTACATGTTGAATCATAAAAGTAGCAAAATGACAGCTATAAAGTAGCAAGGAGAGTAACTTTAGGGTTGGGAGTCACCACAATATGAGGAACTATATTAAAAGGTCAGTTTTTCACAAGTGTAGATAGCCAGCATTCCCAGAACCACTGACGAGCAGGCATTTTCCCAGTGTGTCTTTTTAACTCCGTAAGTTAGGAAGGGTATCTGTGTGTATGTTTACTTCTGGCCTCTGCTCTAGTCCTCTTTCTGTGCCAGTGCCCCACCTTCCATTGTCACTGATCATAGGACAATTTGTAAGCCAGTATTCTGATAGAAGTAGCATTTTCTGCTTGGAACTACTTTGGTTGTTTGGGTGTTTTATGTGTATTTTAACATTTTCATTTCAGTTCTAATTTTGAAGATGTACTTTTACTTCAATGGGGGGTGGTAATGAACTTACAGATGATATTTAGTGATATAACCATTTCCACCACATTAATTCTGGCAATCTGTGCACAATCTTTCACTGTCTCCTTCTGTTTTCTTTCTTCAGTCGCTGACCATTTTCACTAGAAAATAGAGGTATTTCCCCTCCAAAAGTAGGCTTATTCCTAGAATTCTTTAAAAAAGGTGTTTAAATGTGAAGCCCTTCCTGTCCATATTTTTTCTCAGCAACTTTGATATAAGTACTTAAGCTGGTGTTTGTTTATTTGGTTCACTAAGACCACAGTAGTAGAATGATTCAGTCCTACTATCATGCTGAAGTGCTGATCAGACCTAACTGTTTTCTGGTGGATACTTTTCTATTTCTTAAATACAGAATCCAGTAGGTTTTAAATTGGGATGGCTTCAATTTTTTTTCAATTTCTATTTCCTGTTACATGTTTCTCTTTTTTATTTTCAAGTACTATGTCAATAAGAGCAGCAAGTGGAGACCCTTGTCTTTCTGGATTTAGACAAAATGCTTTCAGTTTCCTCCTACTTTGTATAATGTTGGCAGCAGTGTTTCACACAGAGTGTTTATTGCACTGAAGGATGTTGCTGTCTCTATCTTTTTCAGAGCATTTATCATGAAGGGATTCTGAATATAATCAAAGTTATTTTTGGCCCTGATTAAGATGATCATATGATGGGCTAGACAGATGGCTCAGTGGTTAAGAGTACTGACTTCTCTTCCAGAGATCCTCAGTTCAATTCCCAGCAACCACATGATGGCTCACAACCATGTGTAAAGTGAAGAATGTCTTTTTTTCCCCCTCCTGTGTGTAATGTTTCTTTAAGTCTTCTCTAGTGCTGACTTGCTGGTTATGGATTTCCTTGTTTTTTTTTTTTTTTTTTTTCTGTGTTGAAGTGTCTTGTATTTCCAATCAATTCTAAAGATAAAATAGTTGAATATGGCAAGACTGTTTGAGAGTTATTTACTTTAAGGGCATTATATTTACTTTAACCAAACAATATATGATTCCTAAATTTTAGGATTATGGATAACAAGTCTGTGTGAAGTCTGAAGTGTTTGTCTTCGGAGATGAGTGGGATTTTCCCTTTATAGCTTTTCTCTATTTTGGCTATGAGGTGATATGCTTCCCTAGTCCTGTATATTTGCAATTCAAAATATCTTTTTGGCTTGGTACAAGGAGATAAGAATGGATCGATGCACATTCTTCTGCATGCTGACCTCCAATTGAACCAGCACCATTTGTTGAAAAGACTATCTTTTTTCCACTGGATGCTTTCAGCCCCTTTGTCGAAGACCAAGTGACCATAGGTGTGTTGGTTCATTTCTGGGTCTTCAATCCTATTCCATTGATCCGCTTGCCTGATATTGTACCAATACCATACAGTTTTTATCACTATTGCTCTGTAGTAGAGTTTAAAGTCTGGGTTATTGAATCCCCCTGAAGTTCTTTTACTGTTGAGAATAGTTTTAGCTATCCTGGGTTTTTTGTTATTCCAGATGAATTTGAGAATTGCTCTTTCTAGCTCTATGAAGAATTGGGTTGGGATTTTTATGGGAATAGCATTGAATCTGCAGATTGCCTTTGGCAAGATGGCCATTTTAACTATATTAATCCTGCCAATCCACGAGCATGGAAGGTTTTTCCATTTTCTGAGATCTTCTTCGATTTCCTTCTTCAGAGATCTGAAGTTCTTGTCATATAGGTCTTTCACTTGTTTGGTTAGAGTCACCCCAAGATACTTTATGTTGTTTGTAACTATTGTGAAGGGGGTCATTTCCCTAAGATCAAGGACCTCCACATAAAACCTGACACACTGAAACTAATTGAAAAAAAAAAAAAAACTGGGGAAGACCCTGGAGGACATGGGCACAGGGGAAAAGTTCCTGAATAGAACACCAATAGCTTATGCTCTAAGATCAAGAATTGACAAATGGGACCTCATAAAACTACAAAGTTTCTGTAAGGCAAAGGACACTGTCAAAAGGACAAAACGTCAACCAACAGACTGGGAAAGAATCTTCACCAACCCTAAATCCGACAGAGGGCTAATATCTAATATATACAAAGAACTCAAGAAAGTAGAACCCAGAGATCCAAATAACCCCATTAAAAAGTGGGGTATGGAGCTAAACAAAGAATTTTCACATGAAGAACTTCGGAGAGCTGAGAAACACCTTAAGAAATGTTCAACATCATTAACCATTAGGGAAATGCAAACCAAAACAACCCTGAGATTTCACCTCACACCAGTCAGAATGGCTAAGATCAAAAACTCAGGAGACAGCAGGTGTTGGCGAAGATGTGGAGAAAGAGGAACACTCCTCCACTGCTGGTGGGATTGCAAGATGGTGCAACTACTTTGGAAATCAGTCTGGCAGTTCCTCAGAAAACTGGGCATGTCACTTCCTGAGGACCCTGTTTTACCACTACTGGGCATATATCCAGAGGATTCTTCAGCATGCAATAAGGACACATGCTCCACTATATTCATAGCAGCCCTATTTGTAGTAGCCAGAAGCTGGAAAGAACCTAGATGTCCTTCAACGGAGGAATGGATACAAAAAATGTGGTATATTTATACAATGGAGTACTATTCAGCCATTAGAAACAATGAATTCATGAAATTCTTAGACAAATGGATGGAGCTGGAGAACATCATACTAAGTGAGGTAACCCAGTCTCAAAAGATCAATCATGGTATGCACTCACTGATAAGTGGATATTAGCCTAGAAACTTTGAATACCCAGGACATAATCCACAAATTAAATGATGTCCAAAAAGAATGGAGGAGTGGCCCCTGGTTCTGGAAAGACTCAGTGCAAGAGTATAGGGGAATTCCAGAACAGGGAAGTGGGAAGAGGTAAATGGAAGAATAGGGGGACGGAAGAGGGCTTATGGGACTTGTGGGGAGTGGGGACCCAGAAAAGGGGAAATCATTTGCAATGTAAATATAAATAAATAAATAAATAAATAAATAAATAAATAAATAAATAAATAAGAAAAAATATCTTTTTGGATATCATTTTTTTTCTCCAGATGGAAAAATCTTTGTTATAATGTCATTACATAGATTCTCTATGCTTTCAGTTTCTAATCTTACTTCTTTCTTTGTCCCATGTCTTCTTAGGTTTGATCTCTTTATTCTATCCTGAAGTTATTGGAAATTCTTTCCTTCCTTCCTTCCTTTCTTTCCCCTCTATTGGTGCTTGAGTAGTAAATTTCCTTGACTTTTCCACATCCCTGATGTTTTTTAATGTTTAAGTGATTCATCAAGTTTTTCATTTTTAACATGCTTTTCAATTTCATTGCTGCATTTTTCGTCCCTGATAATATGTCATCTCTGTCATGGATTTTCTCATCCATCTGCTGATATTCTCTCTCTATTACTTGGGTATTTCCAGGTTCTGGATTGAATTCATTTGTTTATATCCTCTTTAAAGTCACTTGCCATTTCTACTAAAAGCATTTGAAATCTCCACATGAGGTGTTATTTGTTTTCATGTGCTTGAGTTCAGTAGTCAAGAAATTATGATCTCTTTAGGAGTCATGTTATATTTATCATGTTCTTATGATGATATTTGGACACCTGTGGGTTTGCATATCTTTTCTGGTTCTATTGGGTAGCTTTATTGAAAAATCCATTCTTCAGAGTTCAATACCCAAAACCATTCAGAAAGAAAATTATCCGAGCTGACAGCTATAGTGTCAAATGCTAAATGCAGTTAAAGTAATTACTTTTAATAAGTAATTGTCTTAAGTCAAATAAAGGTGGGGCAGGAGAAATGACTCAGCAAGTTTAGTTCACAGCACCTATGTTGGATAGCTCACAGCTCTAGGTCCAGGGGATCTGACATCCTCTTCTGGCTATTGCAGGGATTCACAGATTCACTTCAGCACACCGACAGGCAGACTCAAACACATACACTTACCAAAAAATAAATCTTTTAAATATGATGAAGTAAAAATGCTGCTAAAAAGTTTTTAGCTGTAACAGAAGATACAACACTAGAGCTCCTTTCTGAGTCTTCAAACTTGAGATGGCTATTTATATGGAAGGGCAAGCAATCTGTAGACTTGTGTCTTGCTTTCATGCTGGTGCTGAGCTTGCATTTGCTATGTGCTTGATGCCTGACACATCTTCATTCTAGTTGTTTCCCCTGTTTTTATACCTAGGTTCTCTCTGGCCACACTTTGTACTGTATGGCTGAGTTGGATGCTGCCATCCTTCTGGGACTCCATAGGTTGTAACCCTTGGGTTGGCTAATGATCTATCTGGCGGGCACATTCTGTGTGTTCTACAAATGGAGAAAGCAACTGTAGCATTCATATGCACAGAATGAAAAGACTTGTCTTACACTGGAACCAAACACAGGTAGCATAAGCACTAAGATCAACAATTAATAAATGGGACTCATGAAACTGGAAAGCTTCTGTAAAGCAAAGGAAATTATCATTGGAACAATGTGGCAGCCTACAGAACAGAAAAAGACTTTTATCAACTCCACATCTGATAGATGGCTAATATCAAAAATATATAAAGGACTCAAGAGACTAGATATCAACAAACCAAATAACCTAATTAAAAATTGAGAGACAAATCTAAACACATGATTACCAATAGAGGCATCTCAAATAGCCAAGAAACATTTTAAAAAGGTTCAGCATCCTTAACCAACAAGTAAAGGCAAATCAAAACAACGCTGAGATTCTATTTTATATCTGTCAGAATGTCTAAGATCACTAACACAAGTGACAGATTATGCTGGCAAGGATGTGGAGCAAGGGCAATACCCATCCATTGATGCTGGGAGTGCAGACTTGTGCAACCAATATGGAAATCAATATACCTCAAGACCCGGCTATATCATTCTTGGGTAAAGAATACCCAAAAGACATTCCATTCTACCACAAAAACATTTGCTCAACCATGTTCATAGAGACATTATTCATAATAGCCAAAAACGGAAAACAAGCTAGAAGTCTCTTAGCTGAAGAATGCATTAAAAAAAAATGACATCATAAAATTTTCAGACAAATGAATGTAACTAAGAAAAAAAATCATCCTAAGTGAGATAACCCAGACCCAGAAGGACAAACATGGTATGTACTCACTTATAAGTAGATATTAGCAGTTGAGTAAAAGATAATCATGCTACAATCCACAACCTAGAGAGCTTAGATACAGAGGAAGGAACCAAAGAGGACAGACACATGGATCTTCCTGGGAGGGGAAAATATGTAGGAAAATAGAGATTTATAGGTAGATTGGAGCCATGGTGGGGGCAGAGTAGAGGACAAGAAGAGAAAAACCGGAGGTAAAGGGAATTTCCCTGATGGGGATGGAGTGAGGGGAGAGACAGCTGCTGTATGGCTGAGATGGATGCTGCCATCCTTCTGAGACTCCCTAGGTTGGAACCCTGTGGGTGGTTAATAATCTAGCTGGTGAGTTCATCCTACCCATCAAATAAAGAACTTTAAGGAGCATATGAGGGGCAGTATGGAAGCCTAGTACAGTGTAAGCTTCCTATAATATACAAAGGTGATCCTAATGAAGTCTCAAAACATTGAGGGAGATAGAACCCCTACTGGCCATCTCTTGTCACCCAAATGAAGCTTCCAGTACCAGAACAGGGTTTGATCCAATTGAGTCATTCGTTAGAAGGATCTTAAGAAAATCTTCAGACAACCCAGGTGTTGTCAAGACAATAGGTTGCTTTACACAAACTAAGTACACGACCCTGTTCTTGAAGACAACACACATGCAACTCAGTGAACATGGAATGGCTGAGCCCATGCCAACATAAAACCTTCACTCCATGATCTATGACATAGAAAGATACCATGCAGGCTACCAGAAGAGAAATATACTAGGGCAATGGAAGCACAAACCTTTTCAAAGTAACCAATAAACTGATGTCCAATTTGACGTAAGGCCCTCTCCATGAGATACAACCCAAACCAAACACTGCTTGCTTGGGTGAATAAGAACCAGAGTCTAGAAAGCCCAAAGATCTAGGGTAAAACAAAATACTGCTAGTCTAATATAAATATATAACTCCTAATGACATTCTGCTATACTCATAGAGTGATGCCTTCGTGAGCCATCATCAGATGGCTTCTTCCTGCAGCAGATAGGAATGAATAGAGATCCTCAGCAAGATTTTACACAGAGAGATTTGTAAACACACAGTTGTAAATGGGAAATATTCCCCTCAGAGCTCAGCAAACTCCCTGGAAAAGGAAGCAGAGGGAGTGGGGAAGACAGAAGAGATGGAGGACACAAAAAGAACAAAGCCCTCTGAATTAACTGAACAATATGAACTCAAATGCACTCACAGAGACTTGTAGCAAGCACAGGGCTCTGAACCAGGCCCTCTGTATATATACTATAGAGTTCAGCTTAGTACTTTAATAGGATTCCTGAGTGTGTAAATGAGTAGATCTCTGATTTTTATGCTTTCTCTCAAGGCTCTTTTATTTTTATGTTGGCCTGGCTTCTCCAACTTCTACATGATAGTTTTCATTTTATCTTAAAGTTGATTATATTTGGTTGTTACTTCCTAGAAGCTGGATCTTTCGTAATGAGAGACACAAATGGAGTAGATCCAGATGTGAGAGGAGGTGAGGAGCAACTGGGAAAAGTAAAGGAAGGAAAAACGATCTTCAATTTAGTAACAACTAGGAAGGCAAGGAGGAGAAGGGGGAGACGACAACAACGACCGGCATTCACACTGTTAAGACTTCTCAAGTACCAGTTTTAATCACTACTATACTGTACACAGCGATGCATGTTCAATAGCCCATAGAGTCTTTGGGCTCTACAGTAGTGAACACAGGTGGGGATTCCAGAAGTGATCTACCTACTGACATCAGGCTCCGGGTTAGTCTCAGTTGATAAATCTGCTCTCAGCAAGGCTAACTTCATCTACTTATTTCAATGCTTGAACCACCTCCTCCAACCTGTATATTTTGATGGCCTTCATCCCTCTGACTTTGTAGGTTGCTTCTTAAGGATGACTCTCATGTTGAGGCTGGAGCAGGTTAAATTTAGATTCTGTAGTTTTCAATTACTCCTTTCTCAAGCCTCCAGGTATCTCAATTTTAAACAAACTTTGTTGTTGTTGTTGCTGTTGTTTTTGGTTTTTCTCAAGATGATGCCTGTCTACAAGCCTGTGAATTACACTGAGTGACAAATGGATTTTTTTTCTACTGTTGATTTGTCCATCAGAAAAATCATCTCTTAGAGAATGGTCTAATACTATGTATTTAAATGCTAAATATTGGTCCCCAAGATCTGGTTGTACTGACAAGCAAATCCTCACATACACTAAGTGATGCTATATAAACATTGCTCTCTACTTCGGATGGCAGAGAAACATCTTAAAAAATGCTCAACTTCACTAGTCATCAGGGAAATGCAAATCAAAACAACCCTGAGATTTCACCTTACACCAGTCAGAATGGCTAAGATTAAAAACTCAGGAGACAGCAGATGTTGGCGAGGATGTGGAGAAAGAGGACCACTCCTCCACTGCTGGTGGGGTTGCAAATTAGTACAACCACTCTGGAAATCAGTCTGGCAGTCCCTCAGAAAACTGGGCATGTCACTTCTGAAAGATCCTGCTATACTACTCCTGGGCATATACCCAGAGGATTCCCCAGCATGTAATAAGGATATATGTTTCACTATGTTCATAGCAGCCCTATTTATAATAGCCAGAAGCTGGAAAGAACACAGGTATCCCTCAACAGAAGAATGGATGCAAAAAAATGTGGTATATCTACACAATGAAGTACTATTCAGCCATTAGAAACAATGAATTCATGAAATTCTTAGGCAAATGGATGGAGCTGGAGAACATCATACTAAGTGAGGTAACCCAGTCTCAAAAGATCAATCATGGTATGCACTCACTAATAAGTGGATATTAGCTTGGAAAACTGGAATATGCAAAACATAATCCACACTTCAAATGAGGTACAAGAAGAACGGAGGAGTGGCCCCTAGTTCTGGAAAGACCCAGTGTAGCAGTATAAGGCAAAACCAGAACAGGGAAGTGGGAAGGGATGAGTGAGAGAACAGAGGGAGGGAAGGGGGCTTATGTGACTTTCGGGGAGTGGGGAACCAGAAAAGGGGAAATCATTTGAAATGTAAATAAAAAATATATCGAATAAAATTTAAAAGTAAATAAAAAAAGAAAAAGAAAAAGAAAACATACCAGGAATGCTGAAAAAAAAAGCTATTGGTTAAATAAAAATGGTACAGTTAATTACTAGGGAGAATAAAAAGAGGCAGAGTTTGAATTACCAGGCTGGGGTCACAGGTAGGCATCACAGGTAGAAAGAAGGAGACAGAGGAAGAGAAAGGAGGGTACAGGAAGGAGGAAGGAGAGGACAGAAGGTCTCCATTAGATGTGATGGACCAGAAGCATGTAGCCAAGTGAAATGGGCCCCAGAATTGACTGCTGGAGCAAAAGTAAGAAGCAAGACTCAAACAGCAAGTACATGAGGACAGTATCTGGGGAAGTAGCCAGTCTAGCATATAGAAAGATAGACGAGGAGTGATCTCACAGTAATTGTGCAGATCTGATTACATAAATCCATAGGACTTTGGTCAGATCATATTGATGCCTAATAGACTTTATTAAAATCCATTTTCAACCATCATCCCATTAAAACTTACAACTTTGTTTGCTATATGTTTTCTCATGCCAGATAGGGAGCCTACAGCAGTCCAAAGTATGGATACCACTAAAGCTTAGTGAACCAGTGAGCTTTATTGGGTTAGTAGAAAAGTATGGGTGAGAGCACACCATACCCAAGGGGCACAGGGAGCAACTTTAACCACCCAGGAGTGCAGAGAGGTCTGACTGCACAGGTAGAACCAACCACTCCTGCTGCTCAGAGGAAACAGCTGGAAACCCTGAGGACACATGAGCCAAGGAGCAGCCAGCAACAGGAGTCTTTCAATATCTGCTTGCACCCAGAGCTGATTGGGGCCACAGAGATACATACCCAACTATAACCACAAGAGAATGGGTCTCACATGAGTACCACATACCTGTGTACACAGAGAGAACTGGTCTCCCAGGAGCACAGATATAGAGGCTTTCATGACAGATAAGCCACAGTCAGGGACAGCAACACCAGCTTACACCAGTGATGACAAGATGGCAAAAGGCAAACACAAGAACATTACCAATAGAAACCAAGGCAACATGGCACCATCTGAACCAAGTTCTCCCACAACAGCAAGTCCTGGATATCCCAATACACCAGAAATGCAAGATCTGGATTTGAAATCACATCTCATGAAACTAATAGAGGATTTCAAGAAAGACATAAGGGAGCTTTCAGGGAGTGGGGAGCCAGAAAAGGGGAAATCATTTGAAATGTAAATAAAGAATATATCGAATTAAAAAAAAAGACATAAATAATGCCCTAAAAGGAGTACAGAAGAATATGAGTCAATAAGTAGAAGCCCTTTAAAAGGAAACACAAAAATTCCTTAAAGATATACAAGAGAACATGGGTCAACAAGTAGAAGTCCGTAAAGAGTAAATACAAAAATCACTTAAAAAAATATAGGAGAACATGGGTCAACAGGCAGAAGCCCTTAAAGAGGAAACACAAAAATTCCTTAAAGAATTACAGGAAAACACAAACAAGTGAAGGAACTGAACAAAAACATCCAGGATCTATGGAAGTAGATCCAAAATGGAAGTAGAAATGAAAAAAATGACTAAGTAAGACATCTCTGGAGATACAAAACTTTAGAAAGAATTTAGGAATCATAGATGCAAGCATCAGTCACAGAATAGAAGAGAAGAAAGAATCTCGGATGCTGAAGATTCCATAGAAAACATTGAATCAACAGTCAAAGAAAATACAAAATGCAAAAAGCTCGTAACCCAAAACATCCAGGCAATCCAGGACACAATGAGAAGACCAAACCTAAGGATTAGAGGTATAGAAGAGAATGAGGATACATCTTAAAGGGCCAGTAAATATCTTCAACAAAATTATGGAAGAAAACTTCCCTAACCTAAAGAAATAGACGCCCATGAAAATATAAGAAGCCTACAGAACTCCAAACAGACTGGACCAGAACAGAAATTCCTCCTGTCACATGAAATTCAAAACACCAAATATACTAAATGAATAAATACTGAAAGCAGTAACAGAAAAAGACCAAGTAACATATAAAGGAAGACCTATCAGAATTACACCAGACTTCTCACCACAGACCATGAAAGCAAGGAGATCCTGGAAAGATCTCATACAGACCATAAGAATACACAAATGCCAGGCCCAGGAAAACTCTCAATCATCATAGATAGAGAAAACTAGATATTCTATGATAAAACGAAATTTATACAATATCTTTGCACAACTACAGCCCTACGAAGTATAATAGATGGAAAATGTCAATATAAGGAGGGCAACTACACCCTAAAACAACCAAGATAGTAATATGCTTTCAACCAACCCAAAAGAAGATAACCACACAAACATAAAAATAACATCAGAAATAACAGGAAGTAATAATCTCTATTCCTTAATATCTCTTAAAATCAATGGACTCAATTCCCCAATAAAAAGACAAGGAAAAACAGACTAAATATGTAAACAGGACCTAGCATTGTGCTGCATATAGGAAGCACACCTCAGTGTCAAAGACAAACACCATTTCAGAGTAAAACCCTGAAAAACTATTTTCCAAGCAAATGATTACAGGAAACAAGTTGGAGTAGCCATTCTAATATTGAATGAAACTGACTTTCAACCAAAAGTCATCAAAAAAGACACAGAAGGACACTTCATACTCATCAAAGGAAAAATCTACCAAGAAAAACTCGATTCTGAACATCTATGCTCTAAATGCAAGGGCCCCCTCATTTGTGAAAGAAACTCTATTAAGCTAAAAACACACATTGCACCTCACACAATAATTGTGGGTAACTTCAATGCCCCACTCTCCTCAATGGACAGATCAAGGAAACACAAAATAAACACAGACATAGTAAAACTAACAGAAGTTTTGGACCAAATGGTTTAACAGATGTATAGAACATTTCATCCAAAATCAAAGGACTATACCTTTTTCTCAGTACCTCATGGTACCTTTTCCAAAATTGACCATATAATTGGTCACAAAACAGACCTCAACAGATATAAGATCGAACTAATCCCATGCTTCCTATCGGATCAATATGGATTAACGGTGGTAATCAATAGGATAAAAACATGGAAAGTCCACATAAACATGGAAGCTGAACAATGCTCTACTCAACAATATCTTGGTCAAAGAAGAAATAAGGAAAGAAATAAAAGACTTTTTGGAATTTAATGAAAATGAAGGTACAACATACCCAAATTTATGGGACACAATGAAATCAGTGCTAAGAGGAAAACTCATAACTCTGAGTGCCTCCAAAAAGAAGCTGGAGAGAGCACACATTAGCAGCTTGACAACACACCTAAAAGATCTAGAACAGAAAGAAGCTAATATACCCAAGAGGAGTAGAAGGCAGGAAATGATTAAACTCAGGGCTGAAATCAACCAAGTTGAAACAAAAAGAACTATACAAAGAGTCAACAAAACTAGGAGCTGGTTCTTTGAGAAAATCAACAAAATAAACCTTTAGCCAGACTAACCAGAGGGCACAGAGGCAGTAAACAAATTAACAAAATCAGAAATGAAAAGTGAGAAATAACAACGGAAACTGAGGAAATTCAAAAAAATCATCAGATCCTACTACAAAAGCCTATAATGAACACAACTAGAAATTCTGGAGGAAATGGACAATTTCCTAGACAGATACCAAATACCAAAGTTAAATCAGGATCAGATAGACCATCTAAACAGTGCCATAGCCCCTAAAGAAATAGAGGTGGTCACTGACAGTCTCGCAACCAAAAAAGCCCAGGGCCAGATGGTTTTAGTGCAGAATTCTATTAGACCTTCAAAGAAGACCTAATACCAATACCCTTCAAACTATTCCACAAAATAGAGACAGAAGGAACATTATCCAACTCGTTCTATGAAGCCATAATTTTGCTGATACCAAAACCACACATTGATTCAACAAAGAAAGAGAACATCAGATCAATTTTCTTTTTGAATATCAATGCAAAAATACTAAATAAAATTCTTGCCAACCAAATCAAAGAATACATCAAAACAATCATTCCCCATGATCAAGTAGGCTTCATCCCAGGGATGCAGGTATGGTTCAATATATGGAAATCAATAATTACATCAATGTAATCCACTACATAATCAAACTCAAAGAAAAAACCACATGGTCGTTTTATTAGATGCTGAAAAAGCATTTGACAAAATTCAGCATCCTTTCATGTTAAAAGTCTTGGAAAGAACAGGAATTCAAGGGCCATACCTAAACGTAGCAAAAGCAATATACATCAAACTAGTAGCTAGCATCAAATTAAATGGACAAAACCTTGAAACAATCCCATTAAAATCAGGGACTAGACAAGGCTGCCCCCTCCTTCCATGTCAATTATATCCAATTCAATATAGTACTTGAAGTTCTAGCTAGTGAATTAGACAGCAGAACGAGGTCAAAGAGATTCAAATTGGAAAGGAAGAAGTCAAATTATTACTATTTGCAGATGCTATGATAGTATACTTAAGCAATCCCAAAAACTCCACTAGAACTCCTACAGCTGATAACTTCAGCAAAATGGCCAGATATAAAACTAACTCAAGCAAATCAGTAGCCTTCCTATACTCAAAATATAAACAGGCTAAGAAAGAAATTAGAGAAATGACACCCTTCACAATAGTCACAAACAGAATAAAGTACCTTGGTGTGACTCTAACCAAGCAAGTGAACTATCTGTATGACAAGTTCTTCAAGTCTCTGAAGAAAGAAATCAAAGAATACCTCAGAAGATGGAAAGATTTCTCATGCTCATAATTGGCAGGATTAATGTAGTAAATATGGCCATCTTGCCAAAAGAAATATATAGATTGACTGCGGTCCTCATCAAAATTCTAACTCAATTCTTCATAGAGTTATAAAGAGCAATTCTCAAATTCATCTTGAAATAACAAAAAACCCAGGATAGCTAAAAACTGTTCTCAACAGTAAAAGAAATTCTGAGGGAATCAATATTCCAGACCTCAAGCAATACTACAGAGCAATAGTATTAAAAACTGCATGGTATTAGTACAGTGACAGACAGGCAGATCAATGGAATGGGATTGAAGACCCAGAAATGAACCCACATACCTATGATCACTTGATCTTGACAAAGGGGCTGAAAACATCCAGTGGAAAAAAGATAGCCTTTTCAACAAATGGTACCGGTTCTATTGGAGGTCAGCATGCAGAAGAATGTGAATTAATCCATTCTTATCTCCTTGTACTAAGCTCAACTCCAAGTGGATCAAGGACCTCCACATAAAGTCAGACACACAGAAACGAATAGAAAAGAAACTGGGGAAGACCCTTGAGGACATGGGTACAGGGGGAAAATTCCTGAACAGAACACCAACAGCTTATGCTCTAAGATCAAAAATTGACAAATGGGACCTCATAAAATTACAAAAAATTTACAAAGTTTCTGTAAGGCAAAGGACACGTCAAAAGGACAAATTGGCAACCAACAAATTGGGAAAAGATCTTCACCCACCATACATCTGACAGAGGGCTAATATTCAATATATACAAAGAACTCAAGAAGGTAGACCCCAGAAAACCAAATAACCATATTAAAAAATGAAGTAGAGAGCTAAACAAAGAATTTTCACCTGAAGAACTTCAGATGACTGAGAAGCACCTTAAGAAATGTTCAATCAACATCATTAGTCATTAGGGAAATGCAAATCAAAATAACCCTGAGATTTCACATTACACCAATCAGAATGGCTAAGATTAAAAACTCAGGGGACAGCAGGTGTTGGCAAGGATGTGGAGAAAGAGGAACGTTCCTCCACTGTTGGTGGGGTTGCAAGCTGATACAACCACTCTGGAAATCAGTCTGGTGTTTCCTCAGAAAACTGGGCACACCACTTCCAGAGGACCCTGCTGTACCACTCCTGGGCATATACCCAGAGTATTCCCCAGCACGTAATGAGGATACATGTTCCACTATGTTCATAGCAGCCCTATTTATAATAGCCAGAAGCTGGAAAGAACCCAGGTATCCCTCAATGGAGGAATGGATTTAAAAAAATGTGGTATATTTACACAATGGAGTACTATACAGCCATTAGAAACAATGAATTCATGAAATTCTTAGACAAATGGATGGAGCTGGAGAATATCATCCTAAGTGAGGTAACACAGTCTCAAAAGAACACTCATGGTATGCAATCACTGATAAGCAGATATTAGCCTAGAAGCTTGGAATACCCAAGACACACTTCACATATCAAATGATGTCCAAGAAGGAAGGAGTGGCCCCTGTTTCTGGAAAGGCTCAGTGCAGCAGTGTAGGGGAATACCAGAACAAGAAAGTGGGAAGGGGTGGATGGGGAAACAGGGGGAGGGAAGAGGACTTATGGGACTTTCGGGGAGAGGGGATCAAGGAAAGGGGAAATCACTTGAAATGTAAATAAAGAATATATTGAATAAATTAAAAAAAGAATTGACAAAGGGGACCTCATAAATTACAAAGTTTCTGTAAAGGACACTGTCAACAGGACAAAATGGCAATCAACAAACTGGGAAAAGATCTTTAGCAACTATACATCCTACAGAGGGCTACTATCTAATATATACAAAGAACTCAAGAAGTTAGACTCCAGAGAACCAAATAACCATATTAAAAATGAGGTACAGAGCTAAACAACAAATTCTCAACTGAGGAATACCAGATGCCTGAGAAACACCTAAAAAATGTTCAATATCCTTAGTCATCAGGGAAATGCAAATCTCAGTGGTGTTTTACCTCACTCCAGTCAGAATGGACAAGATCAAAAAACTCAGGAGACAGTAAGTGCTGACGAGGATGTGGAGAAAGAGGAACACTCCTCCATTGTAGGTGGGATTGCAAGCTGGTACAACCACTCTGGAAATCAGTCTGACGATTCCTCAGAAAACTGGGCATGATACTACGAGAGGACCCTGTTATACCTGGGTATATACCTAGAGGATTCCACAGTATGTAATAATGACACATGCTCCACTATGTTCATAGCAGCCCTATGTATAATAGCCAGAAGCTGGAAAGAATCCAGATGCCCCTCAAAACAGGAATGGATACAGAAAATGTGGTATATTTACACAATGGAATACTACTCAGCTATTAAAAACAATGAATCCATGAAATTCTTACATAAATGGGTGGAACTGGAAAATAACATCCTCAGTGAGGTAACACAATCACAAAGGAACACACGTGGTATCCACCCACTGATAAGTGGATATTAGCCCAGAAGCTTGGAATATCCAAGACACAATTTATATATCAAATGATGCCAAGAAGGAAGAACAAAGTATGGATACTCTGGTCCTTTTTAGAAGGGGGAACAAAATACCCACAGGAGGAGATACAGAGACAAAGTGTGGAGCAGAGTCTGATGGAAAGACCATCCAGGGACTATCCCACCTAGTGATCCATCCCATATACAGTTACAAACCGCAGACACTATTGTCAATGCCCACAAGTACTTGCTGACTGGAGCCGGGGAGGCTCTGCTAGTGCATGACAAAAACAGAGGGCACACTCTCAGCCAGCCATAGAACTGAGCACAGGGTCCCAAGGAGCTGAAGGGGTTTGCAGCACCACAGGAGAAACAACAATATGAGCCATCCAGTACCCCCAGAGCTCCCAGGGACAAAGACATCACCCAGATAGTACACATGGAGTTACCCATGGCTCCAGACACATAGGCAGCAGAGGATGGCCTTGATGAACACCAAAGAGAGGAGAGGCCCTTGGTCCTGGAAAGACTTGATGCAGCAGTGTAGGGGAATACCAGCACAGGGAAGCAGGAGAGGGTTGATTGGGGAACAGGAGGAGAGGAGATGGCTTATGGGATTTCTGGGGGTCGGGGGATGGGGGTGCCAGGAAAGGGGATAACATTTGAAATGTAAATAAAGAATATATCTAATAAAAAAGAAAAGTATGGGAATATGGTTATTCATGAAGCAGAAATGATGAAAAGACATCTCGAAAATCCACACCAACATGGCTCACGGCTCACAAAACTGGAAATCAGAAGCCTACTGCACAGCCTGCGGGCAGCTCAAAAGCTTGGAGAGTGTCCCTTCGGGGCTCAGTTGGTCTAAATCTCTCCCAGGCAATGCAGCTGTTTTCTTCCGGGCAGCTGGCGTCCTCTGAGAGTCTTCTCTGCAGCTCAGGTTTGCTCCTCTTAGAGGGACCTTCAGCTTATATCACTCTGACAGGGAGGAGCCTAGGGAATCTTGTCATTTCCATGGACTCAGTGAAAGTATTTTCAGTTATTGACCTTCCCGTTTAAGGAATGTCACTGCAGGATTGAGTAGCTCAGTCTTGGAGGATACTGTCACCTAAGACGAAGCTTGTGAGGGATATGGGAGACTGTTCTGAGAACTCATGGGCATTTTGGTTTGTTTTACCAGAATCCATCTGATTACCTTTGGGATGAGGTTCCTGCTGCCCTCCACCAGGAAAAGATACATGTGCTCTGGGCCCTGTATGTTCTGGCTTCATTTGGTGAATGTTGCGGTCTTTGGTTCCACACTTTTGATATACCTTCTCATGACTTCAATGAATCTCCAAAGTTCTTCCTCGATTCGAAAGTATCTATTTTTTCCCTAACAACTGTCCTTCATCTGATCACACTGGCAATTTCTACTCTGCCGATTGATCCAGAACTCTGTATCTTTTCTTCAATAATATCTTAGATAATTCTTATGCCAACTACTATAATTCTAGATAATTTAAGTGAAACTTGTAATGTGATATACATGATTTCTGTGGCCCATTTGGTGCCCTGTTTGAAGCTGTTCACTTTCTTTATATTAAAGGTATTTGAACACAGAACTGTGAGCCTCTTTTCTCACATGTAAAGTAGAACCTGTCTAAAAATGTCAAAGTAGGATAACATCCATGACACTCCCTAGGACAAAATGGGTACAAAACAAGTGACTTTCAAAATCACAAGTAATGAATTTTTATGTGTACAAAGAGACACATTCGAGGACAGCTTTATAAATTTCCTGCTGTGTTATTTCCTCAAGGTGGAGAATGATTTTCTCCAAACTTTCAGAGGCAGAGCTAGTGACTAACTTCTAGCAGAGAGAAGATGGCTATTAGATAGGATACAACTTTTAAGATTAGGACAGGGATCCATACCAAAATAGCCCAGAGAGAGAGCTATCCTTCCAGGAGTGGCAACAAGCCTGTGAGTACAAGGAAAACCACCACTGCTGCTCAGGGGGGCCAGCTCAGAACCCTCAGGACACAGAAACCTAGGACCTGTCTGGGACAGAAGCCTTCCTGTTTCCATCTGCCAGCTGAGCTAATCCTCTGTCACAGAGATATATGCGCAAATAGCACTGAGAAAAACCTGGCCCCCCAGGAAGGCCAACACATCTGCAAGCACAGGAAAGACCACCACTTCTGTTCAAATTCCTGGCCCAATAGGAACCCTCCCAGAGTCAGAGGAACTAAGGAATAGCTAGAGACAGGATCCTTCTCATTTCTGTCTACACCCCAGAGCTGACCCTGTACCACAGCCATTCATACCTAAATTCTTCCCTGAGAGAACTGGACTCCCAGAGTACTGACACATAGACTTACAGGAGGGACAAGCCACAGTCAGAAACAGCAAGACCAGCTAAGATCAAGAATCGACAAATAGAACCTCATAAAATTGCAAAGCTTCTGTAAGGCAAAGGACACTGTCAATAGGACAAAACAGTAACCAACAGACTGGGAAAAGATCTTTATCAATCCTACATCCAATAGAGAGCTAATATTTAGTATATACAAAGAACTCAAGAAGTTAGACACCAGAGAACAAAATAACCCTATTAAAAATGGGGAACAGAGCTAAACAGAGAATTATCAACTGAGGAAACTTGAAGGGCTGTGAAGCACCTAAAGAAATGTTCAACATCCTTAAGCATCAGGGAAATATAAATCACAACAACTCTGAGATTCCACCTCATACCGGACAGAATGACTAAGATCAAAAATTCAGGTGACAGCAGATGCTGGCAAGGATGTGGAAAAAGAGGCACACTTGTCCACTGTTAGTGAGATTGCAAGCTGCTACAACCACTGTAGAAATCAGTCAGGAGGTTCCTCAGAAAAGTGGACATAGTACTACCTGAGGACATAGCTATACCACTCCTGGGTATATACTCAGGAGATGCTCCAACATATAACAAGGACACATGCTCCACTATGTTCATAGAAGCCTTATTTATAATAGCCAAAAGCTGGAAAGAACCTAAATGTTCTTCAACAGAAGAATGGAACAGAAAATGTGGAACATTTACACAATGGAGTACTACTCAGCTATTAAAAATGAAGAATTCAGGAAATTCTTAGGCAAATGAATGGATATTGAAAATATCATCCTAAGTGAGGTAACCCAATCACAAAAGAACACACATGGTATGCACTCACTGATAATTGGCTATTAGCCCAAAACCTCTGAATACCCAAGACACAATTCGCAGACCACATGAAGTTTAATAAGAAGGAAGGCCCAAGCGTGGGTGCTTTGGTCCTTCTTAGAAAGGGGGACAAAATACTCTCAGGAACAAATATGGATACAAAGTTCAGAGCAGAGACTGAAGGAAAGGCCATCCAGAGACTGTCCCACCTGGGGATTCATCCCAGATACTATCAACAAACTCTTGACACTATTGTGGATGCTAAGAAAGGCTTGCTGAGAGGAGCCTGATATAGCTGTCTCCTGAGAGGCCCTGCCAGAGCCTGACAAATAGACAGTAGGATGCTTGAAGCCAACCATTGCACTGAGTGTGGGGTCCCCAATGGAAGAGTTTTAGTATGGACTGAAGGAGCTGAAGGGGTTTGTAACCCCATAGGAAGAACAACCAATGGGACCCCCCCCCCAAGAGCGCCCAGGGACTAAGCCACCAACCAAGGAATACACATGGCTCCAGCTGCATATGTAGCAGAGGATGGCCTTGTTGGGCATCAATGGGAGGAGAGGTCCTTGGTCCTATGAAGGTTTGATAGATGCCCCAGTGCAGGGGAATGAGGACAGGGAGGTGGGAGTGGGTGGGTAGGTGGAAGAACACCCTCATAGAAGCAGGGGGAGGAGGGTAAGAGAGGGGGTTTCCTGGAGGGTGGGAAACTGAGTAAGGGGATAATACTTGAAATGTAAATTTAAAAAAAATCATATTATGAAGAAAAATTATTACCTGGATCCAGTTCAGATACACTTGCCTGCCCATTTATATTCATATTCACATTTATATTCTCTTCGTGTATCCTTCCCTCCCTCCTTCTTTCCCTCCCTCCTTCTTTCCCTCCCTCCTGTCTCTCTCTCCTCCTTTCCCACTCCTTCCTCCCTCCCAGACCATGCATTTTCTCTGGGGCTAACCAGCTGGGTTTTCTTTATCATACACTAGTAGTTCATTGTAGAGACACCTTAGGCCCATCAAGTCTTGAGTGACCAATGAAAGCAGGTCCTTCCCTGGTAGGACCTAAAATGACTGCAGCTTAGCAGATACCAAATTATATTCACCAAGGATATCAGAACCTAAAACCAAGCTGACTAGCCACCATGGGCTTCCTGATGCCCAGAAGTTTTGAGTAGTTTGTTAACTGGCCAAAAAAAGATCAGATAGATCACTGAGGAAGGTCACTTGGTGATTATTGGTCATAAAATTTGCTATGCTTTTTTACCTTCTTCCTTTGAAATCGGTCAAACCAAATCCATAAAATATAGGAACTCCTAAATAGTCAAATTTCTTCTGTTGTACCCACTTTTGGACTGCAAAGAAAAATTTAACAAGAAACAATATTTAGAAAGGTGTATTCCTTTGTAAAGACTCCAAGGCATATTTATCAAACCAAAATAGTCATTAGATATTCTAAGAAAAACTTAAAAATATATGTATTATCTATCCCATGGTTTGAAACTTTGTTAATATAAAATGTCTCCATTTAAACTAAATTAATAGCGCTATAAGAGACACAGTCTTACAAAGTACACTGTTATCATTCATTAATAAAATCTTCTGTTCATAAAGACAAATCATTTCGTCATATGCTAGCTATGTTTCAACATATAACACATGTTGACTACAAAGTGTGAGTGCTTTCCCCACCACTACCTACTTTTCAAAGACTAAAATCACGTTAGTCCACAAAATACAAATTGACCAGAAAATGTAACTTACTGTGAAAGTGCTGTAAATAACTGTTTTGAATAAATTTAGTTTACCAAAAAAAGTCCTAATTGAATTGTTTAATGCAGTTAAACAATCAGGTAATGTAATTGCCGTTCTTACTTCTCCGCCACATGTGTTTCATGCTAAAGACAGCTTTCCTGATAAAACAATCAAATGTAATGGAGTCTATTTGTCACTCTGACACAGCTGAAGCAGTTGGTGGCAAAGACCTTCAGAGTGTTTAGAAGGTTTATTAAGGGAAGAAAAGTTAATTATTCAGGCCAGATCCATCATTCTTTCTCCTCAACAGGATATAAAGGAGGCTGGCCACACCAGACATTATGACTCCTACCAACTCCGGCAACATGTAACTTAACTCTGAGAAACTTTCTCACTTTCCTTCATCTCTGCATATAATCATTTCACATTCAAATCTTCAACCGCTAGTTCTTATTTACGATATCTAACTTCAAATAATTCCCAACATTCGCTTTACTAGTATTTTCTTTGAAATCTCAACACTTAATAATTTACAAATACTTAACTCCACTTTAAAACCATTCCCTGTGTGTGTATGTGTGTGTGTGCTCTGTGTGTGTATGTGTGTGTGTTATCTATCTACTATACATACACTTTCTATCTAAATGCATCTTTAGAAAAAGAAATAATTTCATTCTACAATCTTTAAATGCTTAAAACTTCTTGATAATTCAACAAGTCAGCATATAATATAAAGTAGTAGAAAAAAACTTTGAGTAAAAACATATAACCCATTATGTGTGGCATGTTAAGATGTGTATACCATCTGTCTTGCTTTTCTATGATATAACAGTTAAGTATATCACATTACAATACAATATCTTATGGAAAAGAAATTTTTAGAAGGCCAGAAAAAGACCAAACTGTGAACATTCACTTCAGCAAGTACATACATAGCAGTGGCAGGCTGGCTAATTTCACTTACTACATTCTCTTTTTGCAGCTCTCTGATAAAATTTAAGCTCTGAAAATAATGGGCCATTTTCTTGATACTCCTATGAAAGAAAAACAATAATTAATTTTACTAGGAAGAATGATCCTAAAGATAAATTATATTTCAACTGGATGGATGAGTGGTCATTATAGAAACATGACTCACATGCAAATATGTAAGTTATAGAATTCTTCTCATCAAAAATAGGAACCAGATTTCTACTAAAAAAATAATTAATCCACTAAATAAACTTGAAAAGTCTCATTTTAGACAACATACTGTGTTGCAATCCTAACATAGTCTTACACATGAAAGAAGTGTTCTGCGAAGATCTTCTTGAAAGCACCCAGAACTGTGCACATGAACAAGCACTGGCTGTGTACCAGCGTGTCCTTCGGGGGCAGGCACACTGCAAAGTACTGTGGGGTCTCCTCACACACAGTTTTCACTGTCTACTGCATATTATTCATTTTTCTATGCACAGGGCACATGAACAGAGGTGGAATTCTATGCCTTATTTTAGGGACTTACTACCTAAAGGAGTAAAGAAAGGAAAGAGCGAAGGAAGACAAGTCAAATACAGGACATGGGGTAATACGGTTCAATGGCTCCCCAGTCTTCACTCACTAATGATGTGTAGTGAGATATGTGTGTTATTACTCTGCACCTACAAAAGTTAAGGGGAGACGTATTTTTATAATAACAAAGCAGAATAAATCAAATACAGGACTATAAATATGCGAACGACACTTACCACTTTTATGACATGTCTTGCATCTTTGTTTGGTTTATTTGTGGGGAAAGCTGAAGGAAAAAAATACAATTGGAAAACAATGGTTATTCCAAATCATTGACTATCTCCCAAATCACAGACAGATCATAGATCTCTTCGTAAGTGAAGCAGATTATACACAAAGCCTCTTATAACTGTGGTACCATCTCTACTTTACAAAAGGTGCTGGAATAAATTTCTCACAAAGAAAAATATATTGGGGTCTGAAACTCTTATCTTTTTGACACAGGGCAAACTATTTAATCTCTATTCAAGTACTCAGACATGAGAAATAGATAACATTAAGCACATCTTCTAAGTGTAGGGGAAGGTAAGAAAGCTAAAACAGACGAGACTGAGCATGTTGAAGGTATCCCAAGGATATAGTTCTTACATCCATATCAGAGTGGACTTCTCCTTGAGCTAGCTGCCCAAATGAGTCATGTTTCTGTAATAACCACTCATCCATTCTCTTGTAAGGAGCCCCTTATCTATGCTGCTATAAGTAACCCCAATAAAGTCATTGGTCTGCTAAACGAGTCTTGAGTGGACACTTTGCTTTGGTGTATCCCTGTCATTATATTGGGGTTTTTCCAGAAAGTGGCATAGAATACATGATGCATGAACACTATTCAAAAACCAAAGGTAATGGAAAGAAACAATTGCAATGGATGATAGTATATACAACTAGTGGCTGATCTGTCTGTGGGTGGAATGCCAGCAAGGCAATCCTGATATGGCTGCCTTTCCCCACGCTGTAAGGAAGGCGTGGTGTGGCTTTTCCAGATAGTGACAGTTGCATATTCTTTGCTATGTTTGGTAAGACGTGTAAGCAAGTCTGAAGAATCTGAACTAGGAACCCAAGGGTTGTTGTTTTCCTTTATATGGGATGGGATGGGATGGCATGCCTCCTTGAAAAATGGGGTCTACCTTATGCTCCCAAACATTCCTTTTCACCTGAGAATATACCATTATCCTTTGAAACCACAATGTATGGAAGTGATCCTAGCCGGATATAGTGTCAGGTGTATGCTCTCTGTTGTGAGCACTGGCCTGTCTGTCCAGAAAGAACAACCACGTAGGTGCTCTCCTCTACATTAACCTTGAATTTGGCAGGAAAGGGGCAGGGAGTAAGTATGAGACAAAAGAGGCCTTCCTGGGATTCAAATCCTTAGATTCCTGGAGATGATCAGTGATGAGAAAGAGGGAGATGCTGAAGTGATAGAAAACATTCTTCTGGTCCAACCTTCATAACAGAGGAAGGGAAACAGCCAAGATTCTGCATCCAGATGAAGCTCTTAACCATGGCACAGTAAACTATAGCCCTCACAGACACACTTCACCTGAACTGTATGACTGGGGAAAACTTTTAAGAAGGAGATGAAGGAACAGATCCTCAAGGTAGATGGGGTCACTCTGGATGATATGGAAAAAGAAAATACATATGAAAGTACTCATCCCTTCTTCAACAAAGGCTGCATACCCTCAGGCAATACATTGAAAAGCAGTCCTGACAGACTGGTTCATATGTGTGAGCCATTAGCCCCTTGCTTGTCATGGGCTGAAGTTCCCATGAGCAGCACTAACTGGAAGACAGGAGAAGACAAATACTGCCGAGGGAAATGGGCAGGTTAGAGGCAGTGTCTGCTGGCTCATTCACTGGGTTTATAGAATGATATTCATAGGAGAGTTAAGAGGCTGATGGGTAGGGACCTGAGGACTGGTATGGGGCTTTAGGAGCTTTGCTGACCCTTGTGGTGAGAAGTAATCATAGGAAATAGAGGATGTTCTGTCACATCACCATGCAGACACACATGTAAATAAATCAAGATTATAAGGTCTTGTTCACTCAAGGAAATGTGGCAGCATTTATGTCAATGCAGAAAAATCTGACTGAAAAATTTAGGAAAAATCTGACTGAAAACCAAATTCTATCCTAGTGAGCTTCCAGAAATCTTGAGGACCTGATCAAGAAGACCTGGAGGACAAATGATTAGAACAGCACAAGTGACAAAGCTTGTGCTTATCTTCAAGTGGGAAATAATACCCTCGAGGATTGTGCACTCTTTCCCAGCAAGAAAGAAGAGAGAGGTGTGGACTGTTCTTTCAACCCAGCATCTATCTGTTCAGGAGCCAGTTGTGGCCAATGGGGGGGGGGCGCAACAGCTGTGGGATGTTTGGAGCCTATAGGATCCCAGGAGTCACTCCACTAGCAGTTGCACCACACAAGAGAACGTCCCTATCCTCTTTCCCACCCCTGGCTTTCAGCTGGGCCAATCAGTACAAGCTGATGCTGCTGAACCCATGAGGGGTAGAGAGATACACAGCAGCCTAGCAAAGTGTCCCAGGGTAAAGAACTAAAATAGCTCACAGAGAATGACAGGAATTGTGGGGAGCTGAATATAATAGTTTCTTTCATGTAAAAAAGTGTGTCCAGGCTGATCCTGTGCCACAGCACTCCATACCCAAATACCACAAGGAGAGAGCTGGTCTCCCAGGAGTGCTGACATGCATGTGAGCACAGGTAAGACCACCACTTCTGCTTCAAGGGACCCACCCTGAGACCTCAGGACAAAGGAACCAAGGAGCAGCCTAGGACAGGATCCTTCCTGTTTCTGTCTGCTCCTGGAGCTGATTCTGTGCCACAGCATTCCAAATCCAAATACTGTCCAGAGAGATGGTCTCCCATGAGTGACAACACACCTGTGAGCACAGGTAAGGCTACCACTTATACTCAAATTCCTGGGCCAAAAAGAATCTGCCAAGACCCATCAGGACACAGGAGCCATGGAACAGCTGGAGACAGGATCCTTACCATTTCTGTCTGTACCCCAGAGCTGACCCTTTGCCACTGGTCTCCATACTCAAATTCCTCCCAGAGAGAACTGGTCTCCTAGAAGTACTGACACACAGGCTTGCAGGAGGGACAATCCTTTGACTATCCACAGTCAAAGATAGGAAGAACAGTTAACACTAAAGATAACCAGATGGAGAGAGGCAAGGGCAAGAACATAAGCAACAGAAACCAAGGTTACTTGGCATCATCAGAACCCAGTTTTCCCACCACAGTGAGCCCTGGATACCAAAACACACCAGAAAAGCAAGACTCTGACTTAAAATTACATAAGATGACAGAGAACTTTAAGAAGGACATAAATAACTCCCTTAAAGAAGTACAGCAAAACACAGGTAAACAGTTAGAAGCCCTTAAAGAGGAAACACAAAAATCCCTTAAAGAATTACAGGAAAACACAACCAAACAGATGAAGAAATTTGACAAAACCATCCAGGATCTAAAAATGAAAATAGGAATAATAAAAAAACCACACAAAGTGAGACAACCCTGGAGTTAGAAAACCTAGGAAAAAGATCAGGAGTCATAGATGTAAGAATCACCAACAGAATACAAGAGACAGAAGAATTGCAGATGCAGAAGATACCATAGAAAACATTGACTCAACAGTCAAAGAAAATGCAAATTGCAAAAAGCTCCTGACCCCAAAAATCCAGGAAATCCAGGATACAAGGAGAAGACCCAACCTAAGGATAATAGGTGTTGAAGAGAGTGAAGACTCACAACTTAAAGGGCCAGTAAATGTCTTCAACAAAATTATAGAAGAAAACTTCCCTAACCTAAAGAAAGAGATGCCCATAAATATAAAAGAGGCCTACAGAGCTCCAAATGGATTGGATCAGGAAAGAATTTTCTCTGATCACATAGTACTCAAAATACAAAATGCATAAAACAAACAATATCAAAAACAGTGAGGGAAAAAGGTCAACATATAAACATATAACATATAAAGGCAGACCTATCAGAATTACACCAGATTTCTCACCAGAGGCAATGAAAGGTAAAAGATCCTGGGCAGATGATTACAGACCCTAAGAGAACAAAATTGCCAGCCCAGGCTACTATTCCCAGCAAAACCCTCAATTACCAGAAATGGAGGAACTAAGATATTCCATGACAAAACCAAATGTATACAATATCTTTCCATAAATCCAGCCCTAAAAAGGATAATAGATGGAAAATGCTAACACAAGGAGGGAAAGTACACCCTAGAAAAAGCAAGAAAGTAATTTTCCTTCAACAAACCCAAAAGAAGATAGCCACACAAATATAAAAATAACATCAAAACCAACAGGAAGTAACAATCACTTTTCCTTTGTATCTCTTAAAATCAATGGATTCAATTAATCAATAAAGAGACACAGACTAACAGACTGGATATATAAACAGGACCCAGCATTTTGTTGCATACAGGAAATGCACCTCAGTGTCAAAGACAAACACTACCTCACAGCAAAGGGCTGGAAAACTATTTTTCAAGCAAATGGTTCCAAGAAACAAGCTGGAGTAACCATTCTATTATTGGATAAAATCAACTTTCAACTAAAAGTTAGCAAAAAAAAAAGGTAAAAAAGGACTCTTCATACTCATCAAAGGAAAAATTTACCAAGAAGAACTCTCAATTCTAAACATCTATGCTCCATATACTAGAGCACTTACATGAAATATTACTAAAACTGAAAATACACATTGCACCTAACACAATAATAGTGGGAGACTTCAACACTCCACTCTTAGCAGTGGACAGATCATGGAAACAGAAACTAAACAGAGACACAGTGAAACTAACAGAAGTTATGGACCAAATGGATTTAACAGATATCTATAGAACATTTCATCCTAAATCAAAAGAATATATCTTCTTCTCAACACTTCATGGTACCTTCTCCAAAACTGACCATATAATCAGTCGCAAAACAGGCCCCAACAGATACAAGAATATTTAAATACTCAATCCCATGCATCCTACATGGAAACTGAACAAAGCTCTATTCAATGATAACTTGGTCAAGGAAGAAAGAAAGAAAGAAAGTAAAGACATTAGAATTTAATGAAAAGGAAGTTGGGTATGAAATGGGTATGTTGGGCACAACATACCCAAACTTATTTGACACAATGAAAGCAGTGATAAGAGGAAAACTCTTAGCTCTGAGGGCCTCCAAAAACAAACTGGAGAGCATATAGTAGCAGCTTAAGAGTCTACCTAAAAGCTCTAGAACAAAATGAAACAAATACACCCAAGAGAAGATGGCAGGAAATCATCAAACTCAGAGCTAAAATCAAACAAGTAGAAACAAAAAGAACTATACAAAGAATCAACAAAACCAGGAACCCTTTGAGAAAATCAACAATATACATGAACCCTTTGCCAGACTAACCAGAGACAGTACCAAATTAACAAAATCAGAAATGAAAAAGAGAGATATAACAACAGAAACTGAGGAAATCAAAAAAAATCATCAGATCCTACTAAAAAAAGACTATATTGAACACAACTGGAAAATCTGGATGAAATGAACAATTTCCTAGATAGATACCTAACTTAAATCAGGACCAGATAAACCATCTAAACAGTCCCATAACCACTAAAAAAATAGAAGCGATCATTACAAGTCTACAACCAAAAAAAGTCCAGGACCAGATGGGTTTAGTGCAGAATTCTATCAGACCTTCAAAGAAGACCTAATACCAATACTCTTCAAACTATTCCACAAAATAGAAACAGAAGGAACACTACCAATTCATTATATGAAGCCACAGTTACACTGCATACTCTCCCTTGGAGATGAAATGGTTTCTTTCTAATTAGGAATCTGTCACAATTTCCTTTCCTAGAGAACTTCATAAGAGGTTTTTTTTTTTTTTCCTACTTCTATCATGTTTAATGTTCCAAGTAGATTTTAAAAACTTGTTCAGTGCATATTACTTTTAGCTTCAGAAGATATATATATTTGAGGCATTTAACTATTATAAATTATTTTTGATGACTTAAAAATGTCAATACTGAGTTGTATAGTTTTAAATAAAAAGCATTAGTTTAATTTTAAAAAAGAAATTGCCCATTATGCTCTTTTGAGGAAACACATGATACAACTTAACATGAATTTTTATGTATCATTGCATCTTGATAACGTTAAAAAAAAACCTCCCTTTCTTCTGAGTCATACCAACGAGCACTTGGTTGGAATGGATGGCAGAAAGCCTTGACAGAGAGAAGATGCAGCTAAGGTTCTAAAATCTATAAAGGCTCTGGCCCCTGTTATCGATTACTTACATGGTAAGTCTCTAATGATGGAGGCACTGTATACTCTGCTGAAGAATGTAGATGAAAAAAGAGCTGGAAATTTCCCCACTGGGTGGTTTTACAGTGCCAGGCTGTGGGGGAAGCATTGTCACCAGCAGCTCTGAAGTAAATATTGTGCATGCTATACTACTGACAATGTTGGGCAAGATGCAAACTGTGGCACAGCATGGATACAAGCTGATTAGATTATAGGTGTGCTCCACATATCTAAGCAAAAGTGCATGGCTAAGAATGTCAAAGGACCCAGTGGGAAGCAGTGCCTATTTTCATAAATCATGTAATGTGAAACCAAATTGCCTTCACAACATTTTTGTTTACATCCATAAAATATCACTGTCAGCCTCAATCATAAAAGAAAACAGCAAAGGACAATGGTCACAGCAGAGTCAGGGAGTTTAGCTGCTGAAAGCAAGCAGCTGTGCTGACAGCCTTGGATGGATGGAGTGTAAGCTACCGCCACCAAACTCAACCTGTGAGTAGTAAACAATTGTCAGAGAAGATTCATGTCTGTGGAGCTGCCTACAAACTGGGTAGAACTAGAATTGAACAAAATAAACTTAGCATCATGACTACATACTTCAAATTCTGTACAAAGTTTCAGTGTTTGTTGAAGATGCTGTACATATTAGTAGTAGTACTAGAAATTTCCTCTTCTAAACTTACCAACAGTTGTCCTTTTATCATCAATTAATATGCTATGTACAACAGCTCCATCCTGTCTAACATTACAGCCACCCCAGTTTCATCCCCAGCCCTGAAGCAGGCTACCTGCAAGGCCTTCCTTGCCTTTTTACTCCACAGAGCCTGTTGACACCCAGACTTCCTCTCTCACTCCACCCCTTGTGTTAGGTACCAATTCCCAGAGGCACTATTTACCTGGGAACTCTTTGGCCATGCCAACCTGGGATCTTCAGTCTCCTTCCTGTATACCTCTGCAAAGTCCCCAATCTCATTCTCAGCCTGGTAGCAGACTACTTGCAAGGTCCTGCCTCCCTCTCTGGCTCTATCCCATGAATTCTGTCACAGAGATTCTCCTGGGAGATGCAGCTTTCCTCTATCCGATGGAATCTCTCAGCAACCTCTCCTTCCTAGCCCATCCTTATTCTTTCATGCCAGTTCCTAATACCTAAATACATTCTTCCCAGGACTCCCAAGGGCCACACTTAACAGGGACCAAGAAGCTCTCTGTATCAGGCAACTCACACCCACTGCATTCCACAAAGAACCAAAAAAAGATAACAAACCAAAAAACTGAAAATCCAACCAACAAAAACAAGATCAAATATGAACACCGGGAATTACAACCTTCCCAAACCATGGTGCTTGAAAACAGCAGTATAAAAGCACAATAACAATGAAGACAACAGAGCACCACCACCACAGTAGACACTGAGAAATGTAGCATAGCTGAAGCTTAAGGTAAGGACGTTAGAATCACCTTTAGGAATATGTTCAAAGACCTGAAAGACAGCATGAATAACCTGCTAATGGTCTATAAAACAAAAACAGTGGAACAGAATGAAAAATATAATTCAAAACATGATCGTAGAATAACTAGGAAATAGAATAACTAAGGAAAATGTAAACTGAAGTAAAATTGGAAATAAGAAATTTACAAAGTCAAACAAAAACCTCATGGTAAGCCTTATAAGAAGAATACAAGAGATAGAAGAGAGAATCTCAGACACTGCAAACAAATTCAAAGGAAAGGGGTACCTTAGTCAAAGAGAATGTTAAATGTTAAGAAACAAAACACCCAGGAAATCTGAGATACTATGAAAAAATCTAATATACAAATAATTGAAATAGAGGAAAGGAGGTAAAAACCTAGGTCAAAGGCATAGAAAATTTTCTACTGAAATTATAGAAGAAATTTCTCTAACCTAAAAAGTAGATGAAAGTAGATGCCTATAAGGCACATGAAACACGAAACACGAAATAGCCTGGAATACAAAGAAATTAAAAAAGGTTCAGATGGAAGACTATTAAAAGCTGTGAAGGAAAAAGACCAATTAACATATAAAGACAGATCTATTAGAATAACAGGAGATTTCTCTATGGAGACTCAAAAGCCAGAAGAGCCTTAACAGATGTTCTACAAATTAAAGGATCACAGATGTCAGACCAGGATACTATAACCAACAACTATCGGTCACAAGTGCTGGAAAAAGACACTCTATGAGACAAACCAAATTTAAGCAATATTTATCTGTAATCCATCTCTACAGAAGATGTCAGAAGGAAAATGTCAGTCAGAAGTAGTTAGCCACACCCAAGAAAACACAAGGAATAAATAATCACAGACTAGCAAATACAAATGGAGAGGTATGGCAGGGTAAGACCACACTGTAGAAACAAAACAACAGGAATGGACAACCATTGTTCATTGATAACTCTCAGCATCAATTTTCCCTCTGATAATAAGACAACATGCAATAACAGGATCTCCATAAAACCAATAGAAGAGAAAGTGGGGAAGAACCTGAAGCACATGGGCACAGGGGAAAATTTCCTGAATAGAACACCAATGGCTTATGCTCTAAGATCAAGAATTGACAAATGGAGCAGCTACAGAAAGGACCCAAGGAGCTGAAGAGGTTTGCAGCCCTGCAGGAAGAACAATAATATGTACCAACCAGTACCCCCAGAGCTTCCAGGGACTAAGCCACCAACTAAAGAGTAAGCATGGAGGGACCCATGTCCAGCTACATATGTAGCAGAAGATCACCATTTCAGAGAGGAGAAGCCATTGGTCCAGTGAAGGCTGAATTCCCCAGAATAGAGGAATGCAAGTCAGGAAATTGGGAGGGGAAGGGGATGAGCTGAGGCAAGGGAGGTGGGTTAGGGGGTTTTCAGAGGGGTAACTAGGAAAGGGGATACCATATAAATATAAATAAAGCAAATATCTAAAAAAGAAAGGAAGGAAGGAAAGAAAAAAGAAGGAAGGAAGGAAGGAAGAAATGAAAGAAAGAAAGAAAGAAAGAAAGAAAGAAAGAAAGAAAGAAAGAAAGAAAGAAAGAAAGAAAGAAAGAAAGAAAGAAAGAAAGAAAGGATCTGTCATCCTACTGTATCCGAGAAACACACTTTAACATTAGGGATAGACATCACCTCAGGTTAAAAAAAAATGTAAAAAGATATTTCAGGGAAACTGACCCTAAAAAGCAAACTGATACAGTCATTGTAACGTAAGTAAAGTATACGCATTTACATTCACCATCAAATAAAACAGTATGAACAAGCAAGGATCATCTTAGAGAGCTGCTTGATTAAGGACTGCTGCAGGGAAGGCCTTCCACTACAGAGCTGCATCTAGGACTCCTGAAGAAGGCTTTCTTCCCTTCTGCCATTCCAGGACTCTTGGCACTCACTCCCAAACAGGCAAGATTCCACTCTACCTGGCTCTCCCTCCCTCCACCTGGCCTAAAAGAAAACTAATGCTAGAAAGGGAAAGGCAGACCTTAGACCCCCATTCCTGATTCCCAGGGGTATACGGGCAGCAGCATCCTGGTACCCAGGGAAGAGACTGGCAACCACAGCACTCACCCCGACTCCACTGTTTCCCATTCTGGTCCAGTGGAGGAACCATCACACTGATTTCTATAAAGTATACAGGTTGTACTCCCACCAGTAACAGATGCATGCTCCCCTTACCCCACATCCTCACCAGCAGGAGCTGCCATTTCTTTTACTGACCATGACTGATGTAAGATGAAATCTCAAAGAGGCTCTGATTTGCATTTTTCTGATATTTAAGAATGATAACATTTCTTTAAGTGCTTCTCGGTCATTTGTCTCTTCTTTTGAGAACTCTCTATTTATCTATACCCAAGTTTTTAACTGAGCTATTAGTTTTCTTTTCATCCAGTTTTTCTGAAATTTTTCTATATTTTAGATATTAGCCTACTGTTGGATATGTGGTTGGTAACATTATTTTCCTATTATATAACCTACCACTTCATTCAAATGATGCTGTTCTTTGCCATACTGAAGCTTTTCAGTTCCATTAGGTCCCATTTATTAATTTTTGATCTGAGTGTGTGTTAAGTGTTCTCTTCAGAGAGCCTTTGCCTATGCCTTTGAGTTCAAGACCATTCTCCACTTCCTTTTTCTTTTTATTCAATATATTTTTATTTACATTTCAATTCCCCTTTTCTGGCTTTCTACTCTCCAAAAGTCCCATAAGCCCTCTTCCATCCCCCTATTCTCCCATCCACCCTTTCCCACTTCCCTGTTCTGGTATTGCCCTATACTGCTACACTGAGTCTTTTCATAACCAGGAGCCACTCCTCCGTTCTTCTTGGACATCATTTGATGTGTGGATTATGTTTTGGGTATTCCAGTTTTCTAGGCTAATATCCACTTATTAGTGAGTGCATACCGTGATAAACCTTTTGAGATTGGGTTACCTCAATTAGTATGATGTTCTCCAGCTCCATTCATTTTTCTAAGATTTTCATGAATTCATTGTTTCTAATGGCTGAATAGTACTCCACTGTGTATATATACTACATTTTTTATATCCATTCCTCCGTTGAAGGATGCCTGGGTTCCTTCCAGCTTCTGGCTATTATAAATAGGGATTCTATGAACATAGTGGAGCACATATCCTTATTACATGCTGGGGAATCCTCTGGGTATATGCCCAGGAGTGGTATAGCAGGACCCTCCAGAAGTGACTTGCCCAGTTTTCTGAAGAACCGCCAGACTGATTTCCAGAGTGGTTGTACCAATTTGTAACCCCACCAGCAGTGAAGGAGTGTTCTTCTTTCTCCACATCCTCACCAACACCTGCTGTCTCCTGAATTTTTAATCTTAGCCATTCTGACTGGTATAAGGTGAAATCTCAGGGTTGTTTTGATTTGCATTTCCCTACTAATTAATGATGTTGAGCATTTTTTAAGATGCTTCTCAGCCATCCGAAGTTCTTCAGGTAAAAATTCTTTCTTTAGCTCTGTACCATTTTGCCAAAAGCAATATGCAGATTCAATGCAATACCCATCAAAATCCCAACTAAGTTCTTCATAGAGTTAGAAAGAGCAACCCTCAAATTTATCTGGAATAACAAAAAACCTAAGATAGATAAAATTATTCTCAACAACAAAAGAAATTCTGAGGGAATCATCAGTAGCCCTGACCTCAAGCAATACTACAGAGCAATAGTGTTAAAAAACTGCATGGTATTGGTACAGTGGCAGGCAGGCGGACCAATGGAATAGGATTGAAGATTCAGAAATGAACCCACACACCTATGGCCACTTGATCCTTGACAAAGGGGCTGAAAACATCCAGTGGAAAAAAAGATAGCCTTTTCAACAAATGGCTGATTCAACTGGAGGTCAGCATGCAAGAGAATGCGAATTGATCCATCCTTATCTCCTTGCACTAAGCTCAAATCCAAATGGATCAAGGACCTCCACATAAAGCCAGACACTCTGAAGCTAATAGAAAAGAAACTGGGGAAGACCCTTGAGAACATCGGTACAGGGGGAAAGTTCCTGAACAGAACACCAATAGCTTGTGCTCTAAGATCAAGAATGGGACCTCATAAAAATACAAAGTTTCTGTAAGGCAAAGGACACCATCAAAAGGACAAATCGGCAACCAACAAATTGGGAAAAGATCTTCACCAACCCTATATCCGACAGAGGGCTAATATCCAATATATACAAAGAACTCAAGAAGTTAGACTCCAGAAAATCAAATAACCCTATTAAAAAATGGGGTACAGAGCTAAACAAAGAATTTTCACTCCACTTCCTTTTTTATCATTCCAATGTATTGGACCTTATATTGAGGCCCTTCCTGTTTGGAGTTTTGTGCAGGTTGATAAGTATAGATCTTTTGTTCTACATGGGTCGTCCAGTCTGACTAGAATCATTTGTTGAAGATGTTGTCTTTTTTCAGTGTATATTTCTGTCTTCTTTATCAAAAATCAGGTGTCCATAGATGTGTGGATTTATGTCTGGATCCTCATGTCAATTCCATTGATCAACATGTCTGTTTCTGTGCCAAAATTGTATTGGTTTCATTACTATAAAAACTACTATAGCTCTGTAGGAGACTTTGAGATCCGAGAGAGTGATATATCTAGCAGTTTTAAATTATAACTATTATTGTTGTTATTCAGAATTGTTTTAGCTACTTGGGCTCTTTGTGTTTCCACCTGAAGCTGAAAATGTTACTTTCAATATCTATAAAAAATTGTGTTTTATAATGTTGATAAGGATTATATTGAATCTATAGACTATTTTTAGTAAAATGGACATTTTTACTGTATTAATTCTATCAATCCATGAGCATTGGAGGCCTTTCTATCTTTTGACATGTTCTTTAATTTCTTTAACTTTTTAAAGTTTTTATTATACAAGTCTTTTAGTTGCTTGGTTAGAGTTACCATAAAATATTACATTTGGGGGTATGGTGGGCTATTATGAAAAGTATTATTTCCCTGATTTATTTCTCAGTCAGATCATCTTTTGTGTAAAGAAGTGCTAGAGATTTTTTTGTGAGTTAATGTTGTATCTTACTTTGATGATGTTGCCTTTACCAGCTTAAGAGTTTCCTGATGGAATTTTTAGAGTCATATATGTACACAGTTGTATAATCTGCAAATAAAGATACAGTGAGTTCTTCCTATTCTATTGTATTTCTGTGATCTTCAGTTGTACTGTTCTAGCTAAGTTGTCAAATATTATATTAAATAGGTATATAGAAAAATAGACAACCTTGTTTTGTTCCTGATTTTAGTGGAACTCCCCATTTATGTTATGGCATGCTATACATTTATTATATTGAGCTATGGCTTTTGTATTCCAGGACTTTTAACATAACGGGTAGTTGTATTTCACCTTTTATGCATCAAATGAGATGATCTTGTAGGTTTTTTTCTTTCTTTTTATTATGTGGTAAATTTCACTAATCTTTTTTTATGTATGTTGAACTTTCACTGCATCTCTGTGATGAAGCCTACTTGACTATGGTGAATAATCTTTTTGATATGTTCTTGAGTTTTATTTATGTTTTGAGTATTTTTGCATCTGTGTTCATAGGGGAGATTTGTCTGAATTTTCTGTCTTTCCTGAGCTTTCCTGGTTTAGGTGTCAGGATAGTTGTGGCCTTGTAAAAAGAATTAGGCAATGTTGAGGTTTGGTCTTTTGCTATGTATTATAATGCTAAATACTGGTCCCAGAGGCCCGGTTACCCCCAGGGACAAGAGAACCTGCAAGAACACAAAGTAATGCTGTGTCCTTGATCCTTATTTCAAAACTATTGGTTGAATAAAGATGTCCACAGCCTACAGCAGGGCAGAAGAGAGGTAGATGGAGTTTCAGTTACCTGGCCAGTGGTCTGAGGATGACTGTGATGGGATAAGAAGAAAGTGGAGAGAGAAGATGCCACATAGGTGAGCCATGCAAACGGAGCCATGAGGGCTGGCCAGTTGGAGTTAAGGGCTGCCCAGACAATGCCCAGACAATGCCCAGACAATTGCCCTTGACAAATGGGACCTCATAAAATTATGAAGTTTCTGTAAGGCAAAAGACAGCATCAAAAGGACAAAACAGCAACCAACAAATTGGGAAAAGATCTTTACCAATCCTACATCTGATAGAGGGCTAATATCCAATATATACAAAGAACTCAAGAAGTTAGACCCTAGGGAACCAAATAACCCTATTAAAAAATGGGGTACAGATCTAAACAAAGAATTTTCACCTGAAGAAATTCGGATGGCCGAGAAGCACCTTAAGAAATGTTCAGTATCATTAGTCATTAGGGAAATGCAAATCAAAACAACCCTGAGATTTCACCTCACACCAGTCAGAATGGCTAAGGCCAAAAACTCAGGAGACAGCAGGTGTTGGCAAGAGTGTGGAGAAAGAGGAACACTCCTTTACTGTTGGTGGGATTGTAAGATGGTACAACTACTCTGGAAATCAGTCTGGCGGTTCCTAAGAAAACTGGACATGACACTTCCGGAGGACCCTGCTATACCACTCCTGGGCATATATCCAGAGGATTCCCCAGCATGCAATAAGGACGCATGCTCCACTATGTTCATAGCAGCCTTATAATAGCCAGAAGCTGGAAAGAACACAGATATCCCTCAATGGAGGAATGGATACAGAAAATGTGGTATATATACACAATGGAATACTATTTAGCAATTAAAAACAATGAATTCATGAATTTTTTAGGGTAAGAAGATTCTAATAGGTAAAAGGGTAATCTGCCCAGCTCTAGTGTATCAAGCTTATGATAAATATAAAAGCTGTGTGTCTTTTATCTGGGAACTGAATGATCTCAAAGTGGGATAGAAAACCCCAATTGAGGTTAATAATTATTACTACAAGGCAATATTCCTTCTGTTTCAATTGTTTGGAGAACAGTTTGTGGAGTATTGGTCTTAATTCATCTTGAATGTCTGGTAGCATTGAGTATTGAATCTATATGTTCCTGAACTATTTTTTTTTTGTCAACAGAACTTTAATGACTGCTTATACCTCAGAAGGGGTTAAATTTCTATTTAGATTGTTTATCTGATCTAGATTTAACTTTGCTAGGAAGTATATATCAATAGAATTATCCATTTCCTTTAGGTTTTCCAGTTTGGTGAAGTGCAGATTTTCTAGTATGCTCTTAGGATTCTCTAGATTTCTCTGGTCTCTTCTGTTATGTCCCCTTTTCATCTTTAACACTGTCCAATTTGGGATCTTCTTTCCCCATCTTTCAGTTAATTTTGCTAAGTGTTTATTTATCGATCTTATTGATTTTTCTCAATCAACTCAATTATGTTGATTCTTGGTATTTTGTTTTATTTCAATTTTATTGAAATCAGTCATGACTTTAACTATTTCTTGCTATCTATTCCTTTTCTATACTATTTTATTGTTCAACAGTTTTCATCTGTGCTATTTAGTTACTAATATGAGTTCTCACCATTTTTGTTTTGTTTTGTTTCTTTTTCGAGACAGGGTCTCTCTGTATAGCCCTGGCTGTCCTGGAACTCACTCTGTAAACCAGGCTGGCCTCGAACTCAGAAATCCGCCTGCCTCTGCCTCCCAAGTGCTGGGATTAATGGCGTGCGCCACCGCCACCCGGCTGCTGAGTTCTCACCATTTTGTATGTAAGAACTTAGTCCTATGAACTTGTCTCTTATACCTGCCTTACTTATGTATACATGTATTAATTTTTATTCTTTTCTAAAAATTTTTATTTTCTGTCTTGACCCATTCTTCATTCAGTAGGAAGTTGTTTATTTACCATGACTTTGTAAACTTTCTGTTGTTGTTTATATCAAGCTTTAATCTGTGTTGATCAGATAGAATGTAGTGAGTTATTTCAATTTTTTTTATATGTTAAGAATTCCTTTGTGTCCAAGTATGTGGTCAGTTTTGGAGAAAGTTTCACGAGCTCCTGAGAACAAGGTACATTCTACTGTGTTTGGGTGAAGTGTTGTATAAATATCTGTTGGGTAACTTTGATATATATATAATGTCATTTAGCTTGGGAATTTCTCTGCTTAGTCTTTGTCTGGGTAATGGGTCTTCCTTTCACCTGGGGTTGTTGGCCCTGGCCCATGAGGATAAAGGGAGCAGAGGTGACCAACTGGTTTCTGACAGTCCATGAGTACAATGGAAATAACAGTTTTATCTACAGAATCAGCTGTGGGGAGACCAACTTTACTGGGGGTGACTTTTGGGAAAGTGCAGTAGGAATATCCAGGGTGGGCAAGGCTGAAGTGTAAGGGACAGAGATGCCTCATTAGCATAGGGAGGCAATTCAGGAATTTCAGGAGTTTGATGATCAGGTTCTCACAGATGGTGCTTTCCCATCTTTCAGTTAATTTTGCTAAGTGTTTATTTATCGATCTTATTGATTTTTCTCAATCAACTCAATTATGTTGATTCTTGGGATTTTGTTTTATTTTATTGATCTTAGTCATGACTTTAACTATTTCTTGCTGTCTATTCCTTTTCTATACTACTTTATTGTTCAACAGTTTTCATCTGTGCTATTTAGTTACTAAACTGAGTTCTCACCATTTTTTTTGTTTTGTTTGTTTGTACAGGGAGAAAGGAAGCTGAACCTGTGTATAACCAAGACTAGGTGACATTCTCAAGCTAGATGATATAAAATGTATGAAGCTGAACATTGACAGAAGAAAAATGGGGATTTCTCCTAGATAATTAGCTTATGTTACAACTGGGAGAAGACAGCCAGCCTGTTAAAGGTTTGAGTCCTAGGTAATTTCAATCTGTGTTCCCATCACTATGTAATCTGAATCTTTCATTTACATTCTTTCATATGAACATATCCATATCGTGTGTTCATACACACGTGAGACATCACCATACTTTTCATGATATAGCTATACAGCCTTCTCAAACTTCTAAGTCAAGTTATATGCACCTCAATCTAAAAACAATTGACCAGAAGGTCCTTGGAGACAGGTGTTTACATACACAAACATTTTTCCAGTCATCACTGTTTCAGTTACATTAACCAGAACTTGAAGAAACGAGTATCTACTTTCAACTATAAGCCAAGCTTATTTTACATATTAAAATGAAGGCAAAAAACCAACACAGTATCTGCTTTTGTTGTCTAGTGAAACAAAATCAGGTATTTCTTACCTACTTATATAAATGCAATATTGCAACAAATAATAAAGCCAAATAATAACACTGACAGAAATTGTCACCTCTGATAAATGAGTGCATCTGGGAACTAATAACATCTCACAGATGTTGTCTAGCATGTAGCAACTGAGCACAACTGTCACTGCATAGATATGAACTCAATCCTAGATGTTCCTTTGCCATTTATTGATCTTGCATACTGATGGCACTTTTGCACAATAAAATTGTCATTGAATTGATGTTAACAAAAACTGAAATGTCATTAGCTACACATTTAAAACAAAAACAAATGGTGACGCCAGAATAGAGCAATGGAAGGAAATTTTGAAGTTAGTGGGGAGAAATATTATCACAATATGATTATGTTAATTGAGTACTCTATGAATTGCACAAATGACTACTTTTAAGGTATTTTGTCAATTTTTCATGGGCAGCACCAAATATTAGACCTATATAAAGCACCACAAAAAGAAATTACTCAAGACAAAAATTATGATTCTGAACTGTGGTAGCATCAAACATGAGTTCGATATGCACACATGAAAATGATATATATAATTACATGATACAGTTTCAAGTATCTTCATAAGTTTAAAAATACTAAGTTTATTAACTAAAATAAGAAAAAGCCATGTTGTTCAAACTCAGGTTAATCCATAGTATTGAAAAAATACAAACTTAAATGTGATGATGGCAAATTGCTGGGTTTAACAGATAATAAAAAAAAAACTAATATATCAAAAATAAGTAGAATGACAAAGAAAGCTAGAACATAGAGTTTCAAATCTGAAAAAAAACTGAGGGAAGAATTATTAGATACAAACCAATGATGAAGGAATTGTGTAATAAACATAACTTGAAAGTATCTAACAATAGTTTCAAAACATATAAATAAACAACTAGCAGAACTATAGGAAAAATTTATGACAAAGTGATAGAATAGTGGAAAATATTCTTGATATCCAATAATGTACAAGCAGGCAGACAATAATGTACAGTTCACAATTTTTTTCTAGAAGCTAGACTTAAAAACAGTAAAGAACATACATTATCGTCAAGAATGCCTAAAATATTACTTTTAAACTGTTTAAATTTATATCTATAAAATAACTCCAATTTTTAATCCCTTTTAATTTAAAATTTTTTTCATACAATATATCCTCACCTATAACTCCTCCCAGAACTTTTTAATTTCCCTACCCACCCAAGTTTGTAAGCTCTCTCAAAATAAAAACCAGACATACATACATATACATACTCACACACACAAACAAAACAAAAAACATGGAGTCTGAGTTGTGTTGGCTAACTATTCCTGAACATGAGGACTATCTTGAGAGGGTAGATGATATACTCAGTGACACTCTACTGGAGAAAAAGAATTTTCCCTTTCCAAACAGGTATCAGTTACAAATACTTTCTCAGTTAGGGTGGAACTTTGTGTCCAGTTCCCTTTTTCCATGCTCGTCATGGAACATGGAGAAATCAAGACAAGTCCCTGCTATGAGTGAGGTTTAAGAGATGGAGCTGAGAGTGAGGGAAAGCAAGTGCCTGTGACTCAGGGGATCAACTTACACCAGTATTTATTCATAAGCAACAATGAACAAATATAAAGCAAAAAGGGATCACATTCATTCACACACACACATTCACCTCTGGTTTCGTAAGTGTTGTAGCCTAGTTCTGATGGAAGTGCAGACCAGGCTCACAGCATTTCCTCATTATGATTTGGATCCCCGCCGGAGCCTTGGTCCAGAGTTGGGGTCCAGAATTGGTAGGCTGGCTCTGAGAATGAATCAGTCTCAACATGAAGAGTCTCCATTGGAGCTCTCGGGAATGAGCCCACCTTAGCTGCCAGACCAGGGTTGTTAAGTCTCTTTCAGGCCAGGCATTCAGCACCACTTTATCTGACACTACGCCTTGTCATCTCCACACACACACTCCAGGCTTGGTCCCCAAGGTATCATTTTAGTCAGTCAAACTTGAGGTGTTCACTTAGTCAGGATGTTTACCTTATCTCATTCACACACTCTGAGGTCCATTACAGATGTAATTTCCTTTATATTGCTTACATTTATTCCTTATTGTCCCCAACTAGAAGCTTCACCAAAACTAACATTATGGTGCTGAAAGTTACTCTTCACACTGCTAGAGGAGAAAAGCAATCATCAATATCACCCAACTATAAACTGTGACCTTCAACCGTGACCTGGGTGCAATAGTGGCACAAATGTTATAGCAATAACCAACCATTGTTTGATTGGATTTAAGGCCTAACCCATGAAATAAAACCCATTCTTGACAATACTAAAGTGACAAAAACCTGAGACTGAATAAGTCATAAATTCCAGAGGAAAAAAATTATTATTCTGCTAAAGAAACAAAGCAATAAAATGACCCCTAATGACATATTACTATACCATCGTTTAGTACATCAGAGAAGACTCTTCTTGCAGTAGCTATTAATTAACAGAGACACTCATCAGGAAGATCTGAACAAAGAGAGTGAGAGCACTCAGCCCTAATGCAATGTCTTCCCTAAATGCAATGTCTTTAACAAATCCCTCCCCTAAGGGATCAGGGATCCATGTAGAAGAGGAGGTAGACAGAAGTAATGGATAATTCCAAGGTAATAAAAGCGCCTTCCTTCAGTACTATTGCACGTATGAACTCATCAAAAGCTGTGACAGCCAAGTACAAGACTTGCATAAATTCACAAAGTAACTCTTAAAAATATTAAGCCATGCTTTCTGACCATAGTAAATGTTTCCTAAAGAAATGAGAAAGTATAATAGAACCCATGAAATGTATAAGACTAGATAATAGTGAAAATATATCAAAACTAACAGGAATACAGTTTAAAAAATTCTTGTCTTCCTTTGCTAGGATATAAACCAAACAACAGAAATACTTCTGCTTTATTTAGTTGTGTCTTGAGCACCCAGCCACATTCATTTAATATTTAGTAGATGTGTTAATGAATTAATGCTATACTTAGAAATTTAGTACATGAAATATTTTTATTAAAAACAAAACTAAAAAATGAATAATCTGAATAGGTAACTAATAACTCAGAAAGGTAGAGATATAAGTAAATTTAGTAAAATTAAACTTAAAAAGATTAACCCCCTCCCCACATAGTCTATATGGAGTAATGAGCAAACCAAACACATGCTATGGTTTCTTTTTGTTATTTTGTCTTTTTTTTTTTTTTTGAGAGATGAGGACCAAACCCAGGGCCTTGCATAGGCAAGTGTTCTATCACTGAGCTAAATCCCCAACCGCTCCTTATGGTTTCTAAATACCATTCATAATTCAAGGAACCAGGGCTGCTTAGAGAAATGGCCAACTCCAATGCTGAACCAGGCCAAGAAAGATAAGGTACTTAAGTTACGAAATATATGATAGTAATAAATTTTAATACAAAAAATCTATTGACCATAGGGATACAAATGATTAGATAAACAAATGAGAAAGATAAGGCAATGCTTGCTTTTGAGTAAAATTAAATTAATAAAAGAATAAATCATAAAAATCCAAAGTCAATGTTGGAAAATATCACAGTAATAATCATAGTAAGCAAAATTTATTAATGAAAAGTAAAATTAACATGTAAACAGATGAAAAGAACCAAGGGTCTGTATTTCTCTCTACAGTATTTCTTGAAAGTATAAATTCATATCTAAAAGTGAGAGACCTGCAAGAAGCTACCAGTCAGCTATCGGATCAGCCTGAGAAGAAATGGCACAATTGAAAAGTTGTATGGCCCATTGATCCTTCTGCTTGAAGCACAGAAACAGTTAAGGAATTAATAGAATTCAGGAAGGATAGTTTTATGTGATATTAGTGACCTTTGTGTAGTGACAGAAAAGATGTCTCTATAGTATGTGTTGGCAGGGCAGGAGACTCCAATATAGTTAATTATCACACTGAGTTTTTTCAACAATGCTAGAAGCTCTGGACTGCAGCCACAGAAAGTGTGGAAGGACGGATAGAGTACATGTCCCCATGCATTATTGTACTTGCATTCCTTTGGAACGCCCTATAGGTTAGAAGTACTTACTTCTGTGAATCAAATCAAGACATTTTAAATCCTTTCTGTATGCCCCAAAAGCATGCTTAAAAGAGGATGGTAAATGCAAAGACCACTAAAAGTATATGTAGCCTGATCTTCTCTAAGTGGAGAAACAACCCTTCTACTTGGACAGAGAGATAAGGGAGAAGTTCCAAAGAGCAGAAATGACTCAGTGACGTCCACAAATGACTCATTTGGGAAAACCAACACACATGGAATAGACAGTACTTCAGGCTTCCTTTACCAGTATTATCTTCTGTATTCCAAAGTGTGCTAACACTAACATATCTGAAGTTTTTAAAGTAACACCAAATGATAGCTTAAAACACAAGGGTAAAAAAAATACTAAGCCCATAAAGGAGAAAGCTGACAGAAGAGTCACTGGACAGTGTGCATGTGTGTATAATCCCACAATAACCAAGAGCTTGAACCCTAAAGCCTGGGAGCACACTGGACAGTACCACAAGACTAAGTCTCAAACAATAAAATAAAATAAAATAAAATAAAATAAAATATCAAAGAGTTTGTCCAGTGGTCAGAAACTAATTGTTATATCACCCTAGATTTGAGAATTTTAAAAAAGGCATTAAGACAATTGGCAGTTTTAAGATCCATATGTTAAGTTAATGGTATCGTATCATATAAATTAATGGTATTGTACCACGGCTGATGACTAGGATATTGGTACCAAGGTTTTCTAAGTCGACAGTCTGAGTGACTGGTACACAGGCACTCTCTTCTTCCAAGCATTTTATAAATCTGAAACTTACAAACTACAAAGTGAAACCTTAAAAGTAAAAACTGAAACGAAATAGTAAAAAATTAAAAATCCTCTCTAAAATTAAAAAGTGATAATTCAATGTCCAAATTATTCAAAGAAAGAAAAAAAAACCAAGATAGAAGAGATTTAGAAACATAATTTTATAAACACATTACCAAGAAATGTTGAAATGGAGAATGACATTTACACACATACAAAATTTCCAAAAGTACTTCAGAGAATAAAATTCATAAATATAGAAATTGAAAATTAAAAGCACTAGACCAGACAGATATAGGGGGTAGGACATTCAACTCTTACCCTTCTCATTGAAAGTGAGTTCAGAACATATGCAGAAAGGAAAGGCAGTAGAGACTGAAGAAACAGATGGCTCAGTGGTTAAAAACACTGGTTGCTCTTCCAGAGATCCTGAGTTCAATTCCCAGGAGCCACATGCAACTTACAACCACTTAAAATGAGATCTGATGTAAATAAAAAATATATCAATAAAGAAAAAAATTAATAAAAAAATGAGATCTGATGCCCTCTTCTGGCATGTATCATATGAGCACACAGAACACTCATATATAAAGAATTCTTTTAAAAAAAAGAAAAAGCAGTGGAGGCACTTAAGATGTAACTCTAGCTTCCTGTCCAACCTAATATGAGAGCTTGGAAGAAAAAGCTTGAGGTCTAAAGCTCTTCTTAGAACCAACTGAGAGCCCAGCTCCCAACTGGGAGCCTTCAGGTGGCTGCTTCAGCATCTCTACAGCCTGGGCCACAACACTCGGTCTCCAGGAAGTGCAAGAGGCCTAGTGTGCACCCGGAGGCAGACTGGGAGCACACAGCTTGCTCCAGCAGCACCAAGCTTAGGTTCCAGTCCTGAGGCCTCTGGCGGGAGCCTTCAGATCTCCACTTCGGGATCCAGAACAGCCTGGGCTGCAACACCAGAGCTCCAACTCCTGTAAGAGGGCAGAGGTGAACCCAGGAGGCTGGCTGGGAGGAGTCAGTGCGCTCTGGTGAGTCCAGCAGGCCCTGGCGGGAGCCTTCAGGTATCTGCTTCTGGATCTGAACAGCCTGGGCCACAGCACCCTGTCTCCAGGCAGTGCAGCTGGGCACCAGAGGCCACATGGGAAGAGGCAGCTTGCACTGGTGAGTCCAGCATTGACAAGACCAACTAACACCAGTGAGAACTAGATGGTAAAAGGCAAACACAGGAACGTCTAACTAACAGAAATCAAGACAATATGGCAGAATCTGAACCCAATTCTCCTTTAACAGCATGTCCTGGATATCCCATCACACAAGAAAAACAAGATTTGGATTTAAAATCACTAGCCATGATGCTGGTAGAGGAACACATGAAGGACATACTTAAAGAAATTCAGGAGAAAATGAATCAAAAGTTAGAAGCCCTTACAAGGGAAACACGAAAATCATTGAAGGAAATTCAGGAGAATACAAAAGCCAATAAGGAGGAAACGCAAAAAATCACTTAAAGAAATACGGGAGAACTTTGGTCAACAGGCTGAGGTCACGAAAGAGGAAACACAAAAATCTCTTAAAGAATTACAGGAAAGCACAAACAAGCAAGTGAAGGAGCTAAGCAAAACCATCTAGGATCTAAAATCAGAAGTAGAAACAACTAAGAAAACTCAAAGGGAGACAACTTTGGAGATAGAAAGCCTTGGGAAGAAATCAGGGGACATAGCTGCAAATTTCAACAACAGAATACAAGAGATAGAAGAAAGAATCTCAGATGCTGAAGATACCATAGAAACCATGGACTCAACAGTTAAAGAAAATGCAAAAAGCAAAAAGCTTGTAACCCAAAACATCCAGGAAATCCAGGACACAATGAGAAGACCAAACCTAAGGATTATAGGCATAGATGAGAGTGAAGATTTACAACTTAAAGGGCCAGCAAATATCTTCAATAAAATTATGGAAGAAAACTTCCCTAACCTAAAGAGAAAGATGCCCATGAATATACAAGAAGCCTACAGAACTCCAAACAGACTGGACCAGAACAGAAATACCTCCCGTCACATAATAATCAAAACACCAAATATACTAAACAAAGAAAGAATATTAAAGGCAGTAAGAGAAAAAGGCCAAGTAACATATAAAGGAAGACCTATCAGAATCACACCAGACTTCTCACCTGAGACTATGAAAGCTAGAAGATCCTGGGCAGATCTCATGCAGACTCTAAGAGAACACAAATGCCAGCCAAAACTACTATACACAGCAAAACTCTCAATCACCATAGAGGGAGAAACTAAGATATTCCATGACAAAACAAAGTTTACCCAATATCTATCCAGAAACCAAGCCCTACAAAGGTTAATAGGAGGAAAACTGCAATACAAGGAGGGAATCTTCACCCTGGAAAAAGCAAGTTAGTAACCTTCTTTCATTAAACCCAAAAGAAGTTAACCAATCAAATTTAAAAAATAACATCAAAGATGACAGGAAGTAATACTCACTATTCCTTAATATCTCTTAACATCAATGGACTCAATGCCCCAATAAAAAGACATAGACGAACTGACTGGATACGTAAACAGGACCCTACATTTTGCTGCATACAGGAAACACACCTCAGGGTCAAAGACAAACACTACCTTAGAGTAAAAGGCGGGAAGACAATTTTACAAGCAAATGGTCTCAGGAAACAAGCTGGAGTAGCCATTCTAATATCAGATAAAATTGACTTTCAACCCAAAGTCATCAAAAGAGACTGAGGGACACTTGCTGGTCAAAGGAAAAGTACAACAAGAAGAACTCTCAATCCTGAACATCTATGCTCCAAATGCAAGGGCACCCTCATTCATAAAAGAAACTTTATTAAAGCTCAAAGCACACATTGCACCTAACACAATAATTGTGGGTGACTTCAACACTGCACTTTCCTCAATGGACCGATCAGGAAAACAGAAGCTGAACAGGGACACAGTGAAACTAATTGAAGCTTTGGACCAATTGGAGTTAACAGATATATATAGAACTTTTTAATCCCAAAGCAAAAGAATATACCTTTTTCTCAGCACCTCATGGTACCTTCTCCAAAATCGACCATATAATTCGTCACAAGACAGACCTCAACAAATATAAGAAGATCGAGCTAATCCCATGCCTCCTATCAGATCACTATGGAGTAAAAGTGGTCTTCAATAGCAATAAAAACAACCGAAAACACACATACACGTGGAAACTGAACAATATTCTACTCAATGATACCTTTGTCAAGGAAGAAATAAAGAAAGAAATTAAAGACTTTTTAGAACTTAATGATAATGAAGACACAACATACCCAAATCTATGGGACACAATGAAAGAAGTGCTAAGAGGAAAACTCATAGCCCTGAGTGCCTCCAAAAAGAAAATGGAGAGAGCATACACTAACAGCTTAATGACACACCTGAAAGCCCTGGAACAAAAAGAAGCTATTTCACCCAGGAGGAGTGGAAGGCAGGAAATCATCAAACTCAGGGCCAAAATCAATCAAGTAGAAACAAAAAGAACCATACAAAGAATCAACAAAACCAAGAGCTGGTTCTTTGAGAAAATCAACAAGATAGATAAACCCTTAGCCAGACTAACCAAAGGGCACAAAGACAGTATCCAGATTAACAAACTTAGAAATGAAAAGAGAGATATAACAACGGATACAGAGGAAATTAAAAAAATCATTAGATCCTATTACAAAAGCCTATACTCAACACAACTGGAGAATCTGGAGGAAATGGACAGTTTCCTAGACAGATATCCAATACCAAAACTAAATCTGGATCAAATAGATCATCTAAACAGTCCCATAACACCAGAAGAAATAAAAAGGGTAATAGAAAGTCTCCCAACCAAAAAAAGCACGGGACCAGATGGCTTCAGTGCAGAATTCTATCAGACCTTCATAGAAGACCTAACACCAATACTCTTCAAACTACTACACAAAATAGAAACAGAAGGAACTCTACCCAACTCATTCTATGAAGCCACAATTACGCAGATACCAAAACCACACAAAGATCCAACAAAGAAAGAGAACTTCAGGCCAATTTCTCTTATGAATATTGATGCAAAAATACTTAATAAAATTCTTGTCAACCTTATCCAAGAACACATCAAAACGATCATCTACCATGATCAAGTAGGCTTCATCCTAGGGATGCAGGGATGGTTCAATAAGGAAATCCATTAATGCTATCCACTACATAAAGAAACTCAAAGAAAAAAACTACATGATCATCTCATTAGATGCAGAAAAAGCAAATTTAGCATCCTTTCATGCTAAAAGTCTTGGAAAGAACAGGAATTCAAGGCCCATACCTAAACATCGTTAAAGCAATATATAGCAAACCAGTAGCCAACATCAAACTAAATGGAGAGAAACTTGAAGCAATCGCACTAAAATCAGGGACTAGACAAGGCTGTCCTCTCTCTCCATATCTTTTCAATATAGTACTTGAAGTTCTAGCTAGAGCAATTAGACAATATAAGGAGGTCAAGGGGATACAAATTGGAAAGGAAGAAGTCAAATTATCACTATTTGCAGATGACATGATAGTCTACTTAAGTGACCCGAAAACCTCCACCAGAGAACTCCTACAGCTGATAAACAACTTCAGCCAAGTGGCTGGTTATAAAATCAACTCAAGCAAATCAGTTGCCTTCCTATACTCAAAGGATAAGCAGGCTGAGAAAGAAGGTAGGGAAATGACACCCTTCACAATAGCCACAAACAATATAAAGTATCTTGGTGTGACTCTAACCAAATAAGTGAAAGATCTATACAACAAGAACTTCAGGTCTCTGAAGAAGGAAATCGAAGAAGACCTCAGAAAATGGAAAAATTTGCCAAGCTCGTGGATCGGCAGGATTAATATAGTTAAAATGGCCATCTTGCCAAAAGTGATCTACAGATTCAAATCCCCATCAAAATCCCAACTCAGTTCTTCACAGAGTTAGAAAAAGCAATTCTCAAATTCATCTGGAATAACAAAAAACCCAGGATAGCTAAAACTATTCTCAACAACAAAAGAAATTCTGGGGGAATCAGTATCCCTGACTTCAAGCAATACTACAGAGCAATAGTGTTAAAAACTGCATGGTATTGGCACAGTGACAGACAAGTGGACCAATGGAATAGAATTGAAGATCCAGAAATGAATCCACACACCTATGGTCATTTGATCTTCAACAAAGGAGCCGAAAACATCCAGTGGAAAAAAAGATAGCCTTTTCAACAGATGGTGCTGGTTCAATTGGAGGTCAGCATGCAGAAGAATGTGAATTGATCCATTCTTATCTCCATGTACTAAACTTCGCTCCAAGTGGATCAAGAACCTCCATGTAAAACCAGACACACTGAAACTAATAGAAAAGAAACTGGGGAAGACCCTTGAGGACATGGGCACAGGGGAAAAGTTCCTGAACTTTAATAATCATAAATAGATTATTAAAACTAATACATAAATAATCACCAATAGATTATGCTCTAAGATCAAGAATTGACAAATGGGACCTCATAAAATTACAAAGTTTCTGTAAGGCAAAGAACACTGTTAAAAGGACAAAATGGCAACCATCAAATTGGGAAAGGATATTCACCAACCCTACATCTGATAGAGGGCTAATATCCAATATATACAAAGAACTCAAGAAGTTAGACCCCAGGGAACCAAATAACCCTATTAAAAAATGGGGTACAGATCTAAACAAAGAATTTTCACCTGAAGAAATTCGGATGGCTGAGAGGCACCTTAAGAAGTGCTCAACATCATTAGGGAAATGCAAATCAAAACAACCCTGAGATTTCACCTTACACCAGTCAGAATGGCTAAGGTCAAAAACTCAGGAGACAGCAGGTGTTGGTGAGGATGTGGAGAAAGAGGAACACTCCTCTACTGCTGGTGGGGCTGTAAGATGGTACAACCACTTTGGAAATCAGTCTGGCGGTTCCTCAGAAAACTGGACATGACAATTCCGGAGGACCCTGCTATACCTCTCCTGGGCATATACCCAAAGGATTCCCTGGCATGCAATAAAGACACATGCTCCATTATGTTCATAGCAGCCTTATTTATAATAGCCAGAAGCTGGAAAGAACCCAGATGCCCCTCAAAGGAGGAATGGATACAGAAAATGTGGTATATATACACAATGGAATACTACTCAGCAATTAGAAACAATGAATTCACAAAATTTTTAGGCAAATGGTTTGATCTGGAAAATATCATTTTAAGTGTGGTAACCCAATCACAAAAGAATACACATGGAATGCAATCTCTGATAAGTGGATTTTAATTAGCCCAGAAGCTCTGAATACCCAAAGCACAAATCGCATAACAAATGACTCCCATGAAGAAGTATGGAGAGGGTCCTGATCCTGGAAAGGATTGATCTAGCATTGGAGGGGAATATAAGGACAGAGAAAAAGGAGGGAGGTGATCGGAGAATGGTTGGAGAGAAGAAGGTTTATGGGACATATGGGGAGGGGGGATCTGGGAAATGGGAAATCATTTGGAATGTAAACAAAGAATATAGAAAATAAAAAAATATTTAAAAAAAAAAAAAAGAACTAACTGAGAACCATGTTACTGGGTGAACCACGAATGGATAAGCAGAAAAAAAGTGAACATTCTAAACTGATGAGGCCAAACTAGGTTCTCACAGTGAAAAGTGAAGAAAAACTAAACAACAAGAAAAAAGGAAAGAAAGAAAGAGAGAAAGAAAGAAACAAAGAAAGAAAGAAACAAAGAAAGAAACAAAGAAACAAAGAAACAAAGGAAGGGGGAGAGAGGGAGAGAAGGGAGGAAGGGAGGAAGAAAGAAAGAAAGAAAGGAAAGGAAATAAAAGAAAAGGACATTAAAAAAGGAAAGAAAAAAGAAAAGAACAGAACTTTGTCAATATTTATAGAATGAGTTTCCATACGTGGTTCTGTGAGAGGACTATGTTTAGAGGGAAAGTGGAAAGGATGTGAGGAAGGAGGGAAGCAGGAGAGGAGGAGGAAAAAAAGAAAAGAGATGGAGTGATGGTTAAAGTTCAATTTAGTCAACTATAGCTGTACATGCCTAGTATTCCAGCTACTTGGGAGACAGAAGAAAGAGAATTATTTGAACACCAGAGTTAAGGAGACCATAAGTTAGACTCTACCAGACAGTGAGGATGGAGTACCAACCCTAAAGGATTCTCCTTGCTGACAACCACTGCTGACTACAGCTGTGAAGATATATCTGTTCCTAGAAACCACAGGCAGACACCCTAAAGCCCTGTGGAAGCTTAGATTTACTTCCCTTAGAGCAACCTCCCCTTTTAAAAAGACCTTTTAAAAACATTTTATTTTATAACTCTCTCTCTCTCTCTCTCTCTCTCTCTCTCTCTCTCTCTCTCTCTCTCTCTCTCTGTGTGTGTGTGTGTGTGTGTGTGTGTGTGTGTGTGTATGCAGTTACCCACAGAAGCAAGGACTTGGTGCCTAATGCCCTGGAGCTGGTGTTACAGACAGTTGTGAGTCTGTCCCCAACCCTTCCCCAAAGGATTCTTTTAAACAACAAGAAAAAGCCTGTAGCAGTCAACTAACTAACCTGTCTAAGCCTCCTCCTGCTGGTAAGAGCTCAACTGACCATCCAGCCTTTACACACCTTCCCTTCCTCTGCTGCCTGACCTTATTTGTGGAACTTGTGCAATGAGAGCCTGTCACTGGCTGCTCGTGCTAAGAGCTCAGTGGCTGGTCCTCCTGAGTTTCTGAGAACTTTGCACCAAAGTGCCAAGTAGAATCCACTGCACTCAAGATCATTGGATCTCATTCAGAAATCAGCCAGTCAACCTGACAAGGCCTTTTCTCAAAATTTAAAAAAAAAGGAGAAACCAATGTTGAGAGTCTACCTCAGTGCCTGTGCCTAATGTGGGGAAGGCCTGGCCTTTATGGCCAATGCTATGAGATGCATCAAAAGGAATGCTAACTTGGAGATTTATAGTACTGAATATATACATAATATTATAAGCTTTAAAATCCATCTTTAAGCTTTTACCTCAACAAAGGAAAAGAGGGTTCACCAGGGAGATGGCTCACCAAGAAAAGGCCCTTGCCATTGGACCTGACGACCTACATTCCATGCCTGGAACTCAGCTAGTACAAGGAGGGAACCAACTTCTGTAAGTTGTCCTATGACCTCCACAAAGTTCACCAAGGCATGTGTGCCCTGAGTGTGCAAGCACACATGTACATGCATGCATACACACACACACACACATACACACACACATATACACACACATATACACACACATATACACACACATATACACACACATATATACACATACACACACATATACACATATATACACACACATACACACATACACACACACATAAGCACACATATATACACATACACACACATATACACACATACACACACACATAAACACATATATATACACATACACACACATATACACACATACACACACACACATAAACACACATATATACACATACACACACACATACACACACATATACACACACATACATACACACACACACAAGATAAAGAAAAAAATATGAAGGAGAGTAATACAGGCCACCTAAATCAAGAAGATACCAGCTTTTGAGCTTAAAACTAGTGACATCAAAAATAGAAATCTGAGAAAATTATCAAATCACAAAAGCTAGTTCATACAAAGAATAATTTGAGAAAATCTCTTAGCTAGACTGACCAAAACAAAATAGAAAAACACATTGTGCTCTTATCTCAACCACAGGAACTAAGAGGAATATGTTACTGTTAGTCTGAAAAGCCAACAACAGAATGTTACAATGTGTCTGAACCTCAAATGAAAAGACCTACTAGTTGACTGAAGAAACCTTCCAAAGTCTGAAAACACACACACACACATACACACACACACACACACACACACACACTAGCCTTCCAAAATGGAGTGATTCAAGCCCAACCCTTACTGGCCAAGCTGGATTACTGAAGATTTCCATAAACACTTAAGTAAGAAATCATAGCAGTAGTTTTAAATATCTACTAAAAATAAATATAAAAGGAACAGTTCCTAGCATAGTCTATTAAATTAGCTTCAGTTTAATCTACAAACTACATCAATACATTAATAGAAAAAGAAATCACAAATGTAGTATAATGCCTCTGATATTGCTGCAAAAATCCCCATCAAAATATTAGACTTTCAAATAAAAATTAATAATGTCAAAAACTATATGTGAAAATTGACTCAAAGTCCCTTAGTCTGTACTACTGCTCAGCATGGTTCCAAACTCCTGGAATCTGAGTACTTGGGAGGCTGAGGCAGGAGGATCCTGAGGCCAGGCTGGTACAATGGTCTTAGGAGAAAAGAATAAAAGAAGAAGAGATAAAAAAGAAGGAAAGGGGGCAACAGATAAAAATGTACAGTACAAAAGCAAAAACTTACAGAAGATAACAGTGAAAATTGAGGTAACATGGATTTCAAAATCAGCAACAAACTATGATCATTGATTTAAAACTAAAAAATCTGAACTTATTTTTTCTGATTTGTAAAAGACACTGTAAATAGAATTTTTAAAAAATCAACAGTTTAAGAGAAACAATTTAGAAAGTACATATTTGACAAAAGACATAATAAAATATACAATGTGCTCTTAAAATCCAAAACCAGTGTCCTGCAAGGGAAATTTCTGGTCAAGGGAGTTTAAGAGATCTTGAAACAACATAAGTTGCTGCCGGTAATTTGTGTCTGGCAGTGCATATGACCACGATGAGCTCAAATTGGACTATAGTCCAATAATAGTTTCTAGGGGTTAGATCAAAGCCAGCATAGCTTAGGAACTTATTTAACAGGTTGGGTTCCTGTCTCCAAAAGAAGTCATTCTCACTGCCTCTGGCAGAAGGGACAGAGGGCCTCCACTGACTTATCCTGTGGTTGCTATTAAAGCCAGGCAGGCCTCCCAGTGCCCTTGGTCCCTATTCACTCCTTGTTATCCATTTCAAAGCCTACACCAGCCTCCAGCCCTTCACCACAGAGTTAGCCCCCAGGCAGTTCCAGAGTGGAGGCACCTTTATAATGGGAAAGTGTCCCCAAGACTACTCCTAGTCTCTCTTGCTATTTCCTTCTCTTCCACTGCTTCCCAGCCTTGGCCACATCTAGTCTGCTTCTTTTTCTTTCTACCCTGGACCCTTCCAGATGCCGCTGGATATAGTCCCTCTCTTAGCCACAATACAAACCTTCTCCTTCACCCAAGAGCAGTGATTTCTTTACTGTCCCCCTCACATCCAGCCATTGTCCTTGATGAACTTGAAGGGACAACACAATTGCTAAAATATCACGTAATTTAAACATAAAAATTGGAGAAATCAAGCTAGAACTTAGTCTCCTCTCCTAAGACTAGCTCTCAACATATCAGAGGACTCACATAAATACCCTTAAGGTTCAAAGAACATCATTGAAAGGTTACAAGATCCAAAGGACCAGCTAGGAGGGCTACTATGAGACAGTATCTTCTAGATATGTCTGGGAATCTGCACCCATAAAAGCTCAGCTTTTATAGGTTAAGACCTATATAATGACTGCACCAACTGATATGCCAACATGGATGGTGGGACATTTCACAAGGTACCAACCAAGATAAAGAGCTACAGCCAATGGATGCTGAGGGAGAGAAAAAACAGCTCTCCAGGGACAAGGTTATCCAGGCACAAGCAGCCAGCTCACATACACGTGAGCAATAGTAATAAACTCTGACGCGCGCGCGTGTGCATGTGTGTGTGTGTGTGTGTGTGTGTGTGTAAAACAATAATTGCAGAAGAGAAAATCACAAATTTAAGAGGGAGTGGAGGTACACATATTCTTTCCTGTGAGTGGCTGATAAACCCATTAATATGACAGGCTTGGTCTACTGTTGATGTTCTTCCTAGGATAGACGTTTGTTCAGTCTCCACAGGAAAATCATGCAACGGGCACATATCTCATTTATTTCTCAAGGAACTCTGGAACAGGTAAAATGGTTTGTATATGCTTGGCCCAGGGAGTGGCACTATTAAAAGGAGTGTGTGTTTAAGACCCTAGCTGCCTGAAGTCAGTATTCTGCTAGCAACCTTTAGATGAAGATGTAGAATTCTCAGCTCTTCCTGCACCATGCCTGCCTGGATGCTGCCATGCTCCCGCCTTGATGATACTGGACTGAACCTCTGAACCTATAACCCAGCCCCAATTACATGTTGTCCTTTATAAGATTCGCCTGGGTCATGGTGTTCACAGCAGTAAAACTTTATGACAGAAGTTGTTAGCCAGACCTGGGTATTGTTGTAATAGGCTTGACTATGCTTTTGTTAGGAAGAATGTGGATTTGGGGACTTTGGATTTGGAAAACCATGGAAAGTTTTTATTGGGGCTTAATGAGCTATCCAAGTATGGAAGACTTCCTTACTGACAATGATTTGAACTAAGGAAGTCTGAACTAAGATGTTTCCATTAGTGTGTGGTCTAGAGACCGTTTTTTGTAATATTTTGGTGAGGACTGTGGCTCCATTTGCCCTAGTCTGAAGAGTCTGCCTGAGGCGAAGGTGAAGAGACTCAGATTAATTGCACTGACAAAATCTCAGAAATGTCCATCATAGACTTAATTCTCTGGTTAAGTCTCATGAAGAGTATTTTGAATGAGCATAGCAAGCTTGGAAAGAAAAAATATAAAATATGTGGTTTGGTATAAAGGGGCACCAGGAAGGGAAATGGAGCTAAATCCTGTGTTCAAAGATATTAAACTGACTTAAGGGAGTAGTGATCTTGGAGCAAGATCTTACCCAGCTAAATTTTGGTCCAGGCTGGTAGTACAAACCTTTAATCCCAGGAGGCAAAGACAAGCAGATGAGTTCAAGGCCAGCCTGGTACAGAGAGAGTTTCTAGGTAAAGAAAAATTTAATCCAGGCTTTGTGGACCACACCTTTAATCCCAGTGCTTAGGAGACAGGTATGCAGATCTCTGAGTTCAAAGTCAGTCATCTATAGAGCAAGTTCCAGGACAGCCAAGCTTAGGCAATGAAGGAGTTGGAAAACAGAAAGCTAGTGATAATGTATTGGAACAAGGGGGCCATGTTCCAGCCCCAGCAAACAGCAGACCTCAGCAACTTTGATCACATGGTTCTGTCTTTAGAGTCCAGAATAGAAGAGACTACTGAGTCAATGAATGCGGCTTAGCTGGAGCTAGGAAATTAGTGGTGATTAAGAAGAGGCACACACCTTTAATCTCAGCACTGAGGAAGGTGGATTTCTGAGTTTGAGGCCAGCCTCGTCTACAGAGTGAGTTACAGGGTAGCCAGGGCTATACAGAGACCAGCATCATGAGGTGAAATCTTCTGGGAAGTGTTTTCTGAGAGCACAAAGAAGCTGTGTTTCAGAGATAGCCAAGGTTATACCTCTTGCTGCAGTTGTACTTGGTATTGTGTAAGAGTCTCCAGATGGTACTGGTTTTGAAGGTATGAAGGCATCATGAAGAGCAGATGAGGCTTGGCACTGTGAGAGACCATTGAAGGCCATTGGTGAAGGTGCAGCCTCAATTGTAATTGAACTGAAAGGGTCATGTAAAGGATTTGAGGCTTGGCACCACAAAGAGAACCTATGAGAGGCTATTGGTAAAGCCTAGTTGCAATAGAAGAACCCAGTATATTGGAAATCAGTATCATGGAATAATCACCAAGAACAGCAGTAGCAATGGTGTGGATCAACCTGAACTACAGAGGGCAGAGATGGAGAAGTGACACCAGCCCTTTGGAGGAGCCCAGGAGGTCATGTGTGGATCCCAGACATTGAAACAAGAAGTTATAACATTGAAGTTGCCTGGGAGATCTCAAGATGTTCGAGATGCCAGAGCCATGGGCTATCTGCTGAGGAAACCTGCTAACAGGGAGTGGAACCAGGAGAAAGAAGTTTATTGCAGACAACAAAGTTCAAAAAGGAGTTGGAGATCTGAAGTCTGCTTTGACATCAGCTATGGAGATGCAGAATTTGGAGTTTTCTCAGCTGGTTTCTTGTCTTGCTTTGGGAATTACAGTTAAGTAATTAGATGAATCTCAGATGAGACTTTGAACTTTGGACTTTTAACATTGTTGAGACTTCTCTAGACTATATGGACTTTGGAAGTTGGACTGAATGTACTTTTTCAATTATGCTATGGCTATGTATGGCCCACATAGACTCATGCATTTGAACAAGCTTTTGGGAGCTAGGGAGTGGAATGTGGTGGTTAGTATATGCTTGGCCCAGGAAGTGGCACTATTAGGAGGTGTGGCCTTGTTGGAGTAGGTGTGTCACTGGGGGTGTAGGTTTAAGACCCTCACCCTAGCTACCTAGAAGTCAGTATTCTGCTAGCAGCGTTTAGATGAAGATGTAGAATTCTCTGCTCCTCCTGTACCATGCCTGCCTGGATGCTGCCAAGTTCCCACCTTGATAATATTGGACTGAGCCTCTGAACCTGTAAGCCAGCCCCAATTAAATGTTGTCCTTTATAAGGCTTGCCTGGGTCATGGTGTCTGTTCACAGCTGTAAAACCTTAAGACAACTGGCTAAGAAGAGATACCATGACTGAGACAACTCTTATAAGGAGTAACATTTAATTGGGGCTGGGTTACAGGTTCAGAGGTTCATTCCATTATCATCACGGCAGGAAGTATGCCAGCATCCAGACATAGTGCTAGAGAAAGAATCACAAGTTCTACATCTTGATCAGAAGACCATCAGGAAAAGACTGTCTTCCAAGCAGGTAAGAGGAGGGTCTCAAAGCGCAACCCCACAGTAACACACTTCCTCCAACAAGGCCACAGGCACTCCAAAAAGGCCATATTTCCTAATAGAACCACTCCCTGTACCAAGAATAATCAAACCTCCCCATCTTTCTAGCATCTGTTGCTCTGACCTCAAATTTTGAAGCCTGTATTGGTACAAACAGAAAAAAAAAAAAAATCAGGAAAAAACTCTCAGGTTAAAATTGGATGAGAAAATAACTCTAAAAAAAAAAAAAAAAAAAAAACACTCAAACACTTAAAACTTGGAAAACTCACGTTTCCTTAGTTTACTCGAAGCCTAGCAACAAAGGGTGTCTGATGGGGCTCAGAAATCCTACGGCACATAAACTGTGACATAAACTGGAAAAGCTTCTGTTTTACCCTGAACAACTGAGGTCCTCCAGAGCAGAATGATCTAATTACACTTTCTGCTTACCTTTCCCAGATCCCCTGGACACAGGTGAGCAACATTATGAAGAAGAATAAAAAGGGTCTGGCTTCCTAGTCAAACAACCTGAAAAATACACAGAGAACCAACACTTCAACAAGACCATGGGGGAGAGAGTTGGAGATTGCCAGACTGGAAAGTATTTATGAACTCTAGTCTCCCTCTCAAACTGCTCACTTGAGAGCTCAAACTAGCACTAAGCAGTCCACACTGGAAAGAATGAAGTAGAGGGCAAAGTGCTAAGTCTTGGGTGGGACAGACATGGGGAAGACCTGGCTAACACTGATGAAAATGAAATAACAACACACCCAAACCTAGAGTGCACTTGTCAGAGCCTGAGGGCTGAGCACAGCCAGGGCACCTTTCCTGCTGTTCATATCCCTAACTATTCATATTCTCTATTTAAAATAAAAACAACATGAAAATTCTCAAAATACTTAAGATATCCACAATGCAATCTAAAAGCACCAAGTATAGAAAGAATAAAACAAAGGAAAACAAAAAAGAAACAAAACAAACACACTCACATACAAAAAGACAATCAGCAGACACCAGGGTGAAAGGACAGAGACATTAAAACAATCTAACAGATGTGAGAACAACTGTTCTCTGATCCCAGGCAAGAAAAGGCAAAGGCTTTTGAATGAAATAAAAAGCTAGAGAAACCTAGGAAAGATAAAAAACAAACAAACAAACAAAAACAAAAACTGCTAGAAAGAATGAAATGACACCAGACAGTGAGAACATTTAACCAAAATATGTTCTAAATTATCAGGTGTCAGCCCTTGTTACAGTAAGACACAATACATGGAAGAGTCATTAAGCAGCGTGATGGCAAATCAATAGACAAGTCGGGAGAACAGAGTCCAGGAACCTGAGGGCAATGCGAAAGGAGAACATGAGGTGGAGCTGAGCTAAAGGAGTAACAATCTGGAAAAGAAAGACTGAATGGAAGGAGAGCCCAGATATACACGGAACCTGGAACCTCTTGAAGCTCAGAGACTCTCACAAGGAAAAGCATGAAGATATCAATCTCTCATCAGTTATGGTCATGCTGCTGGGAGCTAAGAATAAGGAAATCTTTTAAAAGCATAATACAGAAGAAAACAACACATTATCATTACGAAACAACAAATGAATTGAAGGACTAGATTTCTCATCCAACACCATGAAAAGGAAGATGCTAGAAAAACAATTTTGAGCTAAATATTTATCAATAAGACTCTTCCAAAAGGAAGGGTCAGTGATAAAGAAGACACTGTGTAAAATAAAGAAAAAAAAAGTATAAGAAAATGTGGGCTACCAGGAACAAAGTGAGTCTGTATTTGTAGATAGTTAGAGAACATAATAGCTTACATATCCTTACATATATCAAATTTGTACAGTTCTGATACATGAAAACACAGATAAGAGAAAGGGAGTATGAGAGAGAGTGACATGTCTACATACAATACCCCCAATATCTGTAAAACAAATAAGAATAAGAATGTCAACCAAAATCTTCCTTCCTGGACACATTGGACAGGAAAGAATGGAGGAGTAGCCCCTGGTTCTGAAAAGACTCAGTGCAACAGTTTAGGGGAATACCAGAACTGGGACGTGGGAAGGGGTAGATGGAGGAACAGGGGGAGGGAAGAGGGCTTATGGGACTGGCGGGGAGTGGGGACCCAGAAAAGGGGAAATCATTTGAAATGTAAATAAAACATATATCAATAAAGAAAAAAATTAAAAAAAAATTCTCGCCAGTCGAATCTAAGAACACATCAAAACGATCATTCATCATGATCAAGTAGGCTTCATCCCAGGGATACAGGGATAGTTCAATATATGGAAATCCATCAATGCAATCCACTACATAAACACGAACTCAAAGAAAAAAACCACATGGTCATTTCATTAGATGCTGAAAAAGCATTTGACAAAATTCAGCATCCTTTTGTGGTAAAAGTCTTGGAAAGAACAGGAATTCACGGCCCATACCTAAACATAGTAAAAGCAACATACAGCAAACCGGCAGCTAACATCAAACTAAATGGAGAGAAAATTGAAGCAATACCACTAAAACCAGGGACTAGACAAGGCTTCCCCCTCCCTTCCATATCTTTTCAATTTAGTACTTGAAGTTCTAGCTAGAGCAATTAGACAACATAAGGAGGTCAAAGGGATACAAATTGGAGAGGAAGAAGTCAAACTATCACTATTTACAGATGATATGATAGTATACTTAAGTGACCCAAAAAAACAAAACAAAACAAAACCCCACCAGAGAACTCCTACAGCTGATAAACAACTTCAGCAAAGTGCCTGGTTATAAAATCAACTCAAGCAAATCAGTAGCCTTCCTATACTCAAAGAATAAGCAGACTGAGAAAGAAATTAGGGAAATGACACCCTTCACAAAAGCCACAAATGATATAAAGCACTTTGGTGTGACTCTAACCAAACAAGTGAAAGATCTGTATGACAAGAGCTTTAGGTCTCTAAAGAAGAAAATCAAAGAAGACCTCAGAAAATGGAAAAATCTCCCATGCTTGTGGATTGGCAGAATTAATATAGTAAAAATGGCCATCTTGCCAAAAGTGGTACACAGATTCAATGCAATCCCCATCAAAATCCCAACTCAGTTCTTCATAGATTTAGAAAGAGCAATTCTAAAACTCATCTAGAATAACAAAAAAAACAAAAAACAAAAAACAAAACAGTATAGCTAAAACTATTCTCAACAGTAAAAGAACTTCTGGGGGAATCAGTATCCCAGACCTCAAGTAATACTACAGAGCAATTGTGTTAAAAAAAAAAAAAAAAACAAAACTGCATGGTATTGCTACAGTGACAGGCTGGTGTATCAATGGAATAGAATTAAAGATCCAGAAATGAACCCACACACCTATGGTCACTTAATCTTTGACAAAGGAGCTAAAACCATCTAGTGGAAAAAAGATAGTCTTTTTAACAAATGGTGCTGATTCAACTGGAGGTTAGCATGCAGAAGAATGCAAATCGACCCATTCTTATCTCCTTGTACAAAGCTCAACTCCAAATGGATCAAGGACCTCCACATAAAACCAGACACATTGAAACTAATAGGAAAGAAACTAGGGAAAAGCATTGAGCACATGGGCACAGGGGAATATTTCCTGATTGGAACACCAATAGCTTATGCTCTAAGATCAAGAATTGACAAATGGGACCTCATAAAATTACAAAGTTTCTGTAAGGCAAAGGACACTGTCAAAAGGACAAAAAGGCAACCAACAAATTGGGAAAAGATCTTTATCAACCCTACATCCAACAGAAGGCTAATATCCAATATATACAAAGAACTCAAGAAGTTAGATCCCAGAGAGCCAAATAACACTATTTTAAAAAATGGGATACAGAGCTAAACAAAGAATTTTCACCTGAGGAATATCTAATGGCTGAGAAGCACCTTAAGAAATGTTCAACATCATTAGTCATTAGGGAGATGCAAATCAAAACAACCCTGAGATTTCACCTCACAGCAGTCAGAATGGATAAGATTAAAAATTCAGCAGGTGTTGGCAAGGATGTGGAGAAAGAGGAACATTCCTCTACTGCTGGTAGGATTTTAAGCTGGTACAACCACTCTGGAAATCAGTCTGGTGGTTCCTCAGAAAACTGGGCATGACACTTCTGGAGGACCCTGCTATATCACTCCTGTGCATATACACAGAGGATTCCTGGGCATGCTCCACTATGTTCATAGCAGCCTTATTTATAATAGCCAGAAGCTGGAAAGAACCCAGATGTCCCTCAATGGATGAATGGATACAGAAAATGTGGTATATTTACACAATGGAATATTACTCAGCAATTTTAGACAGCAGATTCATGAAAATCTTAGGCAAATGGTTAGAACTGGAAAATATCATCCTAAGTGAGGTAACCCATTCACAAAAGAACACACATGGCATGCAGTCACTGATAAATAGATGTTAGCCCAGAAGCTTGAAAACCCAAGACACAATTCATATATCAAATCATTCCCAAGAAGAAGGAAGGAGAGGGCCCTGGTCCTGGAAAGGCTTGATGCAGCAATGTAGAGGAGAAGTGGGAGGTGGTTGATTAGGAAATGGGAGGAGGGAAGAGGGCTTATGGAACTTCTGAGGAGGGGGGAACTGGGAAAGGGGAAATCATTTGGAATGTAAACAAAGAATATAGAAAATTAAAAAAGAAGAAGAAAAAGTAAATGTCCAGTAATAAAATAAAATGTTATATGATTATATGGAAAAAAAAAAGGATGTCAACCAAGATCCTAAGATACAAAGAAACAGTGAGGGCTGGAGAGATGACTCAGTGGTTAAGAGCACTGACTATGCTTCCAGAGGTCCTGAAGGCAATTCCCAGCAACCATATGGGGGTCACAATCATCTGTAATGGGTCTGATGCCCTCAGATGTGTCTGAAGACAGCAACATTGTACTCATATAAATGGAATATATTAATCTTTAAAAGTAAGAAGATGATGAGGAGGAGGAAGAACAGGAGGAGAAAGAGAAGGAGAACGAGAACGAGGAGAAGGAGGAGAAGGAGAAGGAGAGGGAGAGGGAGAAGAAGGAGGAGGAGGAGGAGGAGGAGAAGGAGAAGGAGAAGGAGAAGAAGAAGGAGAAGGAGAAGGAGAAGGAGAAAGAGGAGAAAGAAACAATGGGTCCTTCCATCATGGGAGAAAACTAACTCCATGACCCCCATGCATACATCAAGGAATGCAATGACTTCTTCAATAAAGAAATAAATGTAAAAAGACACAAGTGGAAATGGAAATTACAAATGGTTCAGGACTAGGACCTACAGAAAACCTGATGAAAGGGATCTAAGAGGAGAGGCACGCTGCTTAGAAGGCTGTACTTAAAAAGCATGTCAGTTCTCAGCAAATTCATCTATAGATTTAATTCCACCCCAAACAAAATCCAAGTAAGCGATTTCTTTTGTAATTATAGAAACATTGAACATATACAAATATGCAAAGCTAAGGAACTCAATAGCAAAAGCAATTCCAAAGAACAAAAGTGAAGGAACCACATTACCCAGATGTCTTCCAGTGTCAGAGAAACAAAATGTGCTACAGGACCCCACTCCCTGAAGCACAGTAGGGAGGGTGTGATGATGGCCTAGGAGGTATGACAAGCTCACAGGGGTGGTACCTTCTATATTCTGTTGCGTTGAATTAAAACTGTAATATTTTAAAATTTGAAGAAATACACAAACACAAAGCTCACTTTCCTCTATGATAATTTTAAAATATGGATGTACCTGCATACAAAATGAAAAATGGTTTGGAAAAATTACAGGCCAAAATATTACAGAAAATAAACAAATCTTGTACAAGCTATTTAAACATTGTGTAAAGAAAAACAATAGATTTTTAAACAACTGTAGACTTCAAAGAGGAACAATCTGAATGTGGAGGAAATGAAGAAAGAGACCCCCTGAGATAGAAACATGAGAGTCAGAACAAGTAGGACAGACAGTCAAGTCCTTACTTCCAAAAGTACATTTGAAGATTTTGACATATAAGACCCAGGATTTTTTTTATCAGATATCCTGCATATCAGATTTTCATTACCATTCATACAGTAGCAAAACTACAGTTATGAAGTAGAGACAAAATATTTTTTATTAGATATTTGCTTTTTTTGCATTTCAAATATTATTCCCTTTCCTCATTAGCCCTCTGAAAAACCCCTATCCACTTACCAACCCCCTGCCCACGTTCCTGACCTGGCATTCCCCTACACTGGGGTGTCAAGTCCTCATAGGTGGCCTCTCTTAATCATTGATATATGAAATGGTCATCTTCTGCTACATATGTAGCTGGAGCCATGGGTCCCTCCATGTGTACTCTTTGGTTGGTGATTTAGTCCCTTGTAGCTCTGGGGGTACTGGTTGGTACATATTATAGTTCCTCCTGAGGGGCTACAAACCTTTTCAGCTCCTTGAGTCCTTTCTCTAGCTGATCCATTGGGGACCCTATGCTCATTCAATTAGTTGGCTGAGAGCCATGGGTATTTTGATCCACCTTACAAGAAGGATCAAAGTATCCACATTTTGGTCTTCCTTTTTTTTGAGCTTCATTTGGTCTGTGAACTGTATCTTGAGTATTTCCAGCTTCTGGGCTAATATTACAGAATATAGAAGGGGGACAAAATACCCACTGGAGGAGATTCAGAGACAGTATGGAGCAGAGACTGAAGGAAAGGCCATTTAGAGACTGGCCCACCTAGGGATCCATCCCATCTATAGCTACAAAACCCAGATATTACTATGGATTGCCAACAAGTGCTGGCTGACAGGAACCTGATACAGCTGTCTCCTGAGAGGCTCTGCCAGTGCCTGACAAATACAGAAGTGGATGCTCACAGCCAACCAGTGGACTGAGGCCAGGGTTTCCAATGGAGGAGCCAGAGAATGGACTCAAGGAGCTGAGGGGGTTTGCAACCCCATAGAAGGAACAACAATATGAACCAACCAGTACCCCCAGAACTCCCTGGGACTAAACCACTAACAAAGAATGTACATTCAAGGACCTATGGCTCCAGCTGCATATGTAGCAGAGGATGGCCTTTTCAGACATTAATGAGAGGAAAGGCCCTTGGTCCTGTGAAGGCTCAATGCCCCAGGGTAGGAGAATGTCAGGACAGGGAAGCAGGAGTGGGTAGGTTGGTGAGTAGGGGGAAGGGGGATGGGATAAGAGCTTTTTAGTGGAGAAACCAGGAAAGGGGATAAAAATTAAAATGTAAATAAAGAAAATGTCTAATAATAATGAAAGAAAGACTCCTTTGCTCTATCTGTTACTTTGTCAAAGACCCATAAGTCTCAATATCATCCTTCATTCACTGGTAGAAGGAACATAAAAGTCCTCTCTGATAATAATCTCTTCTTTTTTGAGAGCTTTCATGTCTCATACAATTTATACTAAATTAAATAATTAATTTCTGAATACTGAGAGTGGTTCAAAGGGCCTTAGTTCTTCTGGAATGGAGGTTTTTCTGGTTATGGGGATTCATATAATTTTCTTCCTCCTCAATCACAGAACATCTTTCCATTCAGTATGTTTGTGATTTGATTTCTTTCCGAAGCTTACCGAGTGTGATTCTTTTTCTTATCTACCTCCCAGTATTTTGTAACGACAGAAGGTGCCTATGCTCATAACCATCTTCAGTTTCTTCACATCTCACACTGGAGATCAGTGATAATACAGAATCTTTCAATTCAGAGACTGACAAGTACCATGTGTTGGGTTTTGTCTAAGCTCCACCCCACACCTGCCTGGCAATAGCCAGGTATGCCCCGCCCCAGAGATCTGGCCCACTATAAGAGGGGCTACTTGCTCCTCCTCTCTCTCTTTGCTCTCCACTCTCCCACAATCTCACCTCTCTGCCCCTTGGGCTCTTCCCCCATCCACGTGGTCATGGCCGGCCTCCACACCACTCTCTATTCTCTCTCACTCTATTCTCTCTCTCTCTCTCTCTCTCTCTCTCTCTCTCTCTCTCTCTCTCTCTCTCTCTCTCTCTCTCTCTCTGCCTCTCTCTGCCTCTCTCTGCCTCTCTCTACCACTAACTCCCATCCCCTACTCTGAATAAACTCTATTCTATACTATGCCTGTGTGTGTGTGGTCCCTCAGGGGCAGAGGTACCCAGGCAAGGACCCGCCTGGACACCTTCCCCCACGCTGCCTAGCCACACTCACCTAACCCCCTATAATCTCCCCTTTTAAGCCCTTTCATCTTGGTGCCAAAACCCGGGACGAGAAACTCCTTGGGATGTTAAGGCTCTTTCACCAAGAAAAGATTGGATGGGTAAGTCTTACACCCCCACTGGTCAGAGCAATAGGTTCTGTCCCTCCTTCCCCGTGGCACTCGCTGGGCAGCAATGCCCCGTGCGGCGAGTGCCACCGGGCATGGCTATCTAATTCACCCCTGTGTCTTATTGCTAGGTTACAAAGCAAGCTAAACCACAGCGTTCACCGCAGGGGGGGGGGTCTCCCTCCCACCGCTCTCAATGTCCTCTACTGTTAATACAGCAGACCATGACTGGTCTTGCAGCCACGCACAGGCAGGAGAAGCAAGGTTGGGAGACTGGGTTCAACATGACAACCAATTACACTGGCTTCCACAAGTATGTGTGCTACCTGTCAGGTTCTTCCCTCCACCAGATTAGAAATTTAAATAAACACTAACCATAATAGTAAATAACCCTTAGCTTTCAAATGAAGTCTGGCCAACCTCTTTTGGAATGAAGGGTTTCCTCTCATGCCTAGCCCACACTCCTGCTTAGGACATCTAGGCCCACCCTCGGGTGTATCCTAATCTGGAAGTGATCCTGAGTCTCCCGTTGGCTTTTACAGTCGTCCACAAAATCCTGGTCCAGGCAGGACACTTCCTCCAGCTTTTAAAGCCCCAGCTCCTAAAGGCCCTCACAATGGTTTGGGCTCTTTGGCTTAGCTGCCTTTTAGTTGTTACTGCACTCTTCAGGACGCTGAGTTTGTAGTCAACAACTCCCTCCCCTACCCAGTGGACGCTACTCATCTTCGACTGTATATTTTTAAAGTTAACAGTCTGGTAAACGATAAAGAATCTGAACCTCACCTATTCTGTGTTCCCATACCCTTAACTCATTTGCTCCTATAGCCTGTGTGCTCAAGTTGATGTTAACGAGCCTAAATCTGCCTAGACAAACTCATTTACTCATTTTCTGTCACCACAATTTAATCCATTGCTGCCAGCTTTCTTACTCTTATCCTAGCATCTTTACTAACCAAGGCAATATACTTTCCTCTACCTATGCAACCTGTCAACGTTACTTAAGATTTCCATTCCTATTCTCTCTTAACTATTGCTCTCCTATCTTGCGCTCAAACTTGTCAGAAGTTTGTTATTAGATTTAAGACAGACAGAATTCCCAAAGGCCTGACAGCTTCTCCCAGGAGGTCTCAGAAGAAAGATGGACACCGCCACAGGATGCTGCCTGAAAGAGTGCAGTGGACAAAACCAGATACCTTGAGTCAAATGACTTAGCTAAACAAAGGTAAGCCATTTCTCATGTCATGGGTATCCATTCCACAGAGAAAAAAGCCGTGCATCTTCTGTGCTTGAAAGCCAGACTGACAGCCAAAGCCGCCATGGAGACCAGAGACCTCAAAGAACTGCTGGCTACTGGGATCTGTCATTCTTTAATAATATAACTGCTAAGTTATTGCTTATTCCTCAGACTTCTGACTACATTGACAGCTAGACAGTTATCTCCTTACCTAAACTCTGTTTCTATTAAATGCTTCGTATTTCCTCTTCTTGCTCTGTCACTGTACCAACCTTCAATTCTATTCCTTCTGATCCACAAAGGCTCATCTTAAAGACTGTTCATGTGGTTAACTCATGCTGTTATCTCTTTAATAAACTTGTTAGCTACAAGACACCTACCCATGGACCAAGTAGGCTCCATCCAGATAAGTACATCTGCCCAGATTCCCACTTTACTACCTTTCCAAAGGGTGGGATTCCTCTGGGTTTCAATTGTACATCTTAAGAAAATTTTTCCTTTCTCCCAAATGTACTTAGTCTTATTCCCTAACTATACTAATGTGTTCCAACATCTTGTTAAGTCCAGGCCCTTGCCATATCCAGGACAGCTCCAGAGAAGCAGCCTTCACATGCTCCAATCTCCTCTCAGCTTCTCCAAACACAGATAGCTTCTACTGGACCTGTTCTCCTGACCTATCCTCAAATGGCTCTACAAATCCTGGACATCAAGGAAGCAGCCAGTCCTCCTGAGACTGGACAATCACCCCCCCCCCCATACCCCTTTCTCTAGGTTCCCCAGAGACACACCACCCCAATGACAGCATGAAACAGTCAGATCACAACAACGACCCTATTCCTGCTTCACCGTATGCGCTGTCACTTCTTTTCTTTTTTCTTTTTCTTTTATTAATTAATCAAATATTGGAGAATGTTGGGGTTTTGTCTAAGCTCCACCCCACACCTACCTGGAAATAGCCAGGTATGCCCCGCCCCAGAGATCTGGCCCACTATAAGAGGGGCTACTTGCTCCTCCTCTCTCTCTTTGCTCTCCGCTCTCCCACACTCTCTCACCTCTCTGCCCCTTGGGCTCTTCCCCCCTCCATGTGGTCATGGCCAGCCTCCACCTCCACTCTCTCTATTCTCTCTCTCTCTCTCTCTCTCTCTCTCTCTCTCTCTCTCTCTCTCTCTCTCTCTCTCTCTCTGCCTCTCTCTACCACTAACTCCCATCCCCTACTCTGAATAAACTCTATTCTATACTATGCCTGTGTGTGTGTGTGGTCCCTCAGGGGCAGAGGTGCCCAGGCAAGGGCCCACCTGGACACCTTCCCCGCCTAGCCACACTCACCTAACCCCCTATACTCTCCCCTTTTAAGCCCTTTCACCATGGATACCTTCCCTTCACATTCTACAAAAATTGAAATGAATAACCTCTCTTTTTTATCTCCCTCCCCCCACTCTTTCTTTCTCCCCTGAGAGAGAGTTCAACCAACTAAGTAGCTAAGGCAGGCCTTGAATTTGTGATCTTGGAAAGCTGGAAAGCTATCTCACAGCCTTCACTGAGTACTGGGGTCTCAGGGTTTTGCCATCAGGCTTGCTAAAGTTGTTTATTTTAATTTCATGTAATAGCTTTTTTTGCTATTTCTTTTTCTTATTATGTGTACATGCCAAATAAAAAAGGATAACAGCTATCATTGTAACCCACGCGGCCTCCAGTGAATGCCTACTCACCTAGACATGACCTGTCTTCATTTTTCTCATGATAGCATCTGCATAGTCAGCCTCAAAAGACATACTTCAAAAGAACTAATCTTGTTTTCAAAGTCTAGATACTATTGTAAGTAAAATATTTTTATCTGAAACAAATTCTTTAGCAAGAAACAAATTCTGTAACAAGAGTCTATTCACCCATGTATTTTTGTGCTTTACCTTTTAAAAGACCTAGTTTTCTAAACTATGCATCTTTAAATTATCCTCTAAGGAAAAAAATACAGTTAAGAATAATTCTGTATCTATAAAGTTCTCTCTGCTCCATGTTTAATTGACATTATAGTATGTGTCATATATAAAGAGGCCTCCCTCCCTTTATTGTCCTTGCCCTGCATGTTATGAAGACTTAACATATCCCTTTAAGTCAGACAAATTTATTCAGTTTTGAAAAGCCTGAAAATCCAGCAAATCTTTCCTATCAGATCAGAGTACAACTGGTTGACAAATCTCACTATTTTTTCATTAAAATACTGTATGACCCAAGCTACAGCACATTTTAGGTTTTTTTCTGTCCCAGCACTGGGCTTCCTGTAAATATCAGATGTTCTTTCACAGACGTGGTGATCTCAGTAACAAACGCCTAGCCAGCACCAGCACTCTGTGCCTGGGGTTGTCAATCTAAGGAGAATGGCACCACTGTAGACATCACCACTAACAGATTTCTCCACTTAGTTGCCAATACTATCAATCGTGTATTTAGCTGTTGTGTTAGAAATTAGCTTGTCATAATCACATCACTTGCCATATTTTCTCTGGCTAGCTATAATCTCAAAGTATTCTTCCACAAGAGACACTAATCCATAGAGCAAAGAGACCTGCGCTCAAAAGTAAACAGAGAGAGCATTTTAACATGTGACATGGAAGCATAGCCCTACCTCTTAAGGCTCAGGAACCTCCTCACCAAGTTCCAAGAAGATTAAATGAAGTAATGCACTTAAACCCCTTACCCCAGCACTCAGCACATACTAAGGAAAAGATTCTAGTAGTTGATGATGATATCCCAGATTACAAGAGCTGATCTTTTAGTTATCAGACACCTCAGACACACCCATGTTCTCTTTCATTCTTTTTCATGTTGCTACTCTGTGTTCAAGGTCCCCTTAGTAAGACTGTGGTAGCATTCCTCTCAAAAGTCTCATTAGGGAGCACCCAGAGTGCCTGAAATGGAAGCTACATTCTTCTAGCGTCTCTCATGGGTTGAAGCTTCCGATTGGTCTTGTTTGAAATGAATTTGCAGGCACTGCCTTTACTCCACACGAAGCATAGGAGAGAAAAATGGCCAGTGTCTCTGGGGAATAATTAACAAAAGACAGTTTGTTTCATCTTCATGATAAAATACAGCATCCCTACTAAAAGGCAAATTCATCATTCCCCAAAGTTAAATAGAATGGCACTTTAAAAGTAATTCCAGCTGATTAAATTTAGGATTCCGGAAAAAAAAATTAATTCATGAATATACTCTGAATCTTTCATTGGATTTTAAAATGTATAAATGTTCATTTAACTTTGAGCCCTTGCTTCTCAGTGTTCTATTCTGAGCTAGTCAAACCAGTGGTAGCAGACATGCTGGGTTCAGTAATACTGCCTCTCTTATTTAAATACTCTCTTTCACTTGGATTGCAAATTAAAGACAGTCTCCTGAAAACTGACATATTTCCAATGCCTGACTTCACAACTCGTGTTGATTTTCCTCCACTGTTTTGCCTCTGTGTGTGTCAACTTTGGCCTTCTTTTCTTGCTCCCCTAAGGCACTGCTGTCTCTTTGAAGCCATTGTCAGCTTGATATGAAAAAAAAAAGTACATTAAACCTTGTGACTAATTATACAGTTAGAAAATTCTGGTTCTCAAATATAAAGTACCTATGCTTGGAAACTGTAACATAAGCTTCTGACTGTGCATAAATACCCCCATCAGACTGTCCAGAGATTGGGTTAGAAGAATTCCTGAGCTAGGCATGCAGCTCAGTGGTAGAGTGCCTGTGTGGCCTGTGAAAGGCATGTGGAATCCCCAGCACCACACATAAGGAAGAGGGAGGGGGAAGAATAGTTTATTTTCTGTTAAAGTTACTGGTGCTTACACATTCCATGCCTGGTAGAGAGTTGACCCAACAGAAAACCCCATACTCTTCCCTAAAATAGTGTGTAATGGCTTACTAAATCTACTTCAATTAAATATTACCCAGAAGACCTGGGCTTTGTTTGTTTGTTCATTTGATTATTGTTGTTGTTGTTTAGTATAAAAGGAAATTTATTTGGCAGGAAGGGGACCTGGAGAAGAAGGTAGAGGCAGAGAAAAGATGACATAGAAGGACAGAAAGAGAGGGAGAGAGAAAGAGGGGAAGAGGCTGGCTGGGGACACCTGGGGAAGAGACAGGAGACAGAGAGAGTGGATGGACAGAGAGACAGTGAACTGTTTTATTATAAACATGGCAGTAGTTAGACTTAATACAGTGGCCATTTTTTAAAATCCCTGCATATTGTGCATTAGCAGAGGAGACTTTTCCCAATAAGTCCTGTAATCTATGGTTAAGTACATGGTATCTACTATCTTAAAGGTATATTTGGAAAAATAAACACATTCTACTCTTACCCCAAACTCCCTAAAATGTACAAAATACTGTCTCTAAATATGAAATTACAATATCTTACACATAGACCACACATTGTACTAAAAACAAAGAAAAGAAATCTCACAAAATTCAGTACTTTTTTTCCTAAAACTTTTCTATTTTCTTCCCATAAAAATATCATTTATTAAGGTCCTGGAGAGATAGTTCAGGTTAAAAACACTGGATTTTCTTCCAAAAGACCTGGGTTTTATTCCCAGCACCCACATAGTTGTTCACAACTGTCTGTAATTCCAGTTCCAGGGGATTTGATACACTCACCCAGATATACATACAGGGAGGACACTAATATACATAAATAAAAAAACTATTTTTAAGAACTTTTGTTAATAACTGTGACCTGCAAGGCCACATCTGTACACCCTGAGAGTGCCAGTTAGGACAGCACAACATGGTATAGGGAGAAAATGGCCAATGACAAGCATGCAGGTCTGAAAAGCCGGTATGTAAATAATTACCGATGCAATGGCTTTGTCCCCCTTGTATGTCCACAAATGGCAAGTCTTGGTTCTCCCCTGCTCGTCTGCACTTCACTAAAGTTTCCAGTCAACTGGTCCCAGCAACTGGCCTTCTTGGTTCCAACCCTGCAAGTCTAGGTCCTCTGCTGGCTAGCAGCTGGGGGCCTTTGCTGTGAGACCAATCTCCTCTTCCTCTCACTGTGCTGCACATGTCACATGGTTACCAAGAGCATTGGTAAACTACAGGACACCACCATGCCAGTGCTCCAGGAAGCCCAGCAATGACTGAGTTATGACAAACCAGCCCAATGCTGCCCATGCATGTTTCTAACAGGGAGAGGAAGAGTTAAAAGCCATAACCTCACTCTCTTCAGAATTGGTCACAGTACCTGAGCAGAACAGGTTGGCTAAGGTCTGCACAAAGCCAAAGCATAGAATTGCATTGCCTTTGTTGGCTCGTGCCATTTCTTTAATTAATGTCACTTTCTCCGGTTTAATATCAGAGCGAGTGACAAGAGAGCTTCTGCATGAATTGTGTTTTCCGAGGACTGCATGGCACACTCTCCTGCAGTCTGACAGAGGGACGTGCCAGCTTCACTTGGCAGTTACAATGCACCAGCTTTAGTTTTAGGAGTTTAATTTGTGGCAGTTATATGTTTTGAATACGTTGAAGTATTCACAACGGTCTTGTGGAATCTGTTCCATAGATAAAGTTTACACAGTGGAAAAGCAAAAGCAAGGGTTATAATGTGATTAGCAAAGCTGTTCACGGCCACAGCTGGCCTCCCAGGCATGCCTATAAATTTAAGAGTACTTAGGAGACAGGATTAAAATGATCACAAGCACAGGGCCCTCTCTTCCCAGTATGGAGGCAGTTCTGTGGTGGGTGTGAGACAATCATAAGGAATATGATGTTTAGAACTCAATTTTATGCAAAATCCATTATTCAAGAAGCAAAGTTTATATACATGATAGACATGCAGGGAAGTGAAAGTAAGAATAGGAAGTTTAGTTACTTATGTATTAAGTTGGTCCTAACATTTCTGTAACCTAAGTTGTTATTGATAAAAAGAAAAAATTCAGAAAGATTTCTGCACTGAGGGGAAAGGACTCAACTTTCTTTTGGCTTGTTAAAGACTTTCCCACTTCAGGCTGGACGGCTCTGAAGGCTTCAGTTTGCAGTTACCCCTTCATCCCTCGCTTCCTCTGCACATCCCTCGCTTCCTCTGCACACCCCTCGCTTCCTCTGCACACCCCTCACTTCCTCTGCACACCCCTTGCTTCCTCTGCACACCCCTCGCTTCCTCTGCACACCCCTTGCTTCCTCTGCACACCCCTCGCTTCCTCTGCACACCCCTTGCTTCCTCTGCACACCCCTCGCTTCCTCTGTACGCCCCTCGCTTGCTCTGCATGCCCCTCACTTCCTCTGCACACCCCTTGCTTCCTCTGCACACCCCTCGCTTCCTCTGCACACCCCTTGCTTCCTCTGCACACCCCTCGCTTCCTCTGTACGCCCCTCGCTTCCTCTGCACACCCCTTGCTTCCTCTGTACGCCCCTCGCTTCCTCTGCACACCCCTTGCTTCCTCTGCACACCCCTCGCTTCCTCTGCACACCCCTTGCTTCCTCTGCACACCCCTCGCTTCCTCTGTACGCCCCTCGCTTCCTCTGCACACCCCTTGCTTCCTCTGTACGCCCCTCGCTTGCTCTGCACACCCCTCGCTTCCTCTGCACACCCCTTGCTTCCTCTGCACACCCCTCGCTTCCTCTGCACACCCCTCGCTTCCTCTGTACGCCCCTCGCTTGCTCTGCACACCCCTCGCTTCCTCTGCACACCCCTTGCTTCCTCTGCACACCCCTTGCTTCCTCTGCACACCCCTCGCTTCCTCTGCACACCCCTGTGATGCACCCTCAGCTCCAGCTGGAACCGCTACTACCATGGAGTTCTTCTAAACTTCGCCTGCCCTTTCTAAATTTAGGATTCTTTACTGGCGCAGGTTGAAGATGTGGCTTTGATTGCACCTGGCTCCACTGGAGAACAGAAATATTCATCTTCACTGAGCGCATGCTGCTTAAGTGCTGGAGGGACTTGCAGGGGAGTCACTCTCCTCGGAAACTTCATTACAATACTTTCTCTTCCCCACAGGAACTAGCAATTCTCATTCACCAAAGACAGAATTTTGCCTGACACCACCACAGGAGTTCCTGTTTGACTTTCAAAATTAATCAACCTCTAAGCTAGAGTAGAAATGGCATGTCCTTTAACCTTAAGCACAAAAAGCTCTCAACAGACTGCAGTTTTTAGATCCCTGGATGGGAGTTTGGGCCCCTGATACTTAAACTTGGTTCACATACTGGGTTTCTGGCATGCCTTTGCCCATACCCATCTGCTAGTCTGGCACGGTGCCCATTCAGAAGGTGTGATGCCAGTTTCAATAGGGCATAGGTGCCAATCAAAGATGGGTTTGGAGGGGCAGCATGCAGAACGCAGTGAAAGTCAGTTCTTCTGCCAGGAGATCCTCCTGTTCTAGTCTAATGCCAATGGAGGGCCACATGCTTCACTGCCGGGCTCACACTGCATCTGTAGATGCTTCTGGCCTTCAGGAGATGTCTTTCTACAACACCATTTCCCTGGATTGCAGATGCTACGGAAAAGCTTGGCCTACCTGGCTGTCATTTGTAAAAAGACAAAAACAGTACATATCATTAACAACTGTCTTGAAACAATTGCTGAGTCTCTTCTCCTAAAGTGGTCTTTGACACAGAGTAACTATACAGTGCTCAGGAAAAACACAGTGCATATGAGAGAGATGTAAGAGGCAAATCCTCAGAAGCATAATTACAAATCCAAGCATAGAAGCAATATAAACTTCACAAGCAGCTTTGTATCATTAGATGTGGGAACTGCCCTGATTCTAGAAGCTAGTTTCTAGTGACGTCTTACTCCAAGTTTTAAAGTTTCTTGGATTTTTTTTTCTAATTTATTTGATATATATGGATACCCCTGGGTCTTAAAGGAAAGAATATACTTCATACTATTTATTCTTCCCCTCCCTTCTCCATAGAAGCAGAACCTAAAACACTTCAGAAACAAAAGTCCATCCATATTTCATAAGGAAACCAGAAGCTCGTGAACACACAGAATTCTTTTTATTCTGTGGCAAGAGAGGTGAGATCATTTCATAAAGAAGAAACTTCCCCACAGCAGTGAGTTTCAAACTGAGAGAGCAGTAAGGCAGCTACACTGCAGTGGAAGGGACAAAATACATGAAAGTAGGGCAGAAACAGGGAACTTATGAACTGCCCCATGATAGTTAAAACTGTTGAAAATGAAGACACACAATATAAAGTAGGTTGTTTTAAGGTCAGGTATATTTTTAGAAAAATACAAATGAGGGAGAGCTAAGCCTTGCAAGAATCCCTCCCACCCCACCTTCTTTTTTATAAACAGAACACAAGCCTGGGAAATGAGAAGCACTATTTGGTATAAACTCAAGGCAAGCATCCTATTGAAGGCACTTGAAATAGTAATATCTTCTAGAGATTTTTACTTATCTATATGCCATATACATCTAACAAATAAATAAATAAAAATAGGAGAACTCTTTTAAATTTACAAGTTTTACCTATGCTTTCACTGGGAATGAGATTATTGTATAAATATATGCACCACTACTATATTCCCTTAAACAAATTATCCTTCTTTCCTATCATTGTTATTCTCACAAGACTAATTACTTTCTATTAAAAAATGCAAAAATAACATTTAAAATTGCTACTAGTGTCATGATTGGACTCTCCTGAATGTTACTGTGCATACCTTAAAAAGTAAATAAATAAACTGCAACAAAGTAAATAATAAACAAAACAACACAGTCTTCTATAACCTTATAAATAGAAATAGTTCCTCACTAGTAAATAAGTTAAATTTAATAACTTACAAAATTCAAGCCCCAAAAGCATCTTCTGTTTCTGCAGCACCAACTCAGGATAATGTAAAAGCAGTAAGGAAAAGCTCCAAAATGCACTCTACTAAGGCTAACCGCTTACCCATGAATAATGGTCCTTAAAATTAAATCGCGTGACCAACGATAGTTATGAAAGACATAATATCAATTTATTGTCAATACATCAATAAAGCCTGGGCACATTCTTTTAGAGAAGTGGTTCTCAACCTGTGGGTTATGACCCCTGTGTGGGGGAATGCAAATCTTTCACAGGGGTCACCTAAGACCACCGGAAAAGTTTCTTATGATTCATAACAGTATCAAAATTAGAGTTATGACATAGCAAAGAATGTAATTTTATGGGTGAGTGTTACCACAGCATGACGAACCGCACCGCTGTCTTAGAGGATGACATAAGAGGACCTTACACAGGTCTTTGTGTCTACGAGGACCCCTCTGTGCTGGCCGACTGGGCGATCGGCAGCAGCTCTAGTCCCGCGGTCTGCCTCAGGCCCTCCAGTAATGAGCCATTTTAAAGGACTGCAATGGACATTTATCCCACAGCTTTCTTTTCTGCATTTCCATTAATTTTTGGACCCCAACTCCTTTCATATCTTAAGCAATTAAGTTGTTATGGAAATGGAAATGTTCACTATACCCTGTGCCACTCTAGAAAGCATTCAAGGGAACAGACACAGAGTGGGAAATAAAACATACAAGCACCTGTGAGCAGTGTCTGTGTTCTCAGTTTTACAATACCAGGAACTAAATCCACCACAATTCAAGGCAGAGGAAGCAGGAAATCCCTCCAATGAAGGGCTCTCCCTAATGCTTCATGACACCACATATTTAGAATGTAAAATTCTAAATAAATTCTACTTATCAAGTGCTTACTAGGTTCCAAATTCTTTAAAAACATCTCATTTAATCTTCACAATTATTCATACAATTACTGTCAGTGATTTAGTGGTCACTGAGGACTGAACCCACAGTTCCCCAGCTCTGGAACTTCGTGCTCCTATTATGCATGTCGCCCTTGGGTGAATGGCTTCCATGATATATGAAGCAGTAAAGGGAATTCAAACCTTTAGTTCTCTCTTTCCCTGGAGTTTTAGAAACTTTTTTGCTCATTTGGTACTAAAATGACAGCAACTTTCCCACTCCCTAACCAGTCTCCTTCCCTCCTGCTTTCATATTCAAAGAGAGAGCACAGACTTTGTTCTTGTATTCAGGCTTTTCTCTTCCCTCTTATGACAGCTGCTACAAATGCTATAGGCACATTATTTCTCCAAGTCACAAGTAAACTAGGACTTCTCTGGCCCTTCCCCTTTGCCTGATTACCAACAGGCCTGGGCTACTGATCTCAAAGCTAGAGGACAGTTGTACACATACAATGAGCCAGCCAGAGTAGCTAGTTTCCTCTCAGCCTTAGGCCACATATGTTGATAAAGTGTCTACCAAAGCAGTGTGTCTGGGAAGAATGTCTGAAAAGAATCACTGGACATGGTTACTTTAAAAAAAAAAAAAAAAAAAAAAAAGCTTGAATTTAAGTGCTTTGTGATATTGTGATATATATGCAGGACGTGAAGAAAACTGTTAAAACACCAGAACCAAGGGGCTTCTCAAGGAGCTGCTTATTGGTCAAAATAATCAGTGAAAACCAACGCTAACAAAGTCAAGCTGATACTGTGATTCACTGCACCCCATGGACAGAACAATAAAGCACTGTCACACACTTCTGAAGAATGAAGCCCCCCCACCTTTGAAAATAACTGTTTCTGAGAGTTCTTACCCAATGAGGAGTACTTGCTAGTATACCCTTTTCCAGAATACAGTTTCTGAAATTCAGGTGGCAGGAGGGGATGTCACCCAACGTGCTTAAAAACGCATTGTAAAACAGATTTTATTTAGGCAATAACAATCAGAAAACAAAAATTAAAAGCCATGTGACTCGCACTTAAGACTAGCAGAACGTTCTGCATTTGGAAAGAGATGTCCATCTCTCCAATACACAGAGAGTCTTCCTTTACAACCGGAGCCAAACAAGTAGTTTGTATGTGCACACACAGATTTATAAAACGTGTATATAAAGGGAATACTTAATCTCCAACTTATACCTGAATTCAAATAAACTCAAATAAATATTTACATTGTAAGAAGTGAAAAAGAGTAAGACCAATATAGTCTCTAGTTCTTTGAAATTCCTCAAGTAATTCAAAAGTTAGAAAAGTAAATGTGTGGTGGGCTGTAGATCCAACGTCACAGTCACATTAGCAGTAATTGATTCAACTCTGCTTCTGACCGGTGGTCACAATTGTACACCAGAGATCTTCACTCACGGTTAAGAAAGGAGCTCAGTAACCCAAGGTTTAGATAGCACTTGGTAATTCCACTCCTCTGCACGTCAGGTCCTCCCTAGACACATGGCTGCCTTTCTTACGAGCCAGATCTGACACTGGGTGCATCACACTTGATTTTTGAAGACTTAATCACTCAGATGTAAAGCATTCCATTACTTTCATATGAACATACTAAAATGAATTCTTTTGGATCTATTAAATTGAATAGTACCTATTATTAAAGTGAATTTCACCTGTTTCTCTTAATTTTTTAAGTGTGGTTCTTCAAAAATTTCAGATTATATAGATGAGTCCCATTGGGTTTCTATTAGAAAGTGTTGCCTGTCTGTGGAACTCAATGTAGCACTTAGGTTACAGGGCTGTGAAACAGGCTGTAACCCTGTCTGGTCTTCCATCCATAATCAGCGGTCACATCTCCCAAGGGCTGCGGACTATGGGTCTGAGGCGCCACATAGGGGCGCTCTAAACTGGGAAGCTGCTCTGCACTCAGCCCATAAAATGTTTTTGTCCTGATCTTGTTCTTACAATTGTATCAGGCACAAGTAATAGGCAGGCAGTTGCTTATTTACTAACTGTATTTCCCTCACTGAAGACTGTACTAGGCACTCTACATCTGTAGTCCCAGCCCAGGGGAGAAGGAGAAGGTCAGACGTTCAAGGGTAGCCTCAGCTATTTAAGACTGCTCAAAACAAACACAAAAGGCAAAACATCAGTATTAATATCTTAGTCATTCATAATTCAGAAACAATGACGAGGAACCCAGAATTTCCCACAAAAAGGTCCTATTTTATTTGTTTTGAGATTCTGAAGATATTTTTCATCTGATATATGGGGGGGAGGGTATCTTTTGGGTTTTATTTTCCCTTGTTTTTGTTTGTTTTTTGTTGTTTGTTTGGATTTTTGTGGGAGGGTTCCCCCTGGGTGAGTGGGTTGTTTGTTTGTTTGACTGTTTTGGGATATGGTATTTCTAAGTAATGCTGATTGGCCTAGAACGGATGAAATATACCAAGTTAACCTTGTCTCCACCTTTCAAATGAGATTACAAGAATAAGACACCATGCCCAAGCTCCAAAGATATCTATTACAGAAACAGAGAGTTCTAGGGAAAATGAATATATATATAGACAGGTGATGAAAATCATGTTATCCAATATCTTTCAAAACCCAGTTTACTCTTTTCCAATTACCAATATCGTTTTCATCAAACCCAGTCATCTCCCCCATCTCACCATAGCATTAAGATAAATGGTCTCTTTAAATTCAGTGTAATTTCTAAATATTTAGATGCAGTGTAGAAGTACACCCAAGCAGGATCCCCTACCTATCCTAAAGCACAAAAGGTAACCTGAGCATCTACTTTGTTATTTCCCAGGGACAGCACAACCAGTAAACTGCAGTCACACAAGAGAAGTTTGTTCACGCCACGTAAAAGAAGCTTTCGGTCATTAAGCTTAAGTTTATGCAGAACCCTAGATGATAATTATTAGGAGTCAAAAAGTAGGGACCAGAGAGAGCTACAGCACAGGGGTGAAGGCACATTCTCCAAAAGTATGACCACCTCTGAGTTGGTATCCCAGAACCCACACAAAGGTAGAAGGAGAAAAGCGAGATTGTCCCCTGACCACCACAGAGGCCTGTGACATGTCCTACATATATCATACACATAATATAGCAAATAGTTTTTAAAAAGAATCACAAAATATTTATATTTATATAGTTGTTTATAACATATAAAAAAAGTGCTTTCAGGAAAACGAGTTCTCGAAAAGAAAATTTGTATTCTGTCTGGCAGAGTGTGCAGTTATGCTCGGAAAAGACTTCTAAAAGTTATTGGGACAAAAAAAAATGATGAACGTGGAACATGTTATGTCAGTTACGGCTTGTTAATGCTTAGTTAATGTTCTAAGCATTATCTTCAAATCACTTTTAAAAAAAAATCTATGAATTCTGTTATTCAGTCAGCTCTTAAAATACCATTGTCACCACAGTTACAATGATCACAGACATAATTAGACTTGGCAATTCAGTCATACTTTACCTAAGTATATCAGCCCAAACCCTCCGGAGCCAATCATCTTGCCCAGTGCCCACCGGTTTCCTTCCATATCATCCAGAACTTTGCCTTCTGGAAGTGGAACTGGAAGCTTGTATTTCTCTTTTCTTCTTGGTGCCATCGCATCTGTTGGCAGAGGGATAAGATAAATAGTTAAAACTCTAGCACTGAAACTCATTTCTCCCAATATCTTTCCCAGAATTAAGATAAGGATCCTGAAGTCAATTCCAACTGGAGAAGCCATCCACATATTCAAGTTAGAAATTCAGATAATTTGAAACCTAAGAGATACTGGCACATATATATGTACCACACACATATATACACACACATAACATATGCAATACTCTAGTAGAGGATTTGGGTTCAGTTCCCAGTACCCACATAGCAGCTTACAACCCTCTTTAACTCAAGCTCTGGGTCTTGATACATTTGACCTTTTCTACTGACACCTGTATACACACACACACACACACACACACACACATACAATTAAAATTAAAAATAAATTTATTAAAAAATAAAAATATCTACTGTGTTTCATTTAAAGCAATACTTCAAAATTCCATGTAAGAGTTTATTAATATTTAGCAATACTACAGAACATATCTTAAGAAACCGTTAATTATCATTGTATAGAAATTAGCAAACTAGAAATGCAATTTTTTTTCAGGTTGGCCAAGAACCAACCTTCCTACGGGATATATAATTAATAAATATCAGAATAAATGCTTGAAACTAAACATGAAAGTAGCCACGGTCCTCTTAGTATTTCTAGACAGAAACAAACAAACAAAAACTGGTAAAGTAATTTGGAATTACTTCATATAGCTGACAATTCATCCTAAAGGGGGGTCAGGGCAGGAGTCAGAGCAGGAAGTCCAGGTAGGTACTGAAGCCACCATGCCAGAGGCCTGCCTGCTTAATGGCTGCCCTGAACTTAACTGGCCCAACCAGCTTGGCTTTCTCATACAAACCGGGCCTGTCTGGGCCCTCCCCATCAATCACGCCAACAGATCCACATCTGCCTGTGGAAATGGAGGCATTTTGCCACTTGCATTAATTAAATGTGTGTGGCCTTCTTATGGAATGTGGGATTCCTGTTATCTGTAGAGCTGTAATCTCTAAGGCAAAGCTGTTCTCACAATTGATGGGAGTGGGTAAGAGGGAAGGTCAGAAAGCCAGAAATAACCTGAACTAGTCAGTGGCCAGGTGTGCCACATGAGCTAGCCATGGAAATCCCTGCTCATCGAAGTCATTCCCAGGTTTTTTTGCTTGGTGATGGCAGTGTCTGACAGTCACTTCAACCTTCAACGTGTGTCCCTCTTCCCAGATGGTCCCCAATGGAGACAAATTGATAACAGCAGCAAAATCTAACCAGGACAAATGTTTCCGTGAAAATTATTCATAAAAACAGACACACACGGTACAAAACGTTTCTCTTAAACTTCCCATCTACGCTTTGCTTAGTGAACCCAGTGCCTCCGAGGTCGCTGAAACTCCATGCAGGGCTGAAGAGGGCCCCAGGAGAGGAGAGCGGGAAATCTAAACCGGGAACAACCGGGCCACCGAACTGGAGGAGGAGGGTGTGATTCACCGAGTTCCCGCAACCGGGCGGTATGTCGGGCGTGCACGCCAAAGTTGGCTGGCTAAGCTGGCAAGTCTTCCTACAACAACTTCTGGGCGGGACAGCTAAAAAATAAGTTTGGGGGACTCGGTGGCTCCGGGGTGACGCTCGCCCGGTTCAAAAGCTCCCTCCCGGCGCGGAGCGGCCGCCCTGTCCTGGGGATGGCAGTCCCGGGCTGTGGAGAAAGAAGCCCGGCCGGTTTCCGGGATGTGTCGGTACCGGAGTCCGGGGATGAGGCTGGGCCTGCAGCCGGCCCGGACCACACCGCAGCCGCCCGCCGGCCACCGAGCGTCGGAGCCGGGATGGAGGGAAGACTGACCTGCCGCCGGAGTCCCCACTGCGCCGGTCTACACAGCCAGGCGGAGCCGAGGCCTCGCAGCCGGGCGGGCCTCTCCAGGCGCCTCCCAGGGGCCGGGCGAGCCAGTGGGCCGCCTCCCCGCAACCCGCCCGGGAAGCCCCAGAGCTCGGCCGACGCGGTCCGGGGAAGAGGCTGGGTGGGGTGTCCGTACCGAGAGGGAGGGTTAGAGTTAACCTGGGGGGAGTACAGGGCCGGCGCTTACACAGGAAGAACTGAAGCCTTCAGTACCAGACCTGAGAACCAACCCTTTCCAAACTGTCCAGATCCGGACCTAGGGCTCGCCCTGCCCCTAGGTCAACCCAGACCAACGCCCCGACTGGGAGGACGCGCTATCTGGGTGTGTCACTTGCAATAGACTGCCCTAGGGCTGGTTCTGTCATTTAACACTTGGATAAAGCTTAAAACAAAAGTTAGTTAGTAGGAATGAAAAGTAAAGAACTGATTATAAAACAAAACAACAACAACAACAACAAAAAAGTACATTTCTACCTTCCCATCTGTAAAATGCAAAAGATTAGTTCTTGAGTTTTAAGGTTACTATGACATCTGAGAGAAATATGTTAAGTGTATATATTAAGAATACACAGTTTATATTTTAAAGCAAACAAAACAAATCCTTATAAAATAACTGTTCAAACATCACTTAAATTTCTTGCCTAAAAACAATAATTGCCCAGATGCAAACACTGAAAGAAAAGAGGCCACTCTCTCTGTGAAGGTTAAAGTTATGTTTTAAGTTTTAGTAACTATACTTTAAGAGACCTATAAAATAAACAAACAAAAAACACTTGTAAGCCCCACTTATTCAAGGTAACTTCTAGGAATGCTGGGGTCTGTTGTTCATAAAAGATAAGAAGCTTGTTCACCCCAGCTGCGCAAAAAGTGCTGGGTCACATGTAGGTGGGAGGAGCATGGGCAGGAAGTACGTCAGGATGAATGCTTGCCCTTGATTAGACAGACCGGAAGTACATACCCTTATGTGGTTTTTGCCTTCATAAGCCCCTGACAAATGCAATTTGGTGCCATGCCCTAGGTATCCTGGGCGTAGACCTGGCCAATGTCCACCGTTCCTGGCCAGTATTTAATAAAGCTTGTTTCAAGTGGGATTCAAATATGGCAGTAGTAGTTTTATTCTTGCCTGGTGGTATTAATATCAATTTGGTGAGATAAGGAAATGAGCTTTTAGCAAACTCAAAAAATGGTAAACAGCATGAAACTATTTCTTAAAAGAACTGCATGATTTGGGTATGAAAACATTTTTAAAACGAATGTTGTGTGGGGGCGGGGGAGGCGTAGCTTCATTGGTAGTGTTTGTCTGGCCTATAGGAAATTCTCAGTAAAATCCCCAGAACATGAAACGCCCCCATAGCAAAGGTCGGTGGCCCACACTTCTGAGGTGGAACAGAAGGAAGGAGCTGAACGTTAAGGTCACCTTCCCTACGTAGGAAGTTACTGCACAGAGAGTTAGGTGGGTATGACAGGAACAGGGACGTGCGTGTCACGGAAGCTCATCGCCCGGGAGAGGGAAGAGACAGAGAGAGAGAGAACGAGTAATGTATCCAGTGTTGGAAAGGGTGTGGAGGAAATGAAGCTTTATTCTACTGCTTATCCAGACAATTTGTCAGGCTCTGACTTAGCATGTCCCATCTTGTCCATAGGGAATATATTCTAAGATTCACAGGGAATATCTGAAACTATAGATAGAACCGAACCTTACATAGTCTTTGATAAGTTTCTTTTTTACTGTCAGGTCATTTTTGAGGCAAATAACTTTTATTTTTACCTATAAAGAATTTTACTTAAAAATTAGACAGAGAGGTTAACCATACTTAACAATAGGTCAGTTATAAAGATAAATCTCAAGGGAAAGTTATGTGAGTATGACTGCATTAGTACATTTCTCTTGCTGAAACAAATGACCAAAGGCAACTTAAGGAAGAGAGAGTTTATTTCTGGTTCACGGTCCTACAGGGATAAGTGGCTGTGGCGGTAGAACAATAAGATGGCGGCGCCTATGGCAGCAGGAACAGCAAGCTGAGAGCTCACATCTTGAACCACAAGCAAAAAAGAAAGAGAGCCAACTGAAGATGGCAGAAGGTCTTTTAATCTCCAGTGACATGCTATACCAGGCAGGTGGCGCCAACCAAACCTCCCCAGACAGTGCCAGCAGTTGGACGCCAAGTGCCCAACTGCCTGAGGCTGTCTGGGACATTTCTCATTCAAACTAATACGAAATATCTTGGTGTACCATATTCACCCTGCTTGCGATAATATGGAATGACACATGTCTATGTGATGAGACAAAATGAGGTGAATGGTATGGGACATGACACAGAAGAATGACATGTTCACTTGAACACAAACTGTAATCCCTCAGTACTCAGCATTTCTGAAAACCCTTGTGATACTGAATGCCTGGCACAGGCAGAGTGTGAAAAGTGACTGTGTGAGACAAAAGAAGCGCTGAAGCTCCAAACGTAACAGGACAAGACTCCATCACACAACCCGGTTTTGGAATGCTCTATTTCATAATACAGGATCATGGCTGGATACAAGTAACTAACACCATAGAAGGTAAAATTAGGTGCCAGTGTGATACTAAGTATGTGACCTCACATGCGTGTTCCCAGACTTTTTCTTCAAGAGAAATGGTACTGAGAGGATAGCTCAGTGGTTATGGGAACATATAGCTCTTGCAGAGGACCCAAGTTCCCAGTACCCATGCTGGGCACCTCACACTGCCTGTAACTCCACCTTCAAGGGGGTCTGAGTCCCTCTTCTTGTCTCTGTGGACCACACTCACATCTTCACATACTCACACACAGACATGTAGAAACACATAATTTAAAACAAAATAAATCCTTTGAAAAAGAGAAATGTCCTATATCCACAAAAGGCATGCGTAGGAATGTTGATTAGCAGCTGAGTGCATAAAAACCTCAACCTGCCATCAAATTCCCATCTCTCTGTGGGCGGATGAACTGCATGTAACATGGATCTTATATGACAAAATATCACCCAGCGACAAAAGGGAGCAAGCCAGTCATCAAAACATCAAGCGTGTCTCCTGCCATGGGGGAAGGAGAGAGAGATGCATGGGAATGCATTGGAGTGCTCTAACTCAGTGAAGACACCAGAGAGGGACTGAGGAAGGAGACTGAGGTGGCTAACGGAGCTTTACGACTGATGACAATGTTTTGAGTTGTGCTTACATAATTATATCCTTGCCAAAAATCCTAACAGTAAACTTAAAATTGATTGATTATAAACCTGATTTAAAAGAAATGTCAGAAGAACAGGATGGGGAAGACGGGTGTCCTTGAGCCTACTACCTCTGCTAACACTCCAGCAGCACACATTTCCATCCACCCAGAGCTGTCAAGGGTCCCTATCAGTTAAGCCATCTAGCCTTGGGTTCTATCTTCCTTGCAGCCAAAAATCTTCCTAACTTTGCAATGAGGTTGCAAGTCTCGGAGATGTTAATGACTTTCAAATGGTAATGAGTTCGTACCAAATACAAACAGGAACAGTAGTGCAGGTAAACCTACACTGAAAGCGTTTTCCAAATGTTGGGATTTAATGCCTAGTTTTATGACTCAGAACATATTGCTGCGTGTGTGTTTCAAGATGAAAACTGACAGAATATAGAAATACAAATTTTGGAACTAGTGAAAGACATCTTCTGAGTGAATGTGATGAGAAACAAGAAAGAAAGGAATTTAGACACTAAAGCGCCCAAGTCTACGTCATCAAGGAAAATGGTTAGGGAAATTCAGATTTCAAACAAAGCTATTTTGATAGATTTTAGGAGCTCTGAGTGATTTACCACCAACACACAAAAAGGCTTTCTTGGTTGTATGCCAGCTCTTAGGTATGGTAGGTGTTCTGTTTTCCAAAGAGCTAGGTGTTGTAAAATGCTTGTACTGCCTCAAAGGAATAAGAAAAACCTCAGCATTTAGTAAGTGCACTTTACAAGCCCAAGTTCATTTAAAATCAATTAAAGTGTTAAAGATGTTGCCCAGACAAAACATTTAGGGGGAAAAAAAGCAATCTTTGTTATTTAATGTGATAAAAGGAGACTACTTCAATGAAACTACATTGCTTGCCAAATTGAGCTCTGTTTTGTTTTATAAAATCAGAAGTCCATTTACAACTCCTAAACCCACAATCCCTGGAGAGCTAAGCAATTACTGACATAGAAATTTTGAAAATAATGTAATTCAAGTAATTAGAATCCAAGCCTGTCAGACATCCATGTCCTCTGATTTGTTTGCATAGGAGATGCTGTAGGTGGCAGGAAACGTCTCAAAGGTCCACGCTTGCTCCCACGCTTCTGGGCTTTTGAGAAGTAATTGGCCAAGAAAGATTTGAACTTTGTCAACATATTAATCCACTGATGAGTTCATACTTAAATGAATTATCATAAAGCTGGACCTAGTCGGATATAATAGGAGTATGCCTTCTGAGAGTGTGACTTGGCCCTAGACTGCTTCTCTCTTTGCTTTCTAGCTGCCTTGAGGTGAGCAGCCTGATGTGCTACACACCCTTCCTATATTAATATTCGATCTTAACACAGTCCCAAAGTGATGGAGGCTCTGTGCCCTCTGATGAGGCAAATCTTTCTGCTCACTAACTTGATTTCCTCAGGTATTTTGTCAGAGTTATAGGAATTTGACTAAATGTGACCACTGTAAAACATGACTATTAGCATCCAAAAAACATTAATATTGTCTGTCCATATAATTTAAAATGTCATCTTTTAGGGCTGGATCTAAGTTCAGTTCCTAGCATGAAATTCTGGTGGCTCACAACTGCCTATAGCTGTGACTTCAGGGAATCAGATACCTCTTAATACTTTGGGCTCCTGTACTTACTCAGACAATTTAAATTTAAAACAAATAAAATGTCATTTGTTTATCTATCACAGGCTAGGTAAAGTCTTTTTCAGAGACATTATTTTGTAGAATTTAGATACAAAATTTGTATTAAATTCTCAAATGTGTTAAAATCCAATATTTTATTTAATAGCTAATATCTTACCCTGTCCATTTCCCTAATATAAACATCATTAAAAGTTAACAATATGACTATGATTATACTTTAATTTCCTTTCCTCCCCCACCAACATAGCTAGAATGGCCAAAAGCTTGAGCTGAAAAAGGAGGGAGTCGAGGTCCATCAAAATGGTGGCTTGATCATTTGTGTGTACATGTGTGTACTCAGTTGACGTTGATTTAATTACCTGCTTTGATCATTTGTGTGTACATGTGTGTACTCAGTTGACGTTGATTAATTACCTGCTTAGAGACCAGCAGAAGGCAGGTTCCCCACACTTGAAGGGAGCTCCACCTTTAAAGTTTTTCTTTCGGGCATTGGCGTTACTGTCCTCTAAGAGACCTGGGAAGAATTTTCTATTCCCTAAGAATGCCTAGCCATTCCAACAACTTAAGAAATACCCCTAAATAAACCTCATCATCTTCTCTCCAGAAATAGACTTTTTCATGGATGTCTACTGCTGAGACATAAACTGTGGAGGAAGGTTCCAGGTGTGCCAATGGTCATCTTCTTCCATACAGCTCCATCTCTTTCACTCTGCAATATGTAAAGGGTCAGATGGACTTTCATTTTTAGGACTCTTAAAGCACTCAGCTTGAGTTGTGTTCTGTACAGAAACAACGGCTTTTCTTATCCACTGGAACTCGGTCTCGTGACTCATCCCTTTCTCACCAGGGCTAACAAATGTGCTAGTGTGATACGTTTGTGCAGGTTCTCTCTAAGTCTCATCTCAAGCTCAGGACTTGATGATGCACTAGGACGCTAATGTGAACATAACACCAATTATAGCATTATCCCGTGTTCATTTACACGAGGCAAAGCTACTGATGGAATCTGGGTATCCTTACTCTGTCTTCTTGATAAAGAGCCATTGCTATTTCAGGCAAGTAGACACAAAATCATCATACCTCTTAAATCTCTTTGTTATAAGTACATACATTTCATAAATATTTGGGGAAATATGGAGGAGAAGTAGATACAAGAAGGTGTGGGGCTACCCAAAGAAAACCATTCAAAAATACTTCTGTTCACTCTGCAAGTGGATTTGCCCATTGGTATTTTCTTCCTCTTATCCCAGAGGCTGTAGATCATCAGTTTTTCACACCTGTCCTCATACACAGGATGTCTTCACTTTACTTCTTTCACTTAGCCTTGTAGCAACCCTGTCTCGTCCCTGTTTTGTAGTGTTCTTCTTAGTGCCAAACAAGTCACTTCTTAGTCCTGAGTCCTCAAAACACGTCATGTCCAAACAAGGTCAGAAAGACAAGGAGCTTATGTAGAAATAAAGATGACCTTAGAAGGAAGGCTAAAGCCTGGGCTGGGGATGTCGATCTGGAATTCTAGCAATTGGGGAGGCTGAGGCAAGAGGATGAAGAACTCAGACCAGCTTGGGATGCATAGCAAAATCGAGGCTCACTGGGCCTCATCAAAACAAGAGAAAAGTCTGGGGCTGTTGCTCAGCGATTGAGCTCTTACCTAGCATGCAGCACAAGCCGTGAGTTTAGTCTCTAATAAGACACATGTGCACGCGCATGTGAATACACACACACACACACACACACACACACACACACACACCTCTAAAAGGCATAGACAAGCAAGAAAGACAAGTTTTCTGACCTGAGGAGTGAGTGTAGAATACAGAAGGACATACTGATTTGTGGAGAGGAAGTGCCCTGAGGTGTGGATGCCTTTCTCTTCTGTCAGCGAGATGCGGTTATTGGGCATGCTGTTCCTAGTTCTCCCTGGCCACAGGACAGTTCTTAGATGCTGATCCTGTTCTGAGAGGCTTCAAAGTGAGGACGTGACCCTGTGAGGATTATGACACTTACATAATAGGTGTTGAAATGCATTTGCCTTTATATGACTGGAACAAGACTTGCTTGTCACATCTTGGGTTTTGTCAAGTAAAAGAATGTTGGCATCCCCTACTTGCCATCAACACTTAAACCACATTTCAACTTTAACATTTTCTACTTTTCAAAAAACATGAATGGATCCCAATTCAACTATTCCTTTTGAATGACTATTTAGTTATTTTCAACTGCATTAAAAATTTTGAAAGCAGGGGTTTTTCAGCTTTACCAGCACTGACAGTAATGGTTGAATATTCTGTAGGCACTGGAATATTAAACCAAGAAAACACAAACAGGACCTACATCTTCTTATGCCCCTTTCTGTGATATAAATTTTTTCTTTATTCTTACCTGCATAAGATCTAAAAGGAAGTAAAATAAAAAATGGAAGGATGTTGGACTTGGGGGCTCTTACACCATCTGAACCAAGATGGAAAAATAAGCAAATAGAGGCCTTAAGGCTCCTTGGTGCAGCAAATTATGGGAAAGCAACTAGGAAACATGTAATACTTACAAGTTAATCAGTGCAGCTTGTAATAAAATAAAAGTCATCTTTTCTTGTTAGATCTCTATACTTTATGTGTAGGAATGCTCTGCCTGCATGTGTACATGTGCACCGTGCACATGCATGTTGCTACACGGGTCAGAAGAGGGCATTGAGTGCTTGGAACTGAATTATTGGTGACTGTGAGTCACCATGTGGGCGCTTAGAAGTGAATCCAGGCCAAGAACTACTGTTCTTAACGACCGAGCCATCTCTTCAACCTCTAATGTCATTTTTTTTCTTACTGGAGAAAGAAAGCTTCACACATAAACTTATGTTGCTTTCCCGTGGGGAAAATTCTACCCTGCTTTTATGCAGAAAGGGGGTCTGGGGACTCAGAGAATGCTCTTACTTCTTGTCAGCTGTTTTCAACTCACAATAACCTTCATGCCCAAATAGTTTATTTTGAGGTGTCATATTCTGCTTCCCAACTGGCCTGTAAGAAAGGAAGTTAAATAGCTTCAAGAGAGAAGGAGGCTGACTGGTGGCAATTTGACAGTTTCTGACTGTCTGTCTGTCTCTTACTTTTATGTATAAGATACATATAAAATACACTACTAAAGACAACTTAGGAAAGGCAAGGAATGAGGTGGAGAGATGGCTCAGTGGATAAGAGTCCTGGTTGTTTTTCCAGAGGCCCTGAGTTCAATTCCCAGCAACTATATGGTGGTTACAACCATGTGTAACAGGATCTGATTCCCTATTCTGGTGTGCATGAAAACAGGGAACTCATATACAGAGGATAAATAAACACATCTCTTATTTTAGGAAGGAAGGAAAAGGAAGAGCTCATTATGATTCACAGTTCCAAGGTTCAGTAGACCCTGGTGAACTAAAGTCAGCAGGAGTGGGAGGTGGCTGTTTACATCACATCCACAGTCAGGAGGGGGATGAAAACTAATGTTTTGTTCAGCTACCTTTGACTGTTTTGTGCAGTTTGGGACCCAAACACAGGGGATGGTGAGAGTGTTTGTGTTATCCAATAAAGACAATCCTTCTCAGGCATGCCCAGAGTCTAATCTAATCTAGATGATCCTCTAGGTAAGCTTGTCTTCTGGGTGATTCTAGACCCTGCCAAGTTGGCAACCAATAAAAGCCATCAAAGGGTCCCTCTGTTAGCCTGGTTTGTCCTGTAAGTATTTATTTCTAGCCTAAGGCAAAGGGTGTTTGTTTTGTTTTTTTTAATTATTTTCTTTAGGTTCTGCTACGGGATTCTTGGGACCTCCTGTGCTCTTAAGGATATTCCGTGTCTCTTTCTTCAAAAACAACTTGTGCCACTAAACAGCAAGAGAGAAGACATGGTGGGTTAGTCAAGACAGGCCAGATTTTCTTTTCTCTCCTTTTGGATAAAACAAAACTTTGTTATAAAAAGATATCTTGCTAACAACCAAAGAACAACAAAACATCAGACAGCAAACAATTCAATTTTCTTAATGCTGAGAATAGGAAGGTAATAGTTGATCCCCTTACAAATGTTCATTTTGAAAACACGTAGTTTGATTACTCTCCCTCAAAAACATTTTCTTTAAGCTTCATATTTTGTCTATGCAAATATTTCTGAAACAAGAGTCAAAGTGGCTTCTGCTTTTCCTTTGCCACTGCATACACACAGAGTATGGACAGGCTGTTATGGGTTCAAGTTTTATCCTTTGTTTCTTCAGACTTTGCCCCCAGGTTATCTGAACTAAAATAATAAGAATGCTAGGTGTGTGATAAGAAATCTGATGATATCAGAGGTTTTGCAATTAAACAAAACATAAATATCTAGTATCTCAGTGTTGCAATTCTTGCTTTAAGTACTGGATAACCTCATGTTGCTGATATACAAACTACGGTAAAGTGAAGTAATAGATTGACTTAATCATTTTAGAGGTCTTCAGGATATGACTGCACAAAGCATGGGTGTCAGCTGGATCAGAAAGGCTAACACTGACTGGCAGTGTGCAAACCCCAAGCCTCAGAAATAATGGCTCAGCACTGAGCTATGTACCCTTTTGATGACAGAAGTTTTATAATATATGTAAATATTCATGGTTTGTTTCATATATTTCTTCACCGTGAAAGTTTATATAATTTTATTTGTATGAAATTGAGAAGAGTATAGAAAGTACACATGATCTTTAGACTTATCAACCTGGGTGTGCTGGCTAGTGTTATGATAACTTGACATACAAACTCCAGTTATCTGAAAGGAGGGAACCTCAACTGAGAAAATGTCTCCATAAGAACAGGTTGTAAGGCATTTTTTTAATTAGTGATCAATGGGAGAGGACCCAGCCATAGTGGGTGGTCCCGTCCCTCAGATAGTGGCCCTGGGTTCTGTAAGAAAGCAGGCTGAGGAAACTGGTGAGAAGCACTCCTCCACAGCCTCTGCATCAGCTTCTGTCTCCTGGTTTCAGGCTGTTTTGAGTTCCTTGTTCCTGGTTTTATCCAGTGACATACTACAGTGAGCCCAATTAAACCCCTTTCTTCCTGACTTGCTCTTTGGTCGTGATGTTTCTTCATAACTAAGACATCTCTTATTTAGTTTCATCTCTAACTAAGACACTACATCATGAATTATGGTACAGACTAACGAGAATAGCTTAATAACTTGATTTAGACCTTAGAACTGTTCTACTTACTGCCACAAGCCACGGGAGCTTTATCTAAACACAAAGGCATCAATGATAGTCCTATGCTAATTACTTTACTGCCATTGTGAGTACAATACTTGATAAGGATTGCCTAGTTTTGGCTCATGAATCCAGAATCTAGTCTATTAGGTGTGACAAAGCTGCCCAGTTCACATCATGGGGCCAGAAGAAAAAGAGAATTCATATGCCCAGCTTGCTTTCTCTTTCACCTCCTTTCCTTGGATCTGGGGCCATTGGCCATGGGATGGTGCAACTCATAGTCAAAGTTGCTGTTTCCTCCTCAGTTAACACACACACACACACATGCACACACACACACATACATACCACACATACACACAACACACATATACACACCGCACATACACACACCATATACCCACCATACATGCACACACATACTCTCACACACCACACACACACTTACATGCCTCCTCCTACGGGACTCTAAAGCCCTTCAATTTGTCATGAAGATTAACTATTGGGAGTACATGGCCTTCTTACTACATTTATAAGTTAATAGGGAAGATAATTTAGTAGTACATAGAATTCAGGAACTTTATAATCTTTTCAAAAATAGAGTCCCCAAATAATGTTATTATATCAAATAAATATACTCCGTTTACTTTATTCAAAAGACTATACAATGTTGGTCATGTTCTACTATCTGCTTGCCTGTTATATTCAATTACAAAAGGTATATAATTGGTAACAAGTCAGAAAGCAACTGTATATAGTTAAGTGTATACAACTGTCTCAGTTCTGGAAAGTCCAGTGTTACATCTCAGGCAAATGATGCCAACAATGCTTTTATTCAAGGGGATTTAATAGAATACTTGCAGACCTTGTCAAGGATGATGCCCTTAACTAACTAGTAATGAAAGATTTTCCTTCCAAGATCATTCTCTGGTGATAATTTCATAATTACATATGTTTTTGACACAGTATTCTCATTTTATTCCTGAATATTTTACCTACATCTGTGCCTGGGCTTTACCTGATACTTCTGGAATCCACCTATGAAAAGCAGGCATTGAATTACTATTCCATGCACCACAGAACTTTTTCTCTTTTAAGTAGTGGAAGTGGAGGCCACATAAGCGCCATTCCTTGCCAGTGATGTTAGCAAAGCTGCCTTAATGTGCTAAAGTCTGAACATTTAAGGGCCAACACCCAGGAGTACGTCGGCAGTGAGGAGTTTTCACCATTGTGCTGACAGGTTCTCAGTCAACTGTGGAACAGAGAGATTACTGAACTCGTGTGTGAAATCAGTTGTCCTCTGGTGTTGTCTGCAGAGTCTTTGCAGGATTATCTCCTTGTTTTTTAAACATACTTGTAGTCCTTGTTTTTTTGAACATACTTAACAATTTCATGGTGAACTTTTTACTTACAACAAAAATAAACTAATAAATAAATAATAGGTGGGAATTATCACAGGGACGACTATGTAGAAAGGAAATTATCCAAAGCATTGGTCAATAAAATGTGAGGAAGATTTTATCTTCCTGTCACCAAAACTCAGTGGAAATGCCCAATGTAGTTTTGTTTTTAAAGATTTATTTATTTTTCTAGGCTAATATCCACTTATTAGTGAGTGCATACTGTGATTGATCTTTTGAGACTGGGTTACCTCAATTAGTATGATGTTCTCCAGCTCCATCCATTTGTCTAAAAATGTCATGAATTCATTGTTTCTAATGGCTGAATAGTACTGCATTGTGTATATATACCACATTTTTTGTATCCATTCCTCCTTTGAGGTATACTTGTGCTCTTTCCAGCTTCTGGCTATTATAAATAGGGCTGCTATGAACATAGTGGAGCATGTGTCCTTATTGCATGCCCAGGAATCCTCTGGGTATATGCCCAGAAGTGGTATAGCAGGGTCCTCTGGAAGTGTCGTGCCCAGTTTTCTGAGGAACTGCCAGCCTGATTTCCAGAGTGATTGTACCAATTTGCAACCCTACCAGCAGTAGAGAAGTGTTCCTCTTTTTCCACATCCTCGCCAACACCTGCTGTCTCCTGAGTTTTTAATCTTAGCCATTCTGACTGGTATAAGGTGAAATCTCAGGGTTGTTTTGATTTGCATTTCCCTAATGACTACTGATGTTGAGCATTTTTAAGGTGCTTCTCAGCCATCGAAAGTTCTAATCCACACATCAAATGATGTCCAGGAAGAACGTATGAGTGGCCCCTGGTTATGGAAAGACTCTGTGTAACAGTATAGGGCAATACCAGAACAGGGAAGTGGGAAGGGGTGGATGGGGGAATAGGGGGAGGGAAGAGGGCTTATGAGACTTTTGGGGAATGGGAAGCCGGAAAAGGCGAAATCATTTGAAATGTAAATAAAAATATATTGAATTAAAAAAATGATTTATTTATTTTATGTATATGAGTACACTGCAGCTGCCTTCAGACGCACCAGAAGAGGGCATCAGATCCCATCACAAATGTTTGTGAGCCACCATGTGGTTGCTGGGACTTGAACTCAGGACCTCTGTAAGAGCAGCCAGTGCTCTTAACTACTGAGCCATCTCTCCAGACCCCCCCTCCCCCATGTAGATTTAAAAAGGAAAAACAAATCTATGCTACGAATACTGGCCATTCACAAAAATATTTAGTCATTTTTGCTAAAAACACTTTACAAATAATATCATCAAAGAAAGACAAGGAGTATATTTTTGTTAAACATGCTCTTTAAAAGATGCACATACCTGAATTCAGTAAAGAAAATGCCAACCAAGGAACACTGTTACACCATGAACTTTGGAGGTGTTAAAAACAGAGGGAGACCAGAGGTGTCTCATCACCAGAGACATGAACATAAACACTGCTTAAGTCATTTGGATCACGACTGTTATAAGGTGTCATGCAGCGATGTGTTAGTGCCATTGAGACTCATTTCTCATGTCCAGAGAAAGCTACCATGCACTGGCAATACTCAAGTTAACTTTCTCAGAGATTTCTGGAGGAATGCATGGAGGCTTTATTGTTTGTTATTTGGTTGGTTGTTTGGTTGCCAGTTTTGTTCTGAGTTGAAAGGTGAAATATGGTATTCATGTTCTGAGGTAGACTTTGTGAACAGAAGGTAAGATGAGATATACAGAAATGGACAGAAAGGCCAAACAGGTGGTCCAGATACATTTTCTTCTCTCAAATATTCCTGAGCTTGATCTCCACAAAAGACATGGTGACTGCCTTCTTACAACTTGAGACGGACTTAAAACTACAGGGACAACTATTAAGTAGTTACTGAGGAAAATTAAAGGATTCACTAAGTTAAACCAGCAGGCTGGGTCAAAGGAAACCTTTGAGGGAGTAATACTTAAAATGGGATATGAATGATTAAGAGTTGTTAGAAGACAGATTGAGGAAGAGAGGATATGTGTCAAGGTCCTGAGGCAGAAAGGATGCTGGTTTGTTAGGGACACCACAAAACTGCACTGAGGTGGGTGCCACACAGCATGGCAAAGTCAGACAAGGGAATTTCTCAGTTGCCAGACTTTTAGCTTTGTTGTTAGGAGATGACCATTTCTTATTATTCTAGCTACTGAGCATCTAGAGTTCCTATTTAGAGTTGTCAATACTTATTAAAATTTGAATACGCTTACCTGGAATAGCCACGGACTTGGAAACAACTAAATAGTATATATTCACTTAAGAGTTCCTTAAATTCCAGGTTGAAGAGTTATTCTGGAATCCTTGACACTTGGGATTTCACCAGTATATTTTTCCTTCGTATCATTTGATCTCCACGGGACACCTTTAAGTAGGAAATCATACCAAGCTACCCCAAAACCATCTCTATTTTTATTTGGTCTCACGACTAGGGAACGGAGTCCTCAGTAGAGGACCAACCACCCAGAGAAGTATTACCACATACATGGAAATTCCCTAGAATTTAGAGACTATTTTTTTCCTGAAAAGTTAAAACTTTTTTTCATTTAAAATCAAATTTATTACAATTAAGAGAAGCCATTCTAAAAATGTTTGATGTATGTGTTTGGATAGCTTTACATATGAAGCTAAAAAACATTATCTTTCATTTTCTATGGCTGTTTAACAAATCTCGGCAGACTTGTGCCCTAAATAGTGTAGACTTATTCTCTTACAATTTGGGGGATGGGGAGATGGATATCTGAAAACAAAATTTCAGGACCTCCATAATAGGATCCATTCCACCTTTTCCAGCCTTCAGAGGCAGCCTACATTTCTTAGCTTACAGTCTCATCCATCTTTAAAGGCTGCAGTGTATCATATTCAACTTCTCTCTGCCTCTGACAGCCCTGCTACCTTCTTGTAGAAGTAGTGCATGACCTCCAATAGCCCATTCAGCCAGCATAGAATCGGCAGCTTGTGCCAGATGCCAATGTAATGATGTCTGTGAAGTCATTTTGGTAGGTAAGAAGGTAAGTTCTGGGCATTAGAACACTCTGCTTAGGAGGGAAATATTTTTGAGAGGAAAGAGAGAAAGACAGAGAAACAGAAACAGAGACAGAGACACAGATACAGAGACAGAGAGACACAGAGACAGAGACTATTCTAAAGTTTAAACCAAAACCGAATGTAATGCAATTGCTTTTGTGTATTTAACCTCCCGTAGTAGATAAAAACCTACTATGTATTCCTGGTGGCCAAAGGACTGAATGGTATGCTGATTGAGAGTTACAATGTTGTAGACCAAAGCTAAATTACCTCATGCTATTTTTCATCCCTTTAAAAGCTATTCATTGCCCACCCCACCCTGTGTCCGACCTAACATTCTCCTGACTATCAAACTCTTAAAATGTATTTGGAACAAGCGGCTAGCTACCAACATTCAAAAGCTAAGCATACCACCAGAAAGCATCTAAGGCCACTAACAGAGGCTTCCCAACTTTGCTATAATGCACACACCTAATGTTTCCACTAACTCATTCTAAAGGTATGTTTACTTATATCTTTCTTTGTTCTGTCACTATAAATTTTCATGAAACTGTTGCCACATTGGAACCCAACTTTTGGATAAGCTGGATCTGTGTTCCTGGGCCATTGGCACTCTTATTTGGCTCCAGAACAAACTTTTATTTCCTTTGAAGTGAGAGTTCTATTAAAAAGTTGAGAGTTATTTGAAAAAGCAAAAGCAGTTATTTAGGAGATAAACATGTAAAATTATTTTTCTAATTCAAACAGAAGAATTATGGCCACATCTCTGAAACTGATTGGGCCGCAGACTTCTTTTTGTTACAAACTAAAGAAGGAAAGGCGTGCAGACCACAGAGCTGTGAACACAGAGATGGCACTTAAGAATTGCAAACATAGTCAAGTTATCCTTATGCATGAAAGCAAAAATGGAGATATTTTCAAATATGTAAATGTCAGAACACATATGCTATAGAGAGAATGTTTGTGTCCCCCCCGGATTCATATGTTAAATCTTAACATCCAACGTGATGATATTTGCGAAGCAGGTTCACTGCGCACTGGTTCCCAGCTTATCTAAGTCTGCTGAGACAGAACACCCACACACATAACACGTTCCACGAAGCAGATTTATTACTTACACACAGGCAGCAAGGGACAACAGAAGCCGAGGAATCCTTGAGAGCAGCTTTCCAAACTCAGCAAAGCTGGCTGGGCTAGAGAGAGCATTGCGAGACGCCTGCTCCACTTGCCCCCCAGCGGAGGGGTCTCCCCAAAGCAGCTCATCCAGGCTTTTAGAAGCCGGAGTTAGAAGCCCCTTACCTGTTTGGGGGAGGGGAGACAGGAACAAATCCTGGATTATACTGGTCAGTTCCCTGAATGTTAATAAACATTCCTAGCACTTTCTAAGGTCTTCTTCCTCCCTTCCCCTTCTCTCCTGTCCTGTCCTCACCTCTCCCGAAGTCTATCTCCTTCTTTTCTTTCTTGTGCTGGGGATTGTATCCAGGGCCTGGCATAAACCAGGCAGGCAATTAACTACTGAGATATCACCAGATGTGGATTTTAATCCTTGAGAATCACAAGGAAGAAACTAGAGGTTTGTCAATGCTGGCCGCTAAGAGAACTGTTTTGTAGATTTTCAAGGTGGGAACTTCAAGAGGTGATGAGGACTAGAGCTTCTATTTGGGTCTTTTATAAATGGGACAGTTCCCTTTTAACTGATCTTAAGAGCCCCCGCCTGTCATGTGATCACAGTGACTCACAGCAAAGGGGTTTCAATTAGCCAAACATATTGAAAGGAAAATTTCCCAGTAGAATTAGAAACAATTTGGGCTTCATGAGTTTCCAAGCATGAAGGAAAAAAGAAAGAAAGACAGGAACAAACACAGAGGAAGGAAGGAAGATAAGCCAGACGGATGATGGGATGCCGGATTCTGGGTAGGGCACAGGTCACCACGAGTCAGGTTAACACCTGGACTGGTTACTGTCCCTAAAGCTCTGCTGCTGTGATCTCAGCTGGTTTTCTACCCACCTTTCTCTTCCTTCAGTTAGCATTCGCCACCGAGCAGGGAGGAGCCAAGAAGCACGCACTGGAAGAAGCCTTTGTCCAGACCCTGAAGCTCCCCTGAAGCTCTTCACAAACTCGAGGAAAGTTTCGAGTTGATTTTACTTATATGTAGGGAGAGTAGGAAGTGCGGAGCTCTCATCTGAGCTGCACATGAATTTGGGAAATTACAGGTGGCAGACATGAGTAATAAGGAACTGTTAATAAAATCGAATACTTGCATGAGATTTGTCTTGCTTTGAATTTTCTTTTCTTTTCTTTTCTTTCTCTCTCTCTCTCTCTCTCTCTCTCTCTCTCTCTCTCCCTCCCTCCCTTCCTTCCTTCCTTCCTTCCTTCCTTCCTTCCTTCCTTCCTTCCTTCCTTCCTTCCTTTCTTTCTTTCTTTCTTTCTTTCTTTCTTTCTTTCTTTCTTTCTTTCTTTCTTTCTTTCTTTCTTTCTTGTTTTTTTAAATTTTTTATTTATTATTATTATTATCATTATTTTTTGTTTGTTTTTTTTGAGACAGGGTTTCTCTGTGTAGCCCTGGCCGTCCTGGAACTCACTCTGTAGACCAGGCTGGCCTCGAACTCAAAATCTGCCCGCCTCTGCCTCCCAAGTGCTGGGATTAAAGGCGTGTACCACCACTGCCCGGCTTTTTCTTTCTTTTTTGTTTTATTTTATGTGTATAGCTATTTCACCGGCATGTATGCCTTTGCACCTCATGCATTATAGTGCCCGAGAGGAGCAGGAAAAAGTATCAGATCTCCTGGACCTATAGCTCAGTGGGTTGGGAGCCGCCATTAGGTGGTAGGAATCAAGCCTGCGTCCTGTGGAAGAAGTAACTTACCTCCCTGGCTCCCCACTTTCAACTCTTGAATCAGAGACACTGCCCTATATCTTACTTCGCTCTTTTCTCTGCATCTGAGCCCAGAGTTCACATACAACATCTTTTATGCAAGTGGGGAAGGAGGACTGAGAGTTTAAGGATAATTCACCATGCATTAGACTGAAGGTTGTGCTCATCAGAACTCAGAACTTTTTATATTCCCGCCGATGGTGTTGGACTGGAAGTGATACGGTTTCTTGTCACTCCTGTCACTTCTTTCTGTGGGCCTCGGATCACAAACCACCCAGTCGGAGCCAGAGAAGCTTTCCCTTGCTCTGGCTCCTAAAAATAGCTGCTCAGTCCGAATGCAGCATTCAGATCTGTTCCACCTAGATTAAAGGCGGAGGTTTTGGGATTGTTTGAGTTCTACTTAATAATAACAGATAGTCACTGTCTTCCTTAGTAGGGAACACTTGACACGAAAACCTTACATGCAACATTTCTTCTCTGTCAGACAGACAAAGAGGTCATTACCTTTCCCAGTTCCTAAAGCAGTTATTTAAGAACATCTGATTGCCTGTCCTGGGATCAAACAAATGCAAGTATGTGTTCAGAGCAGCACTTTCTGTTCTGTAATGCCACTACTTTTGCTTTCCTCTCTTTGGTCTCTTCACTATGGTCTGATTGTTAGTCTAGAAATATTGTATATGGGGTCAGTATTGGTTTTCTGGTGTAAAACACTTGGAGCAAATTATGTCACTCTTTCTATCTTGGGGTCAAAGTTGATATGCATTGAATCGTATGTACATGAAAAGTAATTTTAATTCATGTAGTTGACAGAGTTAAAGAAACATAGAAAGTTATATTATTTTCTGTGAATCCATAAACTCTACTTCCACAGATGGCTAACCTGCCTTTTCTACCATTTGCCTCAGTGACACTATAAAGATATAAATCAAATAAAAGCATAGTTTGATAACTAGCAGAAAACAGTCTTCTGTTGTTTAAGAGACTACTGTGGTTGTATACATATAAAGGTAGTCCATCAATCATATCTGCTTATTTCCCCTATAGAAACCTCCCTGTCTCCCATTCTAGATGCTTTTCTCTAGACGGACTTAATTTAAACACCTGTGGAAGCCTGGCGTGGTGGCGCATGCCTGTAATCTCAGCACTTGGGAGGCAGATGCAGGTGGATTTCTGAGTTCGAGGCCAGCCTGGTCCACAGAATGAGTTCCAGGACAGCAAGGACTACACAGAGAAACCCTGTCTCAAAAAACAAAACAAAACAAAGCAAAACAAAAACAAAAACAAAAAAACAAAAAAAACCCAAAAAACAAAAAAACAAAAAACCAACCAAACAAACAAAAAAGCCCACGCCCCAGGGACATATTTCCTCAAACAAGGTCTTATATCCCAGTCCTTGTAATCCAAATATATATTTCCGTTCAAATAAATGGGCCTATGAGAACTGGAGAGATAGCTCAGAGGTTAAGAGCACTGACTGCTCTTCCAAATATCCTGAGTTCAATTCTCAGCACCACAGGGTGGCTCACAACCATCTGTAATGGGATCTGACGACCTCTTCAGGTGGGTCTGAAGATAGCTATAATTGCACTAAGATACATAAAATAAACAAATAAATCTTAAAAAAATCACCTGTGGAAATATGCATATGATTATGGCTGAGGTGGAAAGAATTCTCAGTGGACTCCAATGGGGCTTTCTTCATGCTGTGAGTCACTGAACATCTCAGACTAGCATTTTCAATTCTCTAGTGTGATAGAATGCAAGTACTCAAACATCAATAAAGCAGAAAAATTGTTAACAGTCTAGGAAACCTTAAGTCTCCATGGCATGATATAGCTATTTAATTTACTATTGTTTTTCTTAAAACAATTTAAAATAAAAATTATATAGCTATGGTTTTGTTAAAAAAATAAACCACTAAAACATGTACATTCTTATTTCTTAACTAGTCAACAAAGATTTCCTTTTGACATCACCCTATAATAAAAATGAAGCTATAAAATGGCCAGGTACTCAATTACAGCCAGTACATTCTATAAAGGAAACATAACCACACTCATTTGTTCAAAATGGCCATATGCCAATATGAAATGCCTCATTCATGACCTCCATATACTATGGTAACCTACTGACTTCCCCAGCTTGTATATTTGAAGAAAGAGTTATTGTAGGTATGAGTCATAATAGCTTTCCTTAGCTAAATATAGGAGATGTTTTCATACTATGGAAATTAGTGAGATATACATAAACTATACAGTATACTGTAGGGTTCCATAGCTGCCTGCAGCTATTACGAAGTGGGTTTCTGGAACAGAAGCTGAGGAATAAATAGGGAAGAGGGGCAAAAAGAAGTATGGCTAAGACAATATTCACTGATCAAAGCCTGAAACTTTAATGGCGCCAGACCTTTTAACAGTTTGGGCAAACCCTTCCCCCCAGACTCCAGGCTGAGTTCCGGTGGAAGTTGTCTAGCTTCTCTTGGAGGTCCTCGTCTTGACTGCTCCGGCAGCTGGGTGGGTCACCTGTTTAATTCAGGAATTCCTAGACCTGGAGGAACAATGAACTTAACCTTTACTTCGAGCACTCCACCCTAGGTGGAGCAGGATCCTGGCTATCTGGGAGAAGTTAACCTTGACCAAAGTCAAACTCTGACCAAGTGCATGACTGCCCCAATATGGCTCTGTACAGTATACTAATCATGCCCTCGTATATTCAATCGGCCACCCTTGCTAGCAGATTACTAATAAGCTCAGCATTCCAAAGGTATTCTGTTATAGTCCCAGAAGAAAATGCATCATAAGCAGTGTTCACTTCATACATCTCTATGACAGAATGAAACAAGGCAGGGTACACTGAAAGACAAAAGTCTCAAAGAAGTTGGTGTGTGAAAGTCTTCTGTAGAGACACAATTTACTCTATTTACATACTTTTATAGAACACTAATTAATGAGTATGGAATGGACACCTGTGCTGGAATCACAAGGACCATGACAAACTGATGAATATCTTATACCTCTTATAAATTCAATAAAAAGGAGCAGAGATAAAGGAGTAAGACATCTCAAATGGAAGTTTGTTGGAAATCCTAGCTCAGCGGAGCCTATGATCTGCTAAGGTGGACAGCATATACCACATGTTCTTAGCTAATGCATTTCCTTTTCTAGAAGCCACTCATTTGGCAACCTGTCTTTGGTAAACTTTACGTTCAAGTAAAACATTTAAAGACCAAAGGACATTTTCAGTCCAGCTCGTGCCTTCAGGCCATGCCCAGGCTCCTTCACTTACATACCACTTCTACTTGATAATAGATTGCTGTTGTGCAAGTCCTACTTTATGACTTGGTAGGTTAGATGACACCCATCTCATGATAGGCAGCTCAAGTGGCACAGTGACTTGGTGGCCCATTGTCAAATGTTCAGTTTCCACTAAGGCCCAATAGCAGGACAATGGCTGTCTCTCAAAGTGGGAATAGTTGTCTGCTGATGATGATAGATGATTGCTTCTAAATCTCTTAGGTTTCATCTGTGATTCATCTATAGAGGTCTGCAAGAGGCTCCAGACAGCATCCCTGTCTCCCACTGATACCTCAAGAACCATCAGATCTTCTGGATTATATGGTCCACATGGTAGATCAGCCTGCACAGCAGCCTGTACCTGTTGAGATTTTTCCTGTTCCAGGCCACACACAAAGTAACTTTCTAAATAACTTGTTATATAAGCCAAAGTAACACACCCAAGTGAGGAACGTGCTGTCTCCAGAACCCAAATAGCCACAATAAAATGTTGTGCTACCTTTTTGGTGCTAGAAGTATCCAGATGCAATAATCCTTGGAAGGAAATTTTCAGCCTGTCCCACACAATTGGACTTCTAAGAATTTCACTGAAATAGTAGAAGGCTTTTAAATTGTGATGGGTTTATTTCCCATCCTCTGATTTGTGTGTGTGTGTGTGTGTGTAGATTACACACACACACATATAAAGCCAATAATGTGATAGTTCATGGAAGAAACACATGGTCAAGATGCCTATCAAGTTATGATACAAGGCAGGAGAGTTAATATATCCTTGAGGTATATTGGATCACTGAAAAAGGGATCTGTAAAGGAATAATACTGGCCTTATCAACTGAAAGCAAATTGCTTCTTTTGGACAGGTACTAAGACAAAAAACATTTGCTAGATCAGTAGCTGCCTACCATGTACCAGGAGATGTGCTAATCTCAATAAGGACATCCCATCTGCTGTAGCCACTGAAATCCAAGTCACTACTGAGTAAGTTTTCGATAGTCAACTGTCATTCTCCATCATCCATCTGTCATCTGTACTGACCAGACAGGACAGTTAAAGGGAGATGTGGTGGGAGCTACCACCCCTGCATCTTTCAAGTCCCTTGATGGTGGCAGTAATTTCTGGATATGATACTATTTTTGATTTACTATTTCCCTGGCAGAGGCAACTCTAAAGGTTTCCATCTAACCTTTCCAAACATAGTAGCCCTTGCTCCATAGGTCAGAGAACCAATGTTGAATTCTGCCAACTTCTAAGTATATCTAAGTACATACATTCTGGGACTGGAGAAAAAAAAAGCAACAGGATGAGTTTGGAGACTCGCTGGACCTACTGTGAGTCAGAGTTCAGCCAAAACTCTATTGATCATCTGACCTCCATAAGCCCCTCCTTAACTGGGGGCCACAATATTTGGGGAGGGGAGTCTTTTGAAATCAGTGTTAGTTCAGAACCAATATCCAAGAAACCCTGGAAAGTCTGAGTGGTTTCCTTTCTTCCAGTGTACAGTTATCCTTGGGAAAGAGCAGAGCTCCCTCTGGGAAAGGACTGGAGAAAGGTTGGGACTGGAGAAAATCTAGCAGTAAAACCTTTTAGGTATTTTATTATGATTCTTCCTCAGGGGAACGTGGTCATCCCTTCATTTGAGGTTTTCTGAGTCTGTTAAGTGGCTTAAGTCTAGAAATTGATTCATGGGACAAGATCCCTTTTTCAGTGATCCAATGTAGCCTTTCTTTCATTTATTTGAGAATTTTCCTGCTTTTACAGATCAAACAAAAAAAATCAATAGACATCTTACCTATTTCATGCCTGGAAAAGCCATGATTGATTTGCCAGTACCACAGGCCCATATGAGACATGCCACCATCAAATTCACTTTGCCGGTGCTGTCTACTATGGGCTAGCCCATTATGTATGTCGCTTTATCTACGCTGACGATTACAATAACCAAGATCTCCTTGCCTTTGGCAATTTAGTGCTGCTACCTGACTCCTGCTACCTCAGGACCCAACTAAACCCACTGCATGTAATTCATCCAACTGAGCAGCAGTATTTCCAACCTTGAGGTTTGGCACAAGAAAAAGAGTGCCAACAAAACTCTTCAAATGTGTTGGTGCCCCTCTTTTGAGGGGCATTTTCTGTCTTGCAAGATTAGTGAAGGGAATGTCTTCTTCTCAGCCTTCCCCTTGTGGGGATTAGGTTGTTGCAATTCCCTGAGCCTTAAAATCTCCTTATCCACACTAGGCCAACAATATCAGGCATCTCCAGCTCCTTTTCAGTAGGCCATCTTTTGACAAATGTATTCACCAACCATCCAAACAATTTTCCAACCTTTTTATTTTAACTGTGTGTGCTTCCATATTAAATTCAGAGGGCCCATATCAATAAACTCAGCCTGATTTAGTTTTATGCTTAATTCTACCACAAGCCCACACCATTAAAATCCATTCCCACACACATTCCCAGGATTTGTGCTTTAATGAATTAGCAAACTCATTAAGCTGTTTGGTAGAAGAGCTCATTCACACACTACACTTTCTACCTCCCATCTAGGGGCCTGCTTCTCTGAAGTCTGGTGACAGGTCTACAGGTAGCTATTGGCAGCCGAGGAGCAGCAGCATTGTCATTCCTGGCATTTCCTTCAAAGAAAGTCCCTGCTGGTTTATCAGACATTGAAGGATTAATTTCCTCAGTCAAAGTTGAAAAAGGCTAATATTGCAAGGGGTGAAGGTGTAAATACCTCTTCGGCTGAGTGTGGAAAGACTACTTCCTCAGGAGAAAAAAACTTGTGAAACTGAGAGCTAAACGTTCTCAGCTTCCTACAAGGAGATAAGGATGGATCAATTCGAATTCTTCTGCATGCTGACCTCCAGTTGAACCAGCACCATTTGTTGAAAAGGCTATCATTTTTCCACTGGATGTTTTCAGCTCCTTTGTCAAGGATCAAGTGGCCATAGGTGTGTGGGTTCATTTCTGGATCTTCAATCCTATTCCATTGATCCGCCTGCCTGTCACTGTACCAATACCATGCAGTTTTTAACACTATTGCTCTGCAGTATTGCTTGAGGTCAGGGATACTGATTCCCCCAGAATTTCTTTTGTTGTTGACAATAATGGATCAAGGACCTCCACATAAAGCCAGACACTCTGAAGCTAATAGAAAAGAAACTGGGTAAGACCCTTGAGGACATTGGTGCAGGGGGAAGGTTCCTGAACAGAACACCAATAGTGTATGCTCTAAGATCAAGAATAGACAAATGGGACCTCATTAAATTACAAAGTTTCTGTAAGGCAAAGGATACCATCAAAAAGACAAACCAGCAACCAACAAATTGGGAAAAGATCTTCACCAACCCTACATGTGATAGAGGGCTAATATCCAATATATACAAAGAACTCAAGAAGTTAGACCCCAGAAAGTCAAATAACCCTATTAAAAAATGGGGTACAGAGCTAAACAAAGAATTTTCACCCGAAGAACTTCCAGATGGCTGTGAAGCATCTTAAAAAATGTTCAACTTCATTAGTCATTAGGGAAATGCAAATCAAAACAAGCCTGAGATTTCACTTACAGCAGTCAGAATGGCTAAGAGTAAAAATTCAAGAGACAGCAGGTGTTGGCGAGGATGTGGAGAAAGAGGAACACTCCTCCACTGCTGGTGGGATTGCAAATGGTACAACCACTCTGGAAATCAGTCTGGCCTCAGAAAACTGGGCACGTCACTTCCGGAGGATCCTGCTATACCACTCCTGGGCATATATCCAGAGGATTCCCCAGCAGGTAATAAGGATACGTGCTCCACTATGTTCATAGCAGCCCTATTTATAATAGCCAGAACCTGGAAAGAACCCAGGTATCCCTCAACAGAAGAATGAATGCAAAAGATGTGGTATATCTATACAAGGGAGTACTATTCAGCCATTAGAAACAATAAATTCATGAAATTCTTAGACAAATGGATGGAGCTGGAGAACATCATACTAAGTGAGGTAACCCAGTCTCAAAAGATCAGTCATGGTATGCACTCACTAATAATGGATATTAACCTAAAAAACTGGAATACCCAAAACATAATCCACACATCAAACGAGGTACAAGAAGAACGGAGGAGTGGCCCCTGGTTCTGGAAAGACTCAGTGTAGCAGTATAGGGCAAAACCAGAACAGGGAATTGGGAAGGGGTGGATGGGAGATCAGGGGGAGGGAAGGGGGCTTATGGGACTTTCGGGGATTGGGGGTCAGAAAAGGGGAAATCATTTGAAATATAAATAAAAATATATCGAATAAAAAAATAAAAAAGAAAGAAAGAAAGAAATTCTCAGCTTCAATAGGGTCCTCCCACAAACCTCCACCCCAAATTACAGGATCATAGTCTTTACAGATTCTGCCCTTACCTTAACAACCAACCCCCTCCAGGGCTGGGACTTGAATCTTCACTGGTCATCCAGCCAACCTTATAATGAGGGCGTTGGCTTGTTTCCCCCGTGTCTTGAGCTCTGTGGCTGCTAGAGAGAAGATTACTCTCTCTTCAGGGTACACTTAGAAACCTCTAGACTGAAGTTGGTCAGTTCTGTCACCAAGTTCATTGTTTTCTCTCACCATACTCTAACAGGCTAGAAGTTGGTAAATTTTATCATGGTGCTCATTTCTATCCTTTGTCAATTTACCGGAGACACCAGGAGCAACTGACTATCGTCATCATTTTCTCCCTCCATTTTCCTTCACAAACTGTCAAAACAAAAACAAAAACAAAAACAAAACCTCCTTTGCCACTCACAATTGATAAATCAGAATAATCAAATGCAGTAATGTCCTTAAGTTTATAATATCATTACCACAATGGCCTTGCAGTATTTTCTGATATAATATCATATAAGATATACATATATATTTGTTTTTAAGCTCATATAATATGTATGGAATATAATGCACATGTATATTTGTTTTCATATATTAAATATATATGGAATTTACTAGAATGACTTACAGACTTTGGTCCAGTTAATCCAACAATAGCTGACTATGGACAGAAAGTCCAGTAGTTGTTTAGTCCACAAGGTTGTATTTCTCAGGCAGTGTTTAGTAGATGCTGGAATCCTGAAGATGTGGGCTCTCATGCCAGGGAAGGAATGGACTTGCTACTGAGGGCAAAAGTAAGCAAGCAACGAGAGAGACTTCCTTTTTCCACATCCACTATATACGCTGCCAGCAGAAGTCTTCTAACCCAGATTAGATCTGGATTAAGGCGTGTCTTCCTACCTCAATGATTTGGACTAAAAGCCCCACCTCAAATTAAGTAGAAATCTCTCACAGGTGCGCCCTCTATTTTTGCATTTTAGTTAATTCCAGATGTAAGGAAGTTGACAACCAAGAATAGCCATCACAGGGAGATTCTCCTCAATGGAAAAATATTAAAGGTTATACACCTAAATTTACATTGAATTATTCGTCTATACTGTGTGTGCATTGCATGACCGCTGCAGTGTATGTGGAGGTCAGAAGACAACTCGAAGGAGTTGGTTCTCTCCTCTCATCTGTGGGTCTCGGGGCTTGGCTTGCTGAGCCATCTCAAACTATCAGCTGAGGCTTTGACTGATCAAGTGCTATATCTTAGTTCTTACTGAATGACACAATGCCCCACAAATCTTTTGTTAGTTTTTGAGTTATCCTGCTTTCTAAGCCTAGCCTTTCTACCCTTATGTTGAAATTCTTTCCCCAAAAATACTCAAACTGTTCATGTGAACCCATCTCTAGCTACTACAATTACGACACAAATCCTCTTTGTCCTGAGCTGCCTCTTTGTCTCTCTATACTGCCATAAATGTACACATTTGCCTGTAGGACAACACGACACCCATACTTTGCTCTTCTTTCTTCTGGAGCTTCATGTGGTCTGTCAATTGTGTCTTGGGTATTCTGAGCTTTTGGGCTAATATCCACTTATGAGTGAGTGCATATCATGTGTCTTCTTTTATGATTGGGTTACCTCACTCAGGATGATATTTTCTAGTCCCATTCACTTGCCTAAGAATTTCATGAATTCACTGTTTTTAATAACTGAGTAGTACTCCATTGTGTAAATATACTACATTTTCTGTATCCATTCCTCTGTTGAGGGATATCTGGGTTCTTTTCAGCTTCTGACTATTATAAATAAGGCTGCTATGAACATCGTGGAGAATGTGTCCTTATTACATGTTGGAGCATCTTCTGGGTATATGCTCAGGAGTGGTATAGCTGGGTCTTCAGGTAGTACTATGTCCAATTTCCTGAGGAGCCTCCAAACTTATTTCCAAAGTGTTTGTACCATTTTGCAATCCAACCAGCAATGGAGGAATGTTCCTCTTGCTCCACATCCTCACCAGTATCTGCTCTCCCCTGAGTTTTTCACCTTAGTCATTCTGACTGGTGTATCTCAGCGTTGTTTTGATTTGCATTTCCCTGATGACTAAGGATATTGAACATTTCTTTAGGTGCTTCTCAGACATTCAGTTTTCCTCAGTTGAGAATTCTTTGTTTAGAGCTGTACCCCATTTTTTAATTTGATTCTCTAGAGTCTAACTTATTGAGTTCTTTGTATATATTGGATATTAGCCCTCTATCAGATATAGTATTGGTAAATATCTTTTCCCAATCAGATAGTTGCCAGTTTGTCCTATTGACAGTGTCCTTTGCCTTACAGAAGCTTTGCAATTTTATGAGATCCCACTTGCCAATTTTTGACATTAGAGCAAGGGCCATTGGTGTTCTATTCAAGAAAATGTCCCCTGTGTCGATGTGTCAAGGCTCTTTCCCATTTTCTCCTCTAAAAGTTTCAGTGTATTTGGTTTTAGGTGAAGATCCTTGATCCACTTGGACTTGAGCTTTGTACAGGGATATAAGAATGGCTTAATTGCATTTTCTACATGCTGACTACCAGTTGAACCAGGACAATTTGTTAAAAATGCTGTCTTTTTTTCCACTGGATGGGCTTAGCTCCTTTATCAAAGATCAAGTGACCATAGGTGTGTGGGTTCATTTCCGGGTCTTCAATTCTATTCCATTGATTTTCCTGCCTCTCTCTATAGAAAAACAGTACAGTTTTTTTTTTATCACAATTTCTCTGTAATACAGCTTGCTATAACAGATTGTGATTCTGCCAGTAGTTTTTTTATTTTTTGAGAATAGTTTTTGCTATCCTGGTTTTTTTGTTATTCCAAATGAATTTGCAAATTGTTCTTTCTAACTCTATGAAGAATTGATTTGGAATTTTGATGGGGATTGCATTGAATCTGAAGATTGCTTTGGGCAAGATGGCCAATTTTTCTATATTAATCCTGCCTATCCATGAATATGGAAGATCTTTCTATCTTCTGAGATCTTCTTTGATTTCTTACTTCAGAGACTTGAAGCTCTTGTAATACAGATCTTTCACTTGCTTGGTTAAAGTCACACCAAGGTATGTAATATTGTTTGGTACTATTGGGAAGGGTGTTGTTTCCTTAATTTCTTTATCAGCCTGTTTATCCTTTGAGTAGAAGAAGGCTACTGTTATGTTTGAATGAATTTTATATCCTGCCACTTTGCTGAAGTTGTTTATGAGCTTTTGGAGGTCTTTGGTGGGTTTTGTGGGGTTACAAAAGTATATGATCATATAATCTGCAGATAGTGATATTTTGACTTCTTACTTTCCAGTTTGTATCCCTTTGACCTCTCTTTGTTGTCTAATTGCTCTAGCTAGAACTTCAAGTACGTTATTGAATAGATATGAAGAGAGTGGGCAGCCTTGTCTAATCTGTTGCTTTAGTGGAATTGCTTCAATTTTCTCTCCATATAGTTTGAAGTTGGCTGCTGCTTTGCTGTGTATTGCTTTTATTATGGTTAGGTATGGGCCTTGAATTCCTGATCTTTCCAAGACTTTGAAAATGAAGGGATGTTGAATTTTGTCACATGATTTTTTCAGCATCTAATGAAATAATCATGTGTTTTTTCTTTGAGCTTGTTTACATATTAGATTATGTTGATGAATTTCCATATATTGAACCATTCCTGCATCCCTGGGATGAAGCCTACTTGACTGAGTTGAATGATCATTTTGGTGTGTTCTTGGATTCTGCTGGCAAGAATTTTATTGAGTGTTTTTGCATCAATGTTCATAAGGCAAACTTGTTCTGTTGTTCTCTTTCTTTGGTTTTCATGTGGTTTAGGTACAAGCCTAATTGTGGCATCATAAAACAAATTGGGTAGTGTTCCTTCTGTTTCTATTTTGTGGAATAGTTTGAAGAGTATTGGTATTAGGTCTTCTTTGAAGGTCTGATAGAATTCTCCACTAAACCCATCTGGTCCTGGGCTTTTACTGGTTGGGAGACTATTAATGACTGCTTCTGTTTCTTTAGGGGCTATGGGACTGTTTAGATTGTTTATCTGATCCTGATTTAACTTTAGCACCTTGTATGTGTCTAGAAAATTGTCCATTTCATCAAGATTTTCCAATTTTGTTGAATATAACCTTTTTTAGTAGGATCTGATGATTTTTTTTTTAATTTCCACAGTTTCCATTGTTATTTTTCCCTTTTCATTGCTGATTTTGTTAATTTGGATACTGTCTCTGTGTCCTTTGGTTAGTCTATCCAAGGGCTTATCTATCTTGTTGATTTTCTCAAAGAACCAGTGCCTGGTCTTGTTGATTCTTTGTATAGTTCTTTTTGTATCTATTTGATTTCAATCCTGAGTTTGATTATTTCCTGCCATCTATTCCTTTTGTGTGTATTTGCTTCTTTTTTTCTTTCAGGAGCTTTCAGGTGTGTTGTCAAAGCTAGTGTAAGCTTTCTCCAGTTTCCTTTTGAAGGCACTCAGAGCTGTGTTTTCTGCTTAGCACTGCTTTCTTTGTCTCCTGTAAGTTTTGGTATGATGTGTCTTGATTTTCCTTAAATTCTAAAAAGTCTTTAATTTCTTTCATTTCTTCCTTAACCAAGTCATCATTGAGTAGAGCGTTGTTTAGCTTCCAAGTGTATGTGTGTTTTCCATTGTTTTTTGTTGGAATTTAAGACCAGTCTCTGTCTGTGGTTTTCTGATTGTGTGTGTGGGATTATTTAATCATGCATATGTTGAGGCCTGATTTGTGACCAATTATATGATCAGTTTTTGAGAAAGTAGCATGAGGTGCTGAGAAAAAGGTATATTCTTTTGCATTAGAATGAAATGTTCTATAATTATCTATTAGATCCCTTTGCTTCATAACTTTTTCTAGTTTCACTGTGTCTCTGTTTAGTTTCTGTTTCTGGCCATTGAGGAGAGTGGGGTGTTGAAGTATTCCACTATTATTGTGTGGGGTATGATGTGTTTTTTGAGTTTTAGTAAAGTTTTTTTTTTTTTTTTTTTTTTATGAATGAGGATAGAAGTTCAGAACTGAGAGTTCATCTTGTAGATTTTTTCTTTTGTTCAGTATGAAGTGTCCTTCCTTATTTTTTTTTTTTTGATAATTTTAGGTTGAAAGTCGATTTTATTTGATATTAGAATGGCTACTCCAGCTTGTTTCTTGGGACCATTTGCTTGGAAAATTGTTTTCCAATCCTTTATTGTGAGGTAGTGTCTGTCTTTGTCATTGAGGTGTGTTTCCTGTATGCAACAAAATGTTGAGTCCTGTTTACATATCCAATCTGCTAGCCTATGTCTTTTTATTGGATAATTGAGTCCATTGATATTAAGAGATATTAAGGAAAAGTGATGGCTACTTCCTATTATATTTGTTGTTAGAGGTGGAATTATTTTTGTGTGGCTATCTTCTTTTGCATTTGTTGGAAGATTAATGTTTTCTTTTTCTCGGGTGTAGTTTCTTTTCTTGTGTTAGCATTTTCCCTCTAATATCCTTTGTAGAGCTGGATTTGTGTAAAGATATTGTGTAAATTTGTTTTTGTCATGTATCTTGTTTTCTCTGTCTCTGGTAATTGAGAATTTTGCTGGATATAGTAATCTGGGCTGGGATTTTTGTTCTTTTAGGGTATATCTGCCCAGGATCTTTTAGCTTTCACAGTTCCTGATGAGAGGTCTGGTGTAATCCTGATAGGTCTGCCTTTATAAATTTCTTTACCTTTTTGCCTTACTGCTTTTAATATTCTTTCTTTGTTTAGTGCATTTTGTGTTTTGATTATTATGTGACAGGAGGACTTTCTGGTCTGGTCCAGTCTGTTCGGAGTTCTGTAGGTTTCTTGTAGCTCATGGACATCTCTTTCTTTAGGTTAGGGAAGTTTTCTTCTATAAATTTGTTGAAGATATTTACTGGCCCTTTCAGTTGGGAATCTTTGCTCTCTTCCATACCTATTATGTAACCTGTTTGATTTTGTTTTCCTGTAATTCTTTAAGGGATTTTTGTGTTTCTTCTTTAAGTGCTTCTACTTGTTTACCTGTGTTCTCCTGTATTTCTTTAAGGGAGTTTTTAATGTCCTTCTCAAAATCCTCTATCATAACCATGAGAAGTGATTTTAGATCTGAATCTTGCTTTTCTGGTGTGGTGGTGTATCCAGGACTTGCTATGGTGGGAGATTTTGGATTGTGATGATGCCATGTTACTTTGGTTTCTGTTGCTTATGTTCTTATACTTGCCTCCTACCATGTGATTGCCTCTAGTGCTACCTGCCCTCACTGTATCTAACTGGAGCCTGTCCTTTCTGTGATCCTGCTTGTTTCAGAACTCCTCAGAGTCCAGCTGTCTCTGTGGTCCTGTGATTCTGGGATCCTGTGATCCTGAAGTCCTGGGTGTGTCAGAGCTCCTGGGCATCAAACTGCCTCTGGGGCCCTGAGATCCTGGTGTGACCAAGCTCCTGGGGTCCTGGGATCCTGGTGTGACCAAGCTCCTGGGGTCCTGGGATCCTGTGATCCTCCGATTCTGTGATCCCGGGCATGTAAAAGTACCTGGGAGTGGAGCTTCCTCTGGGTGTTACAGGTCTGGCTGCAGAGTTCATGCCCAAGGTAAACCAGGCCAGACCAGAAGGTACCTGTGCGGGGTAAGGCGGGGCTCCTGTGTCTCTGGATCCTGCTTGTTCCAGGTATGCCTGGTGGTGTTGAGACAGATGCTATGCCCTCCTGACCTCCAATCCTATGGTCCTGGATGTCTTAGAGCACCTGGAAGTTTTGCTTCCTCTGGTGTTACCGGAGTGGCTGCAGGGTTCACGCCCATGGTAAACCAGCCCAGACCAGAAGGTCAAACTGGTGATAATTTTATTTTTAGGTTTTTAATATAATTTCTGATTAGTGTCCTTAAGCAGGTTAGAGGCCAAAGGGCACATTTAAAGTTTTATGCTTTAAATAGCCTTTTTGGAATTAAATGTGGAATAGCTCTGAAGGCCTAGGTCATCTCATCACAGAGAGAGTAAGAAGAGAGGTAAGGAAGAAGGAAGGCAGAGAGTGGGGAAAGTACTAGAGAGGGGAAGAAAGAAGAATGGAGGGAGAGAGAGCAATCAAGTGATCAAGAGAAAATGAGCAGAGTTCAGATATCTTCATATTTATGTTCACAGAAGTATTATTCACAGGCACCAAAATGCACTCCAAGAGTCTAATGCCAGTTGAATGTCTACACAAGATATTGTGTTAGACTATAATATGTCTATGCTTATATACATGATACAAAATATATTTGCATGTAATAGAATCATTTTCAGCATTTAAAAAGAAAAATTCCTGTGTTTTTTTTATTTAATCTTTGTGACAGGGTCTCCTGTAAACTCACTGTAGATGGCATTTTCTAGAGACAGATATTCGTGATAATGCTGTGGAGCAGCACACACAAAGGCACATAAAGCCATGATATGGTACAGTTTAAAACAATATCTTCCGAGGGATTTATATTTTACCACAGTAATTATATATGTATGTGTACATCTATAAATATATAATGTAGCCTTCTTTCTTTAAAAGATTTATTTTTATCACTCTAAATGATGTTTACATCTGTTTATGTGGTCTGTGTGTGTAAATATGGGTGTCCACAGTGGTCAGAGATGTCTCCACTGGACAGACATGGCTACAGAGAACAGAACTCACGTTCTCTACTAGAGCACACACCTTTTAACTCCAAGATGTCTGTCCAGTCAATAGTGTGTGAGTTTAGGATCTCTCATTTCTTTTGAGATAATTCCACAGTGTTTCTCCTAGATAATGAAACATTTTCACTTATTCTTTATGTATTTATATTTTTTAAAAAAAGATTCTTCCTTGTTACAGAACTATGTGAAATTGCCATTAGGAATTTAATGTGTGAATATAGTCAACACTGAGGCATGTGAAATTTTGTACCTTCTCTTCTGGGCAAGCCGGTCATACTCATTAAGTACTGTAACATTCCACGCTCTTCAATTCTCAGACAGCTTCTGATGGTTTCCAAGAACTTCTCAAGTAATTACTTTTTGGGTATCAAGGGACTTATAACAACCGAAGAGCATGTTGCTCATCTCAGTCACTGTCTGGGCGCAACGACACCCATTCTAAAGGCGCTGACACGATTATGTGAGCCTGGCCTCATGAATGAGATCACATAATTGCAATAATTAGGAAACTCACCTCAGGATATTATCAAAATGACCCACCCAAAACCAAGTCCATATGGTTTGAAATAGCTAATGAGTCAGTTAATGTGCTATGTCCAGGAGTAATGGCTACTCAATATGGATTTCATGAAGGTATAATTTACCAACATTCTGACTGATTAAGGGTTTCAAGTGGACATTTTCCAACTTAAAGAGGAATCAAAGTATTAGATGCTTTACCTATTAAAATAAAAAGGAGAACCAATGAATATTGAAAAGTTAAGGGCACTGGGATGTGAAGAGTGTCTTTCAGGCACACATTCTAGGATTTAAACTCAATGTAATATAAAATTAAATGAAGATGTAGGCTTCAGTCACCATTTGTACACTGTGAGGAAACATGGGAAATACTACTTACTGAGGCGTATGCATAAAGAAAAGAGCTAAATAAAATGTTAAACATTTAGTTCACTGATTTTAGGTGAGGTGAGAAAAAGAATAAGTTATATTACAAACACTTTTAAAGAAGGAACAAAGAAAGCAAGGGAAGGAGCCACACTTGATGTCTACAGATACAGAAAGAAAACATTTATTGAATAATTAATACACTTCTTTGATTACTGTGTGATTATTCACTCAGATAATACGTCATAGTGCTTTGCACTAACTTCTTGTTTGTGGTATCTCTGAAGGGAAGTTTATGTATGACTAATAATTAGGAAAAAAATGTACAGAAGCATTTTATTTGTTTATGTTAACCTTATGTTAAAGGGGCTTTCAGAGAACTATAACTCAAAGTATTCTTTAAAGTGTGCTTTTTATTGTTATATTTTAAAATATTTTTTGTGTATGTTGGTGTGCATGAGCATCTTGTGTGCTAAACTAGAATTTCCAATTTATTAAGACATATACCACCCCCCCAAAGATACTCATGTATCTTCAACATTATTTGGGATTTTTTTTTAATAAAAGAAGCTAAAGATGTCTCATTATCACAACAAAGGTCTTATAGATCTCAAGATATTTATGTTCACCACTATTGCCAAAACCTGAATGATATCAGACCAATGTGGAGTCTAATATTTTTAAATGTTTAAAAACTAGATGTAATGGCCCAGATGTGGTGGCACACTTCTTCTGTAATCACAGGCCTGAAGAGGTGGAGGCAGAAGGATCAGGAGCTCAGAGCATCTTTGGCTGCACAGAGAGCAGGTCAGGCTGCCCTACATGGTACCCTGCCTCAAACAAACTACAGAAGCAAAAAGCCAGAGATGCAATGTATTTGTTTCTTTTATAGTCTTATGTATTTTATCTTATTCATTTTTAAAATAACAAAAATTCATGAAGAATTGATTCAAGTCTCTTTCTGCCTGTTAAAGAGCTTTGTGCACACAATACTTTGAGTCTCTGCTGTGAGTGGCTTTATTAAGGTCCACATGATTTACAGTAAACACTGGAGGTTTAAACTGTAGGAATCTCTTCATATATTTATTTTATTAAAAATTCATATAAAATGAAAATGTTAAATTGCACAAAGATTTACACAATGGAAAATAGGTCTTTCACCTCTTGCTAGAAGAAACTATCTTTCAAAGATACTCTATTTCTATCTATGTAGATAATATATGCCAATTCTTATAAATGTGTATATATATATATATATATATATATATATATATATATATATATATATAGACATAGGTCATTTATTTTGGTACTTTTAAAAGTAAACAATAGCATATTTTATATGATAATATATATATTACATATAAGCACATAGAATGAAACTCTTACTTTTACAATTAATGGTTATGTAGTGCTGGAGTTAGCTTTAACTGTCAACTTAAAACAGTCAAGAAACACCTGAAAAAAGGAGTTTTACTTGAGCAATTTTTCTTATCAGCTCCTATTTGTGTTCCTTCCATGACTTCCTTCAATGATGAACTGTGGCTTGGAAGTATAAGCTTAAATAAACCCTTGAAAAATAGAGATAATTGTAAAGAGTGTACAACTTTATATCCAACAACTTTCATGCATTGATACTCTTGTGTCAACTACTGTGGGCTAGCAACGTTAAACTTTTTTGTTTTTTGGTCTGAATGTTTAACATAGTAACATCATTCAGTATTTAGTCTATATAGAAAAGAATTTTAAGGGCATTATAATTACAAATTCAAAGAAGAATTAATCACTGACCAATATACCAATATGGTTGAGTTTATATACTAGAAAGGTCAATTAAAGAGTATTATAATATCATATTAGAAGTACTGTTATATGTGTTGGGCACAGTGGTATACAGCTGTAATTTCAGTACCAGGGAAGTCAAAGCAGGAGGAGGATTGTGAGTTTAAGGCTAGTCTAAATCATATAGTAAAAATTTAAAGAAACAAAACCAAAGAAGATAATGTCATAGTGATGAGCACAGCAGAGAATATCAACTAATGTTGATGATACAGGAAATTTTTCAGAGGAAGAAGATTATCATTAAGGGATACACAGAAATCTTTGGATGAATGTTCACAAATTTCAGAGTGGTGAAATATGGAAGCATTCCAGGCATGCAGCATCAAACCCCCAGAATATAGAACCATCTTGCTGTGTGTAGCCTTATGACAGGAGAAGTGTCTGGAGCAGGAGGAGGAAGTGAAATGGCTCATCATAGCATTTAGAATCTCTGGGAGACACGGCCCTGGCTATGCCTGTTGAGGATTATCTTGATTACATCAATTAAGGTTGGGAGACCTGCCCACTGTGGGTGTCACTGACCCCTGGCTGGGATCCTCAGCCGTACCAACGAAGAAAGTGAGCTCAGCGGTGGGAACAGCTGTATGTAGGATGCAGCTGCCTCAGGCTCCTGCTGCCTCATCCTTTGTGCCATGATGAACCACAATGTGAACCACAAACCAGAATGAACCTCTTGCCTTTTAAACTGTTCTTGTCACAACAACAGGAACACAATCATACTAGGAGTGAGTGTAAATGAAAGCTCAGGTCCAACTGGATGGCTCAGTGAGTAAGGTGCTTGCACACAAGGCCTAAGTGTGAGCTTGTCAAACTCCACATGTACACTATGGTGCATGCATGCCCCCACACTATGCAAAACATATAATAATAATAATAATAATAATAATAAACAATAATAATAATAAACAATAATAATGTCATTTTGATTATTAATCAGACCATGCTTCTTACATACTATGAGCAATATCAAAGTTCAGATGTAATTTTTCCACATACAGTATTTTCATCTAATATATTGGATGAGTCAGAGCTACAAGAAGGCATATCGTATTTTCTGCATAATTATTGTAACTCTATAAAGGTTTGCTCCTCAGCTTATGGCGGCATGCTTTCTCAGGGTGATGAGGAACTGGGTTCTATCACTACTGTAGCCAGAAGAAAGGAAAAGGAAGAAGAGATGGAGCAAGGCACAGTTCAGAATTATATTATACTTATGGAAGGGAAATAGCTATTGGAATAAAATGTCCATGAACATAATAACCTGGAAATTCTTTAATGAAAATTGAACTCATATTTCAAAATACATAGAACCCATAAATGAAACTCCTGAGTTAAAATGTGAGAAGAAACAAATAATGTTTGTTTTTCTTGAGCATGAAGAGCCAAGACTAATTGTGTGGCTTTAAAGGTTTTGTTTTCCTAAACCAGAAATCATCTGACTTGGGGAGCAATGGAGCCTAATGCAGGGGGAGGCAAAGTGTAAGAAAGAAGATGATAGGATGATATGGGGCAGGGAGAGCCTTCAAGTACAGTGTATATGGGAATGTAAACCTCCATGTGCAATCTACTACCATATCTCATGCATATTTATTGACAAAATGAAAATATATAGGTTCTAACATACAAAACAATTGTTTTCAATATATACATCATTTCTATTATGATAAGACATGTTTATATTTTCCTATTATTATCTAGTAGCACTGTAAATTCATGTGATCTTTTTCTTTTAATTTACAAATCTCTTTTTTATTGAATATATTCTTCATTTACATTTCAAATGTTATACCCTTTCCCGGTTTCCCCCCTCCCAGAAAACCCCTTCCTAACCCCCTGCATCCAATAATATGCCTCTCCACACAACCCATTCCCACCTAAACCCCTCAATTTCCCCACGCTGGGACATCTATCAAGTCTTCACAGGACCAAGGAGCACTCATGCCCTACAAGGTATTCCTCTGCCACACTTTTGGCTGAAACCTTGTGTATCCCTTGGTTGATGGCTTAGTCCATGGGAACCCTGGGGCGTCTGGTTGGCCTACATAATCACTCTTCCCATGGAGCTGCAAACCTCACCAGCTCCTGCAGTCCTCCCTCCAACTACTCTTATCAATGAGTGTATACCATGTGTGTTCTTTTGTGAGTGGGTTACCTCACTAAGGATGACACTTTCTAGTTCCATCTATTTGCCTAAGAATTTCATGAATTCATTGTTTTTAATAGCTGAGTACAATTCCATAGTGTAAATATACCACATTTTCTGTATCCATTCCTCTGCTGAAGGACATCTGGGTTTTTTCCAGTTTCTGGCTCTTATAAATAAGGCTGCTATGAACATAGTGGAGCATGTATCCTCATTACATGTTGGAGAATATTCTGGGTATATGCCCAGGAGTGGTATAGCTGGGTCCTCAGATAGTACTATGTCTAATTTTCTGAAGAACTGCCAAACTGATTTCCAGAGTGGTTCTGCGATCTTGCAATCCCATCGGCAATGGAGAAGTGTTGCTCTTTCTCCACATCTCGACAGCATCTGCTGTTCCATGAGTTTTTCATCTTAGCTATTCTCACTGGTGTGAGGTAGCATCTCAAAAGTTGTTTTGATTTGCATTTCCCTGATGACTAAGGATGCTGAAAATTTCTTTAGGTGCTTCACAGCCATTCAAGTTTCCTCATTTGAGAATTCTCTGTTTCTCTCTTTACCCCATTTTTAATAGGGTTATTTGACTCTCTGGAGTCTAGCTTCTTGAGTTCTTTGTATATATTGCATATTAGCCCTCTATCAGATGTAGGATTGGTAAAGGCCTTTTCCCAATCTGTTGGTTGCCATTTTGTTCTATTGACAGTATTCTTTGCCTTACAAAAGGTTTGTAGTTTTATGAGGTCTCATTTGTCGATTCTTGTTCTTAGAGCATAAGCCATTGGTGTTTTCCCCTGTGCCCATGTGTTCACGGCTCTTCCACACTTTCTCCTCTATAAGCTTCAGTGTATCTGATTTTATGTGAAGGCCCTTGACCCACTTGGATTTGAGCTTTGTACAAGGAGATAAGAATGGGTCAACTTGCATTTTTCTACATGTTGAACTCCAGTTGATCCAGCATCAATTGGTTCAAATGCTGTCTTTTTACTACTGGATGTTTTTAGCTTTTTTTTTTTTTTGATCAAATATCAAGAGACCATAGGTATGTGGGTTCATTTCTGGGTCTTCAATTCTACTCCATTGATCTTCCTGCCTGTCTTTGTACCAGTACCATACAGTTTTTATGACTATTGCTCTGTATTAGAGCTTGAGGTCAGGGATGGTGATTTCCCCCAGATCTTTTGTTATGGAGAATAGTTTTCCCTATCCTGGATTTTATGTTATTCCTGATGAATTTGCAGATTGCTCTTTCTAGCTCTAGGAAGAATTGATTTTGAGTTTTGATGGGGATTGCATTGAATCTGTAGGTTGCTTTTGACAAGGTGGCCATTTTTACTATATCAATCCTGCCAATTCATTAACATGAGAGATCTTTCCATCTTCTGAGATCTTCTTTGATTTCTTTCTTCAGAAGCTAGAAGTTCTTGTCATACAGATCTTTCACTTGCTTGTTTAGAGTCATTCCAAGGTATGTAATATTATTTGTGACTATTGTGAAGGATGTCCTTTCCCTAATTTCTTTCTCAGCCTGTTTATCCTTGAGTAGAGGAAGGCTACTGATTTGTTTTTTATATCCAGCCACTTTGATGAAGTTGTTTATCAGCTTTAGGAGTTCTCTGGTGGAATTTTTGGGGTCGCCTAAGTATATGATCATATCATCTGCAAATAGTGATAATTTGACTTCTTCCTTTCCAATTGGTATCCTTTTGTTGTCTAATTGCTCTGACTAGGACTTCAAATACTATATTAAATAGATAGGGAGAGAGTGGGCACTCTTGTCTGGTCCCTAATTTTAGTGGGATTGCTTCAAGTTTCTGTCCTTTTAGTTTGATATTGGCTACTGGTTTGTTGTATATTGCTTTTACTATGTTTAGGTATGAGACTTGAATTCTTTATCTCTCCAGGGCTTTTAACATGAAGGAATGTTGAATTTTGTCAAAAGCTTTTTCATTATCTAATGAAATGACCTTGTGTTTTTGAGTTTGTTATGTAGTGGATTACATTGATGTACTTCCATATATTGAACCATCCCTGCATCCCTGGGATGAAGCCTACATGATCATGATGAATTATTGTTTTGATGCATTCTTGGATTCAATTGGCCAGACATTTGTTGAGTATTTTTGCATCAATGTCCATAAGGGAATTTGGTCTGAAGTTCTCTTTCCTTGTTTGGTCTTTGTTTTGTTTAGGTATAATCATTATTGTGGCTTCACAGAATGAATTAGGTAGTGTTCTTTGTGTTTCTATTTTGTGGAATAGTTTGCAGAATTGGTATGAAGTCTTCTTCAAAGATCTGATAGAATTCTCCACTAAACCCATCTTGTCCTGTGCTTTTTTTTGGTTGGGAGACTATTAACAACTGCTTCTATTTCCTCAGGACATATAGGACTATTTAGATGGTTTATCTGATCCTGTTTTAACATTGGCACTTGTTATGTGTCTAGAAAATTGTCCATTTCATCCAATTTTCCAATTTTGTTGAGTATAGGCTTTTGTAGTAGGATCTGATGATTTTTTGAATTTCCTCAGTTTCTTTTGTTATATCTCCCTTTGCATTTCTGATTTTATTAATTTGGGTAGTGCCTCTGTACCCTCTGGTTAGTCTGGCTAAAGGTTTATCTATCTTGTTGATTTTCTCAAAGAACCAGCTCTTGGTTTTATTGATTTTTTTAATGATCTTTTTGTTTCTATTTGGTTGATTTCAGCCCTGAGTTTGATGATTTCCTGCCATCTACTCCTCTTGGGTGTATTTGCTTCTTTTTGTTCTAGAGCTTTCAGGTGTGTTGTCACACTGCTAGTGTATGCTCTCTCAATTTTCTCTTTGGAAGTACTTAGAGCTATCAGTTTTCCTCTTAGCACTGCTTTCATGTGTCTTGTTAGTTTTGGTATGATGTGTCCTCATTTTCTATAAATTCTAAAAAGTCTTTAATTTCTTTATTTCTTCCTTGATCAAGCTACCATTGAGTAGAGCATTGTTCAATGTCCATATTTATGTGTTTTTTTTCTGTTTTTTTGAACTTAGGTCCAGCCTTAGGCTGTGGTGACCTGATAGGGTACATAAAATTATTTCCATATTCCTGTACCTCTTCCATATTCCTGTACCTCTTCCATATTCCTGTTGAGACCTCTGTTGTACCCAACTATATAGTCAATTTTGGAGACGGTACCATGAAGTGCTAAGTAAAATATATATTCTTTTGCTTTAGGATGGAATGTTCTATAAATATTTGTTAGATCCTTTTGGTCCATAGCTTCAGTTAGTTTCTCTGTGTCTCTGTAAGTGTCTGTTTCCATGATTTGACCATTGCTGAGAGTGGAGTGTTGAAGTTTCCCACTATTATTGTGTGGGGTGCAATGTGTGTTTTGAGCTTTAGCAAAATGTCTTTTATGAATGTGGGTGCCCTTGCATTTGCAGCATAGATGTTCAGAATTGAGAGATCATCTTGGTAGATTGTTTTCCTTTGACCAGTGTGAAGTGTCCCTTCTTATCTTTTTTTTTACAACTTTTGGTTGAAAGTCAATTTTATCTGTTATAAGAATGGCCACTCCAGCTTCTTTCTTGGGACCATTTGCTTGGAAAATTATTTTCTAACCTTTGGCTCTGAGGTAGTGATTGTCTTTGTCACTGAGGTGGGTTTCTTGTATGCAGCAAAATGTTGTCTCCTGTTTATGTATCCAATCTGTTAGTCTATGTCTTTTTATTGGGGAATAGAGAACATTGATGTTAAAAGATATTAAAGAAAAATTATTGTTACTTCCTGTTATTGTTATTGCTAAAGATGGAATTCTGTTTGCGTGGATGTCTTCTTTTGGGTTTGTTGAACGAAAATTACTTTATTGCTTTTTCTAGGATGTAGTTTCCCTCCTTGTGTTGGTATTTTTCTCCCGTTATCCTTTAAAGAGTTGGGTTTTTGGAAAGATATTGTGTAAATTTGTTTTTGTCATGGAATGTCTTGTTTTATCCATGTTTGATAATTGAGAGTTTTGCTGTATATAATAGCCTAGGCTGACATTTATGTTCTTTTAGGATCTGTATGACATCTGCCCAGGATCTTCTGCTTTCATAGTTTCTAGTAAGAAGTCTGGTGTAATTCTGCTGGGTCTGCCTTTATAATTACTTGACCTTTTTCTCTTACTACTTTTAATATTCTTTCTTTGTTTAGTGCATTTGGTGTTTTGATTATTATGTGACAGGATGAATTTCTGTTCTGGCTTAGTCTGTTTAGAGTTCTGTAGGCTTCTTGTATGTTCATGGGCATCTCATTTTTTAGGTTAGGGAAGTTTTCTTCTATAATTTTGCTGAAGATATTTACTGGCCCTTTCAGTTGTAAATCCTTGCTCTTTTCTATACCTAAAATCCTTAGGTTTGGTCTTTTCATTGTGTCCTGGATTTTCTGTATGTTTTTGGTTATAAGCATTTTGCATTTTCTTTGACTTTGAGCCAATGTTTTCTATGGTATCTTTAGCATCTGAGATTCTTTCTTCTATCTCTTGTATTCTGTTGTTGATGCTTGCATCTATGACTCCTGATTTCTTGTCCAAGGTTTTCTATCCCCAGACTTGTCTCAGTTTGTAATTTCTTTATTTTTTCTGCTTCCATTTTTAGATCCTGGATGACTTTGTTCAGTTCTTTCACTTGTTTGTGTTTTCCTGAAATTCTTTAAGGGAGTTTTCTGTTTCCTCTTTAAGGGTTTCTACCTGTTGACCCATGTTCTCCTGTATTTCTTTAAGGGAGTTATTTATGTCCTTCTTGAAGTCCTCTATCAGTACCATGAGGTGTGATTTTAAATCCAGCTCTTTCTTTTCCAGTGTGTTGGGGTATCCAGGATTTGCTGTTGTGGGAGAACTGGGTTCAGATGGTGCCATGTTGCCTTGGTTTCTGTTGGTAATGCTCTTTTATTTGCCCTTTGCTATCTGGTTATCTCTGGTTTTAACTGGTCTTGCTCTCTCTGATTGTGGCTTATCTTTCCTGAAGGTCTGTGCATCTGTACTCCTAGGATTCCTGTTCTCTCTGTGCATACTGGTGTGTAGATACTCCTGGGAGACCAGCTCTCCTGTGGTGGTTTTGTGTATATAGTTCTGTGGCCCAGGATCAGCTCTGTACTCTCAGCCTTCTCCACAGACTTGGGAGGTTAGCTATCTCCCTGTTCCACCTGGATAGGGTGCACTGTGCTCCCAGGCTTCTCTGCACTCCTGTGGAGGGAGCAAATGCCCTGAGTGCATGGGTTCTTTAGGATACATCAGGAGATGGTGTCTTCACTATGGCAGACCCAAAGGCCCTGAGTGTGGCTGGTTCTCAAATGCTCTGAGTGCAGCTGATTCTCTAGGATGTATCAGGAAGTGGTGTCTCCACTATGGCAGACCTGGGCAGAAGAGGTGGTGGTGGAAGGAGCAGAAGGAAAGGAAGGGGAACAGTATTTGGGAAGGCGGGGGTGGAGGGGTGAGGGGGTGGAAAGTCGGGGGCGAGGATGGGTTTGGTGATTGCTTGGAAGCTTGTCTCACTGGACACCCAGCAACAGCTCTGGGCCTCCAGAGGTGGGAGGGGGTTCTTACCAAATGCCCTGAGTGCAGTAGATTCTCTAGGATGTATCAGGAAGTGGTGTCTTCACTGTGGCAGACCTGGGAAGAGTCTGCCCCTGCAGAATAAGCCATGTGATCTTTTTTATTTGTTTGGACTTGTATTTATTTGTTTTATTTATTTATTTATTTATTTATTTATTTATTTATTTATTTAGAGATATGTTCTAATTCTGTAGCCTATCTAGCCTCAAATTCAAACCATCTTCCTGTCTGAGCTTCCTATGTATTGATCTTATAAATGTGAGCTACAATGCCTAAGTATCTATTATTTAAGGAGTCTTTCCAAGTTTTAAGAGAGTGACTTAACTATCATTAGCAAGAAACCATGTAACTAGCATTTGTTTCAAAGAGACTTATTATCGAGTTAGTCACACACTTCAAACAGTATTCCCTGTGTATTGAAGCTAGTACTTTGGAAATCTAAGGCTCCCCTATAAAAAGAGAGGAAGGCTGTCCGGTTCAGGATGGTAATATAATTACACATGGATATGTAACACGTTCCATGTACCAAAATGTTGGTCAGAGATTAAATTATGGCTGGTTCTGTAAAGATGGCTTAGTGGTTAAGAGTGCTTCCAGTTTCTCCTGAGGAGTGATGTTTGGTTTTCAGCACCTGTACTGGCCCTCTTTTGGCTTTCATTGGTACCTACACACAAATGGCATCCACAAAGACAGATAGACAGACAGACAGACAGACAGACAGACAGACAGCACACAGCAGACAGCAGACACACACACACACACACAAACACACACACACGCACACACACAGTAAAAAATAAGTATTAAAAAATTCCATTGTAGGAAAATGAAAGAGAAATTTTTAGCAACACTAAAAGTCAGATGTCAATAAAGAATCCTCAACTTAAAAGGGTCTCTATAAAAATCCAGTACATGTTAGACTGAATTAAATATTGTAACAACTGATCCAACTCAGTATTTAAGATTTTTTATTGGATATTTTATTTATTTACATTTCTTTTTTATTAGATATATTCTTTATTTACATTTCAAATGTTGTCTCCTTTCCTGGTTCCTCTCCCTCCCCGAAAGTCTCTTAACCCATCTCCCCTCTATTCCCCAATCAACCCTGTCCTACTTCCCTGTCCTGGTATTCCCCTACACTGCAGCACTGAGCCTTCTCCAGACCAAGGGCCTCTCCTCCCTTTGATGTTCAACAAGGCCAACCTCTGCTGCCTATTCGTCTGGAGCCATGGGCAACTCCATGTGTACTCTTTGGTTGATGGTTTTGTCCCTGGGAGCTCTGGGAGTACTGGGTCACTCATATTGTTGTTCCTCCTATCACGCTGCAAACCCCTTCAGCTCTTTGGGTCCTTTTTCTAGCTCCTCCATTGGGGACCCGGTGCTCAGTTCAATGGCTGGCTGAGAGTGACCCCCCCCGCATTTGTCATGTATTAGCAGAGCCTCCCAGGTGACAGTTATATCTGGCTCCGGTTAGCAAGCACTTATGGACATCCAGATAGTGTCTGGGTATTTTAGCTGCATATGGGATGGATCCCCAGTTGGGGCCGTCTCTGGATGGTCTTTCCCTCAAACTCTGCTTCATACTTTGTCTCTGTATCTTCTTCTGTGGGTATTTTGTTCCCCCTTCTAAGAAGGACCAGTATCCATACTTTGTTCTTCCTTCTTCTTGGGCATCATTTGATATGTGAATTGTGTCTTGGGTATTCCAAGCTTCTGGGCTAATATCCACTTATCAGTGAGTGCATACAATGTGTATTCTTTTGTGATTGGGTAACCTCATTCTGGGTGATATTTTCCAGTTCGACCCATTTGCCTAAGAATTTCATGAATTCATTGTTTTTAATAGCTGAGTAGTATTCCATTGTGTAAATAAACCACATTTTCTGTATCCATTCCTCTGTTGAGGGACATCTGGTTTCTTTCCAGAGTCTGGTATTATAAATAGGGCTTCTATGAACATAAATAGGGAATCCTCTGGGTATATGCCCAGGAGTGGTATAGCAGGGTCCTCAAGCAAATCAGTCGCATTCCTATACTCAAAGGATAAACAGGCTGAAAAAGAAATTAGGGAAATGACACCCTTCACAATAGTCACAAACAATATAAACTATCTTGGTGTGACTCTAACTAAACAAGTCAAAGATCTGTATGACAAGAACTTCAAGTCTCCGAAGAAAGAAATCGAAGAAGACCTCAGAAGATGGAACTATCTCCCATGCTCGTGGATTGGCAGGATTAATAGAGTAAACATGGCCATCTTGCCCAAAGCAATCTACAGATTCAATGCAATTCCCATCAAAATTCCAACTCAATTCTTCATAGAGTTAGAAAAAAGCAATTCTCAAATTCATCTGGAATAACAAAAAATGCAGGATAGCTAAAACTATTCTCAAAAGTAAAAGAACTTCTCGTGAAGTATCCCGGACCTCAAGCAGTACTACAGAGCAAAAGTGTTAAAAACTGCATGGTATTGGTACAGTGACAGGCAGGTAGATCAATGGAATAGAATTGAAGACCCAGAAATGAGCCCACACACCTATGGTCACTTGATATTTGACAAAGGAGCTAAAACCATTCAGTGGGAAAAAAAGTTAGCCTTTTCAACAAATGGTGCTGGTTCAACTGGCAGTTAGCATGCAGAAGAATGCAAATCAATCCATTTTTATCTCCTTATATAAAGCTCAAGTCCAAATGGTTCAAGGACCTCCACATAAAACCAGATACACTGAAACTAATAGAAAAGAAAGTGGGAAAAAGCCTCAAGCGCATGGGTACAGTTCCTGGACAGAACACCAGTGGCTTATGCTCTAAGATCAAGAATTGATAAATGAGACCTCATAAAATTACAAAATTTCTGTATGGCAACAGATACTGTCAATAGGACAAAATGGCAACCAACAAATTGGGAAAAGATCTTTACCAACCATACATCTGACAGAGAGTTCATATTCAATATGTACAAAGAACTCAAGAAGTTAGACTCCAGAGAACCAAATAACCCTATTAAAAAACAGGATATAGAGCTAAACAAAGAATTCTCAACTGAGGAATACCAGATGCCTGAGAAACACCTAAAGAAATGTTCAACATCCTTACTCATCAGGGAAATGCAAATCTCAGGGTTGTTTCACCTCACTCCAGTCAGAATGGCCGAGATCAAAAACTGAGGGGACATCAAATGCTGGAGAGGATGTGGAGAAAGAGGAACACTTCTCTACTCCTCCATTTCGAGTGGGATTGCAAGTTGGTACAGCCACTCTGGAAATGAGTTTGGCAGTTCCTCAGAGAATTAGGCATAATACTACCAGAAGATTTTTTTTAAAGTTCATCCAAAAAATGAGAAGAGAAATTTAACCTTTCTCCAAAATCCAAGGTGTGGTCAGAAGGTAGTCACTGTTTGCTGAGTGTCCAGGGGGTACAAACAAAATGACTTTGTAGTGTCCACTGTTAGTTCAGGATTGACAGAGGTGACAAAAGAGAGACATTGGAGTCTCCAGATGCAGAATCGTTCTTTTAAACTGAGCAGTTGAGAGGTCACAGTCTCTTTGAGGAAGTGGAGACTGTGCACTGTGGCACGGGGAGCTGAGGTTTTGTAGGACTTTAAGTAGGGGAGGGTGTATCAGTGTGCTGGTGCAGTGAACAGTCTCTGGCCTTAGTTCTGCCTCTGCAGTTTCAGATAGGAACTGTCTGGTTTCAGCAGTTATTCTTGAGTATGGGGATTTCTGGGCCAAACTTGGATTTTTTTTTTAAATTCTTTTTACCCTTTAACCACCAGTAGGAAAAGTAGCTACATGCACCAAGAGCAAGAAGCAGCACTGAGATGAGTCACCGTAGCTGTTGAGTAGCCCCAAGAAGGCCAAACATGTACAGAAAGGAAACCAACAGGGTGGAGAAGTTCCTCTTGTGGAGTTGAGGCACCAGTAACTCTTGAGCAGCTCAGGGCTGCAAAACAAGCTAAGGAGAAGGGAAACACTTTCTTTTCTTCTTTGTCAATAATTTTAAGTCAGCAAAAAACTTACAAAATTGTTGGCCAAACTTAAGCCAACTCATTCAAATACAAAAATGACTTACCCTGTAAAGCTGAGCAAATGGAAAAAAAAAACGAAAACAAGCCGGGTGGTTGGGCCGCATGCCTTTAATCCCAGCACTTGGGAGGCAGAGGCAGGCAGATTTCTGAGTTCGAGGCCAGCCTGGTCTACAAAGTGAGTTTCCAGGGCTACCCTGTCTTGAAAAACCAAATACATATATCAAGTAAATGGGAAACATTTGAGTGTTTTTCCCAGGAAAAAAATCTTCTAAGGAATATCCAAAGCAATTGTCCTCTGCTTGGGAAACAAAAAGGTTCCAGGAAATGGGGGTTGACTGTCATATTCACTAGGAAAATCCCTAGGAAATAGGTATTTTAAAATCAACAATTCAGATATTTTAAAATAATGTTTAAATTAAAACTTATTTTAAATTGGAACTTGTGATGAAGAATCTGAAATTAGTAGTTCTCTTGGGACATAGTAACAAACACTGTAGTCCCAGCTACTTGGGAAGATGTTAATCTCAGGAGTTCATGACCAGTCTGGGAACAGAGACAGATTACCACCAGAAGAAACTAGTGATTGAAATAACACCATTAAATATTAGTGTTTGTCAATACTCTGTGCTAGACAAGCCGTTGATCTTTTCTTTGCAGTTACAGACTTCTGCTCACAGTAGGAAATGCTATGCACGAGGGGCCTGAGCTCAAGGAGCTTTCCTCAAATCAAGTAAGTGCACGTGACAGAGCCAAGCAGGGTCCCACAGGATTAATTCCAAAAGCAGGAAGGAAATAGACAGAAAGTCAACCATCATGGAATACTTTGGAAGCTCTTTGACCTTTGTGAAAGACCATCTGCATCTTCATTTATTTTTTAAAAACCTTATTATGTTCGGCATCTGAGATTCTTTCTTCTATCTCTTGTATTCTGTTGTTGATGCTTGCATCTATGACTCCTGATTTCTTTCCAAGGTTTTCTATCTCCAGAGTTGTCTCCCTTTGTGATTTCTTCATTGTTTCTACTTCCACTTTTAGATCCTGGATAGTTTTGTTCAGTTCCTTCACTTGTTTGCTTGTGTTTTCCTGAAATTCTTTAAGGGATTTTTGTGTTTCCTCTTTAAGGGCTTCTGCCTGTTGACCCATGTTCTCCTGTATTTCTTTAAAGGATTTTTTTTCCTCTTTAAGGACTCTTTCCTGTTGACCCATGTTCTACTGTATTTCTTTAAGGGCGTTATTTAAGTCATTCTTGAAGCCCTCTCTCAGCATCATGAGATACAATTTTAAATCCAACTCTTGCTTTTCCAGTGTGTTGAGGTGTTTGGGACTTGCTGTGGTTGGAAAACTGGATTGTGATGTTGCCAAGTAGCCTTGGTTTCTGTTAGGGTTCTTGCACTTGCCTTTTATCATCTGGTTATCTCTGGTGTTAGATGGTCTTGCTGTCTCTCCTCTCCGGCTAGAATTTGTTCTACCTGTGGGCCTGTAAGCCTGTGTCCATATTCCTGGGAGACCAACTCTCTTCTGGCAAAGTCTGTGCACAGAAGGCTGTGAAGCCTCTTGGCTCCCTGGTGCAAATGGAAGCCTGAAGACCTCTGTTCCAGCTGCTCCACTGATTGTCTGCTCTGTGTGCTCCCAGCTGTTCCCCTCCTCTGCACTCAGAAGTGAAAGTACTGCTGGAAGATCATTCTCTCCTGGTGGGCCATGCACAGAAGGCTGTGAAGCTGCTTGGCTCCCCAGTACAAATCGCACTGGAAGATTTAAATGTTATTTTTCACTTCAAATTTTGCTGTATAATTGCTGAATAATAATAAGGTGGCCAAACTAAGTATTATCATTCAGCTTTACACACAGAACATCTAGAGCTACTAAATAGGGTTTAGTAGCTATTGATATACATAAAACATATCTGTTCTTTATCGCTGGTCCCTGCTTCAGAACACCTAAAGCTCTTGGGATTTCCCTACCAACAGCTGCCTTTTGTTTTTGGACCCCTGACTGTGACCGCACTTGAGTTCTCTTACCTAGTCCAGGTCTGTGGTTGGACGCTTAGAACTTTCAACTTCACTTTCCTTCTCAAATTCTGGCAAAGTGTTGAGTTCAACCACCACTGGCCAGTTCTGTCGATTGCAAGAGTGAATTATAAAACTATTACAATATCATTTTACCGAACTGGACTTTATATTATGCCGAAGACCCCAAAAATATGTAAATGTAAATGTCACATTTATTTTTTTCTGATAAAGGATAATATTAGAGCCATACCCAAGACTTATAAATGCATGACTTAGGCTGAGTCCAGAACATTTCTACCTCTGTTCTAACTATTCCTATGCCTAGGTTTGGAGACCTGCAAATAATTCAATGTTCTGCTAGTCCAGACTTGAAGACTTCAGTTTCTAGCCTCCATCTGCTAATCTAGGCATAGAATGTTTCAGTCATGAGACATAGTGCTGAATAACCTCACCTTTTCTAGCCCTTTCTGGACTCTGGCTGGCTGTTCAACTCAACTGTTGTGGCTCAAACTTCTCTCCAATTTGACTGATTTAAATTGGCTTCTTTTGGATTCTAACTGAATTGCTCTGCTTGGAAAGACTACATCTGAACTCCATAAACTCAACAGCTCCAAACTAAACTGTAATGAATTACACTGAATTCTCTCTCCCTCGCTGTTCTTAAAGTAGCCTCTCTTTCTATCATGTGAGTTGAATGTATCTATTGAGGCCTGTTCCTTTTACCATAACTGTGGTCATTTTTAATTCAGTCTTCATTTGCTCAAAAGGTGAAATTAAGTTCAGACTCTTCTTCCCAGAAGTAATTATTCATTGCTGATACTGAAGAATACTCCTAAATGTCACAAGACTATGCTTGTAATGCTTGTGCTCTATTTTCTCAAGACTCTAAAAATCTCCTGTCCATGGGGCACCCTTCTTTCTTCACTCAAGGCCAATCTGCTTAAAAGTTACCTGATAATACTTTGTCTAGTTAGCCAAAATGTAGTAATGCCTCCACCCTAGCCTTCTAATCTTCTGAACATGGCTTTTCCTATTAAAAAAAAAAAAAAACCTGCCCTAAAACAGATTGGCACCACAATTTGGCTCTCAAAGTCTTTTTTCTGGTCCTGATTGGTCTTAGGGTGTGAACAATAAACTATTTTTTAACTGAGATTAGTATTTATACAGTTTGTGTGGCAATTCTTGAACCTTAACTGTATTTTATTTCTGACTTATTCTGTCAAATATTTCTCTGAGTCATCACTTTGTCTGCCCATCAATTTTCAACTTTCAAATATGGCTGTTTTCTTGTACAAACTAACCTTTTTATTATAGATATTTTTATTAAAGATAAGAATTAAAGATATGTACTAAGGGCATGTTTGTATTATAGCCAGATAGTATAATCCAAGGTGTGTCTGCATTCGGACCAGATCATATCTTTGGCCAGATCCCTTTGCCAGAGCAAATATATTACTGGATTAAAATTCCTCTACAGAAATACCAGGACTAATGAATACTATGAAATATAATGTGGCAAGGAGTACCTGGCAGCCCTATGTCAATGTATATCCAAAGTAATTATGTGATGCCACAAATCTGGTATAAATGGGGCTTACTGAGGAAAGGAAGAGGAGTGAAGACATGAAGAAGGGCTAGAGGCAGTCGAGTGGACATGTAGACAGCAAGATAGACCAGGGCAGAGCCACGAGGGCAGAGAAGTGGGGGGACAGAGAAGGGAGGACAGAGAAAGGAGGACAGAGGACAGAGGACAGAGGACGGAAAGAGACTTCCAGGAGAGAGAGAGAGAGAGAGAGAGAGAGAGAGAGAGAGAGAGTTATGCAGTCTGTTTATATGCAGCCCATACTTGGAACACCTGATGGTTGTGGCAGGTGATAACTTAAGCCATTGCTAGGTCCCAGGGAAAAGCCTAGTAGAATCACCTTAAGCTAACAATGAGTTAACTTCTTGTTCTATTAATAATTTAAAAGCTATGATAAGGAAAGAAAAAATAAACAAGAAAGAAAGCCATACTAAACAAAGCTGCTTACTTCTTCCACAATTTAATACAGTTTACTAAAGGAATGAAGCACCAAGTTATTGCTTAACATTAAAAAATTCCAATCCCAGGAACTCTTCTGGGGGCAGCATTGGGCAGAAAATTATTCATTGGATGGTTTGAGTATGCAAAACTTAATTTCATTTATTTAACAAAGCAATCGCCAGTAGGGATGGAGGGAGGGACCTCGGAGGAAAAGTGGAAGAGGTGGGGGGAGAGAGTGGAAGGGAGAGGGGAACCTGATCTGGTATTGGGTGAGGGAAAAATTCTGAAGACCTGAGGGCCAGCAGAAAGAATGGAAACAGGTAACCTTGGGAGAGAGGAGGCTGCGAGGACCCTCCAGAATGAACCAGAGACCTGGGAGGTGAGAGACTCTCAGGACTCAAAGGATAGGACCTTAGATGAAATGACCAACAGTAGGGAGACAGAACCTATAGAACCCACCTCCAGCAGGAAAACAGGGCATCAAATGAGGGAGGGAGGCCATCCCATAGTCAAAACTCTGACTGTTCCTGTCTGAATGAATTGCAGGGATGGAAATGGAGAGGAGCCTGAGGAAAAGAAAGTCCAGTGACAGACCCAAAGTAGAATCCAGCTCAAGGGGAGGTTCCAAGGCCTGACACTATTACTGAGGCTATGGAGTGCTCACAAAAAGGGACCTAGCATGACTGTACTCTGGAAGTCCCATCAAGCAGCTGAAACAGTCAGATGCAGATATTTGCACCCAACCAATGGACAGAAGCAACTGACCCCTGTTGTTGAATTAGGGAAGGCTGAAAGAAGCTGAGGAGAAAGGCAACCCTGTAGGAGGACCAGCAGTCTCAATTAATCTGGATCCCTGAGATTTCTCAAACACTGGACCACCAAACAGGCAGCATACATCAGCTGATGTGAGGTCCCTGACACGCATACAGTAGAGGACTGCCAGGTCTCGGTTTATTCAGAGATGATACACCTAATCCTCAAGAGACTGGAGGCCCCAGGGAGTTTAGAAGTCAAGTGGGGTAAGGGGTAGGGAAATCCATGTGGAGACAGTGGGTAGGGAGGAGGTGTGGGATATGGAACAGTTGGAGGTTGGATGGGGGTGGGAGAAATAAAATATGGAGTTTAATTAATTAATTAATTTTAAAAACCTTAATTTTATTTATTTATTTATTTATTTATTTATTTATTTATTTATTTACGGTGTTTTGAAAGTGTGTTTCTCTGTGTAGCCTGAGCTGTCCTAAAACACATTCTGTAGACCAGGATGGCCTAAAATTCAAAGATATGCCTGCCTCTGAGTCCTAAGTTCTGGAATTAATAAAATGTATCACCACCACTTAGCTAAGCCTGCATATATATATATATATATATATATATAATGCAGAAGTTTAGAACTGAAGAGAAGTTGTGGAAACATAAACAGAAATACTATTATTACTATTAAGTCTATCACCAATCAAGGCTTTCAGTCCTGTCTAGTCAATGTTGCTAAAGGTTTGCCTTTGGCACTCTGGTCAAAGAAAAGTGTGAATGTGGAGGAAAGGTGCTACTGTTAATGAAAATTCAGAACTTTCCATGTCTTCTCTGACATTGCCAAAATAAATATCCTTGGCTGTTAAACATGAAATCAAATGATTGATCTAAAACAATGCACTTGACCACTGAGGTCTTGTGAAGCAGTTTCCCAGTAAGGTATCTCTAAAACCACAGAAACAAGATAAAGCTATCAAAGTTGTACAGAAAGCTTTTAATGTATTACAACTTCTTCTCTGAGGTTTCATTATGATCTGGTGTGCTAAAGGATAGGAAAGGTGCATGAGAGTGACAAACTGATAGAATAAACTATTTGTCAGGATTAAATAGGGAAATGTTCACAATCAGCCTTCAGACCCTGCGGCTACATGAACAAACCCATGTTAGTTGGGAGGGGAACTCTGTGGATCCATTTTCTAGCTCTATATCTTTTTTTTTCAAAAGGTTTATTTATTTACTTTATGTATATGATCACACTGTCCTTGACACACCAGAAGAGGGCATCAGATCCAATTACAGATGGTTGTGAGCCACTATGTGGTTGTAGGGAATTGAACTCATGACCTCTGGAAGAGCCCTCAGTGCTCTTAAGTGCTGAGCCATCTTAATGGAGGCCTATTTCCTAAACAAAAAGAGTGGTGATATTTTCTTTAGCTGAGAAAAGCAGAATTTAGCAACATTCTAACTTGCTTTTGTTGCCTGGGAGCTTAAATCACAATGTGCTCTGTGAAGTAGCCAAGGATAAAAAGCACAAATGATAAAAGTGAATCCCTGGATTGAAGTCAGCAGCAAATGAATGAATGAATCAGAGTTGATGAATTAATGAATGAAAAGATGGAAAGTTGATACTGTATGAAGATGAAAAAAAATCTAGCATCTTTGGTGAAAGTGTAGCATTAGGTATGAGTTGGTAAGAGCCTAACTCACCCACCATAGACTATAACAAGCCTGAGAAATAGAGATTATTCTCTCCATTTCAGAGATGTGTTTACCAAGTCCAGGACCAAGTAGGGCAATTTCCCAGGTCATGCATTTAATAGGAGGTAGAATGGGTCTTTGAACTCAGGCTTTCTGATCTGAGAATATAATCTCCTCCAAATCACACACAAAACTGTCTCTTTAGGGCAACAAAACCACGGGATATGCATGAGTGAAACTTGGCTGCCTCAGCTCTCATGACAAGTGTTTTCTGGGTACTAAATATTTGGGAATGTTCAGTGTTATCTTGTATGCTCAAGCTTAGGTATGAGAGTAGAGCTTTGCAACACTGTAGATAGGATGAAACCTGAAATGCATACTTACAATGTTGACTTATAGCCTACAGCCTGAGTATGCTTAAATATAGAATAATCAGTAAAAATGTCATGAGAAATAAATCAAAGCATTGTGTTCATAAAATGAATATACTAAACATGGAAGTAAAGACAAATGGGAAAAATACCTCAAAGGGACCTTCTGTAGGAAATAATATTTTAATAAGTATGATGGCTAATCTTGGTTTCCAACTAGACATATCTGTGAAGATGGACTCAGATTAGCCTATGGGCATGTCTGTTGGACATTTTCTTGACTGCTAATTGATGTGGGGTGGTCCAATCTACTCGGGGTGTTGTCATTCTTCAGCAGGTGATCCTTGGCTATATAAGAAAGGTAGCTGAGCACACTAGAGTTATCAAGCCAGTAAG